>NC_090400.1:64609553-64909553 GCF_036365525.1 Heterodontus francisci
AGAGCTCTAGCAAACCTTCCGCCCAGGATATTGGTGCCCCTCCAGTTCAGATGCAACCCGTCCTTCTTGTCCAGGTCCCACCTTCCCCAGAAGGTATCCCAATGATCCACATATCTGAATCCCTCCCTCTTACACCAGTTCTGTAGCCACGTGTTCAGCTGCATTCACTCCCTGTTTCTAGCCTCACTAGCGCATGGCACCGGTAACAATCCTGAGATTACTACTCTGCTCGTCCTGCCTTTCAGCTTCCAACCTAACTCCCTATATTCGCTTTTCAGGTCCTCATCCCTTTTCCTAGCTATGTCATTGGTACCAATATGTACCACGACCTCTGGCTGCTCCCCCTCCCCCTTAATAATCCTGTGGACTCGATCCGAGACATCCCTGACCCTGGCACCCGGGAGGCAACATACCATCCGGGAGTCTCGTTCGCGACCACAGAATCTCCTGTCTGTTCCTCTAACCATTGAATCTCCTATCACTATCGCTCTCCTATTCTCCCCCCTTCCCTTCTGAGCCAGGCTCAGTGCCAGAGACCTGGCCACTGTGGCTTTCCTCTGGTAGGTCGTTCCCCCCCCCCCCAACCGTATCCAAAACGGTATACGTATTATTGAGGGGAACGGCCACAGGGGATCCCTGCACTGTGCGCCTATTCCCTTTCCCTCCCCTGACGGTCACCCAGCTACATTTATCCTGTAACTTAGGTGTCACTACTTCCCTATAACTGCTCTCTATCACCCCCTCAGCATCCTGAATGATCCGAAGTTCATCCAGCTCCAGCTCCTGTTCCCTAACACGGTCTGCGAGGAGCTGGAGTTGGGTGCACTTCTCACAGGGAAGTTCCGAGGAACAAAGGGACCTTGGTGTGTTTGTCCATAGATCTCTGAAGGTAGAAGAGCAGGTTAATAGGGTGGTGAAAAAGGCAGATGGGACACTTGCCTTTATCAATCGAGGCATCGATTGCCAAAGCAGAGAGGTCATGTTGGAGTTGTACAGAACTTTGGTCAGGCCACAGCTGGAGTACTGTGTGCAATTCTGGTCGCCACATTAAAGGAAGATGTGATTGCATTGGAGGGGGTGCAGAGGCGATTCACCAGGATGTTGCCTGGGCTGGCAACATTTAAGCTATGAAGAGAGGTTGGATAGGCTTGGGTTGTTTTCGCTGGAGCAGGGAAGACTGAGGGGTGACCTGATCGAGGTGTACAAGATTATGAGGGGCATGGACAGGGTGGATAGGGAGCAGGTGTTCCCCTTAGTTGAACAGTCAGTTACGAGGGGTCACAAGTTTAAGGTGAGGGGCGGGAGGTTTAAGGGGGATTTGAGGAAGAACTTTTTTACCCAGAGGGTGGTGACGGTCTGAAATGCCCTGCCTGGGAGGGTGGTCGAGGCAGGTTGCCTCACATCCTTTAAAAAGTACCTGGATGAGCACTTGGCACGTCATAACATTCAAGGCTATGGGCCAAGTGTTGGCAAATGGGATTAGGTAGACAGGTCAGGTGTTTTAATGCATCGGTGCAGACTCAATGGGCCGAAGGGCCTCTTCTGCACTCCATGATTCTGTGATGTTTCTCAGTGCATCCTCTATTTCCTCCCTGGCTTCCTTTAACAACCGAGGATGCAATCCATCTGGCCCTGGCGATTTATCCACTTACAAGAATGTCAGAGCCTCTCTTGCTTCCTCTCTCATTATGCTAATCGTATTTAATATTTCTCACTCCTCCTCTTTTACTACAATGTCTGCATCATCCCTCTCCTTTGTGAAGACAGAGACAAAAAGCACATTGAGAACCCTACGCACAACTTCAACCACGTGCAAGTTCCCTTGCACGTTTCTGATAGGCCCTACCCTTTCTTAGTTAACCTCTTGCTCTTAATGTACTGATAAAACATCTTTGGGTTTTCTTTGATTTTACCTGCCAATAATTTTTCATGTCCTCTCTTTGCTTTTCTACTTTCTATACTCCTCTAGGCTTTCTAAAGTATTAAGTTTTTTGTGATCATCATGAGCTTTCTTTTTCTGCTTTAACTTACCCTGTAAGCTTCTAGATAACTAGGGTGCTCTAGAATGGCCGTAACAGCCTTTATCTTTGTGGGGACATGTCTACACTGTGCCTGTAGAATCATGAAACATGAGGGAGAAAGAAATAGAAAGTTACGCTGAGGGGGTGTGTGGAGGCTCGTGTGGAGCATAAATACCAACACAGACCAGTTGGATTGAATGGTCTATTACTGTGCTGTAATTTCTTTGTAATTCTGTCTTCATCCAAGATATTTAATATGTATGGTGAAAAGCTGAAGCCCCAGTACAAATCCCTGGGAAAATCATTTGTCACAACCTGCCATCGCTAATCTCTGATACTTCCAACTGATATTACAAAATAACCTCCTATTACATGTTCTCTCGTTTTTGTTTTAATCTCTTGTGTGGAACCTTATATGCCTTCTGGAAGTCCATATAGACAACTTGCATTGCCACTCCTTCATCCAGCATAAAATTGCGTAGAATATACAGCATTCGGCCCAACAAGTCCATGCTGGCGTTTTTGCTCCACTTGAACCTCTTCCTATCCTTCCTTAACTAACAGAGGGACCTGGGGGTTCATGTGTATCGATCTTTGTAGGTGACAGGGCATATTGAGAGAGTAGATAGCAAAATATGAGAGTCTTGGGCTTCATAAATAGAGATATTGAGTATGAAAGCAAGGAAGTTATGCTGAACCTTTGTAAAGTATTGGCCACAACTAGAGTATTGTGTCCAGTTCTGGTCACATTTTGGAAAAATGTGCGGGTCATTGAGAGGGTGCAGAGGAGATTTACCTGATAGGTTCCAGGGATGAGGGATTTTAGCTACAGGGTTGATTTGGAGAAGCTGGGGTTGTTGTTTTTGGAACAAAAGCGATTGAGGGGAGATTTGACAGAGGTGTACTTTAGCACTAGCTACTCTATCATTTTGTAGTTTCTTTTGAAAAGGAGAACTTGAGTGTGAAATCTTACTCCTGCTAAGAAGCAGGTTGCCAGATAGTGTACATCACTGCGTAATATATTCATGTGTGTGCTGTATGTCTGTCTATCCAGATAGAATAACTTTGTTCTCAGATGAAGGAAGGCTATGAATTTATATTAATTACATTCACACGCGGGGATTTTTCCTGGGTAATTTATAAAATGGGAACTCTCTGCTATTAAATAGCATTCTCATCGAGTAAGATAGAACATCAGAAAGCAATGGTAGATTATGTGTAACTTGGGTTTTACAAGTCCGTAAGTTGTCGTAGGAAAGGAAATTTTGAGGAAGTTGAATGGTAATGAGACAAAATACGTTTATTAAACTTCTTGCTAGATGTTGTGTTTCCCCCAGTTTGAGTCGCATAAGAGACCAAAAAGAAATGAAGAAGCAAACCCTCAGCGTCAGCAACAACTTGTATTTCTATAGTGAGATTAACACAAAAAGAAACACGTGACAAATGGGTATAAGGAAACTGCTAAAAGGCCCAAAGGGTAGAGATTAGAAGAGTGGGAAAAAAGCTTTGTCAAAAAGATGAGATTTAAGAAGCTGATTGAAAGCAGAAAGTTTGTGGAGATGCAGAGGCATGTAGGGAGGGATTTTTAGAGTCAGGCTGAGGTGGCTGAAGCCTTTGCCACCAGTGGTGGGTAGATAGAATAGAATGTTCAGGAGGCAAATGGGCTGGCGGAGATTGCAGAGATAGTTTGCAAGTAGGTCATGAAGGGATTTATTAATGCTTATTCTATTGGTGATGGACATTTAAAATACTTTTGTTTTGTGGGATGTGGGTGTTGCTGGCTAGACCAGCATTTATTGCCCACCTCTAATTGCCCTTGAACTGAGTGGCTTGCTAGGCCAGTTCAGAGGGCATTTTAAGAGTCATCCACATTGCTGTGGTTCTGTAGGCCAGACTAAGAAATGATGGCAGATTTCCATCCCTAAAGGGCATTAGTGAACCAGATGGTTTCTTAGCAATCAACAGCGGTTTCACGGTCATCATTAGACTAGCTTTTTAATTCCAGATTTATTGATTGAATTCAAATTTCGCCATCTGCCGTGGTGGGATTCGAACCCATGTTGCCAGAGCATTAGCCTGGGTTCTAGATTACTAGTCCAGTGACATTACTGCTATGCCACTACCTCCCCCATCCAGTATATATCATTGATGGCAGCCAGCGCACGTCAGGGTTTCAGCAGTGAAATGGTTGAGGTACAGGTGTGTATGGGCAATAGTGCAGAGGTGGAAGGAACCATCTTGATGATGGAAAGGATGTGGTGTCTGCTCAGTCCAAGATTGAACAGGATGGGAAGATTGTGTGCTGTGGCTGGGGAGGGGTTGTAGTTATTGTTAGGGGAGGAGAGTTTGTGGCAGGGGCTGATGTATATAGACCCCCTGCTAACAGGCAATATCATATGGCAGCATATAGAAAAGGAAGAGGATGGTATCAAGGATAGATCCATGAAGGTCTGCCTCTACAAGTGAAAACGGAGCAATGTAACTTGAAATCTGTAATGTTACGGTGTGTTGAAAGGTATCTTCCCACTTCTAAAAAACCTTGCTTGGTTCGCTTTTAGTTGCACTACTGCATGTTTGGAAGTCAGGCTGTACAAATCATGTAACTCATTTAAAAATTATCATTACAGTCCTGTGAAAATATACAGGTACAGGGTGGTTGGCACTAAGATTTGCCAGCTGAGGTACTGGGATGTTTATGCATCTGGAATGTTTCTAAACCTGGTGCCAGAAATATCAGTTAGGGAATAACACTGGACAGCACTGAAACTGTGGAATATTTTCCCCTTGGTCATGAAGTAGGAATGTCAGTGATTTTCCATTCACAGATGGGTAATATTTAACTTTGGGTGTATACAGACCAGCAGAGCTTGAGGTGATGGTGGAGGGGGCAGGGAAGAGGGCTTTAAGAAAGTGGTTAGTTGAAGAACAAGGGGGAGACGATGGCTTGGTGCTGATGTCATAGAGTCGTACAGCATAGAAACAGGCCCTTCGGCCCACCGCGTCCATGCCGACCATAATGCAGATACCAATCCCACCTGCCTGCATTAATTCCATATCCCTCTATGCCTTGCTCATTCAAGTACCTGTCCAGATGCCTCTTAAATGTCACTACTGTTCCTGCCTCCACCACCTCCGCAGGCAGCTCATTCCAGATACCCATTACTCTTTGTGTGAAAAATTTACCCCTTTGATTCCCTTTAGACCTCCTCCCTCTCACCTTAAATCTATGCCCTCTAGTTTTAGTCACCCCTACCATGGGAAACAGACTCTGGCTATCCTATCTATGCCCCTCATAATTTTATATACCTCTATGATGTCCCCTCTCAGCCTCCTTCGCTCCCGGGAAAACAGACCCAGCCTATCCAATCTCTCTTTATAACGCAAGCCCTCCAAACCAGGCAACATCTTTGTGAATCTTTTCTGCACCCTCTCTAGCTTAATCACATCTTTCCTGTAGTGCGGTGACCAGAACTGCACACAGTACTCCAAATGCGGCCTAACCAACGTTATGTACAACTGTAACGTGACGTCCCAACTCTTGTACTCGATACCTCAGCCGATGAAGGCAAGCATGCCATATGCCTTCTTCACCACCCTGTCTACCTGTGTTGCTACTTTCAGGGAACTATGTACTTGCACCCCAAGGTCTCTCTGCTCAACAACACTCCCCAGGGCCTTGCCATTCACTGTATATGTCCTTTATAGTCATTAGACTAGTAACCAGTAACTAGGAAGCACTGAGGGTAACAAGGGCACAAAATGTACTCTGAGTGGGGGACTTCAATGTCCACCATCAAGAGTGGCTTGGTAGCACCACTACTGACCCAGTCCTAAAGGACATAGCTGCTAGAGTGGGTCTGCGGCAGGTGCTGAGGGAACAAACGAGGGAAACATCTATTTGACCTCGTCCTCACCGACCTACCTGTTGCAGACGAATGCTCTGGTGACATGGGTTCGAATCCCACCACGGCAGCAAATAAATCTGGAATTTTAAAACAAAGCTATCTAGTGGTATTCATGAAACCATTGTCGATTGTTGTAAAAACCCATCTGGTTCACTAATGTACTTTAGGGAAGAAAATTTGCTGTCCTTACCTGGTCCAGACCCACGGCAATGTGGTTGACTCTTAAATGCCCTCTGAAATGGCCACTCAGTTGTCGCAAGCCGCTACCAAGTCTAAGAGAAGGAATGAAACTGGACGGACCACCTGGCATCAACCTTGGCACTGTAAATGACAACTGTCGACCCTGCAAATCCTCCTTACTATCATCTGGGGGCTTGTGCCAAAATTGGGAGAGCTGTCCCACAGACTAGTCAAGCAACAGCCTGACATAGTCATACTCACGGAATCGTACCTTGCAGACAATGTCCCAGGCGTCACCATCGCCACCAGAGGTGGCAGCACAATGGTACACAGTTGGGAGTCCTCAACGTTGACTGCAGACCCCATGAAGTCTCATGGCATCAGGTCAAACATGGGCAAGGAAACCTCCTGCTGATTACCACCGACTGCTCCCTCTTGGCTGATGAATCAGTGCCTCTCCATGTTGAACACCACACCAATTGGAAGCACTGAGGGTAACAAGGGCACAAAATGTACTCTGAGTGGGGTCTCCAATGTCCACCACCAAGAATGGCTCGGTAGCACCACTACTGACCCAGTCCTAAAGGACATAGCTGCTAGACTGGGTCTGCGGCAGGTGCTGAGGGAACAAACAAGGGAAACACCTATTTGACCTCGTCCTCACCAATCTACCTGTTGCAGATGCATCTGTCTGTGACAGTATTGGTAGGAGTCACCCCCGCACAGTCCTTGTGAAGACTAAATCCCATCTTCACACATAGTGTCGTGTGGTACTACCACTGTGCTAAATGGGATACATTTCGAACAGATCTAGAAACTCAAAACTGGGCATCCATGGGATGCTGTGGGCCATCAGCAGCAGCAGAATTGTTTCAACCACAATCTGTAACTTCATGGCCCGCATATCCCCTGCTCACCATTACCATCAAGCCAGGAGACCAACCCTCGTTCAGTGAAGAGTGCAGGAGGGCATGCCAGGAGCTGCATCAGCATACCTAAAAATGAGGTGCCAACCTGGTGAAGCTACAACACAGAACTACTTGCATGCCAAACAGCAGAAGCAGTATGCAATAGACAGGGCTAAGCAATCCCACAACCAACGGATCAGATCTAAGCTCTGTGGTCTTGTCACATCCAGTCGTGAATGGTGGTGGGCAATTAAATAACTGACCAGAGGAGGGGGTTCTACAAACATCCCCATCCTCTACGATGGGGATGCCCAACTCATCAGTGCAAAAGACAAGGCTGAAGCATTTTCATCCATCTTCAGCCAGAAATGCAGAGTGGATGATCCATCTCTGCCTCCTTCTGAAGTCCCCAGCATCACAGATGCCAGTCTTTAGCCAATCTGATTGACTCGACGTGATATCAAGAAAAGGCTGAAGGCACTGGATACTGCAAAGGCTATGGGCCCTGACAATATTCTGGCAATAGTACTGTCGATTTGTGTTCCAGAACTATCCATGTCCATACCAATGCTGTTCCAGTACAACTAGAACACTGGCATCTACCCTGCAATGTGGAAAATTGCCCAGGTATGTCCTGTACACAAAAAGCAGGAGAAATCCAACCCGGCCAATTACCGCCCCATCAGCCTACTCCCGATCATCAGCAAAGTGATGGAAGGGGTCGTCAACAGTGCCATCAAGCAGCACTTGCTTAGCAATATGGGTGGCGCATTGGTTCGCACTGCAGCCTCACAGCTCCAGCAACCCGAGTTCAGTTCTGGGTACTGTCTGTGCAGAGTTTGCAAGTTCTCCCTGTGACCACGTGGGTTTCCGCCGGGTGCTCCGGTTTCATCCCACAGCCAAAGACTTGCACGTTGATAGGTAAATTGACAATTGTAAATTGCCCCTAGGAGTAGGTAGGAGAATGGTGGGAATGTGGTAGGGAATATGGGATTAATGTAGGATTAGTATAAATGGGTGGTTGTTCGTCGGCATAGACTCAGTGGGCCGAAGGGCCTGTTTCAGTGCTGTATCTATAAATAAAAAAATAAATAAATAAAATAACCTGCTCAGTAACACCCAGTTTGGGTTCCACCAGGGCCACTCAGCTCCTGACCTCATAACAGCCTTGGTCCAAAGATAGACAAAAGAGCTGAACTCAAGAGTGACTGCCCTTGACATCAAGGCAGCATTTGACTGAGTATGGCATCTAGGAGCCCTAGCAAAACTGGAGTCAATGGGAATCAGGGGGAAAACTCTCTGCTGGTTGGAGTCATACCTAGCACAAAGGAAGATGGTTGTTGGAGGTCAGTCATCTCAGTCCCAGGACATCACTGCAGGAGTTCCTCAAGGTGGTGTCCTAGGCCCAACCATCTTCAGCTGCTTCATCAATGACCTTCCCTCCATCATAAGGTCAGATGTGGGGATGTTTGCTGATGTTTGGATAATGTTCACAATGTGCAACTCCTCAGATACTGAAGCAGCCCATGTCCATATGCAGCAAGACCTGACAATATCCAGGCTTGGGCTGATAAGTGGCAAGTAACATTCGCACCACACAAGTGCCAGGCAATGACCATCTCCAACAAGGGAGAATCTAACCACTGCTCCTTGATGTTCAATGGCATTACCATCATTGAATCCCCACTGTCAACATCCTGAGGGTCACCATTGACCAGAAGCTGAACTGGACCAGCCATATAAATACTGTGGCTACCAGAGCAAGTCAGAGATTGGGAATTCTGCCGAGATGACACGCCGAAGCCTGTCCACCATCTACAAGGCACAAGTCAGGAGTGTGATGGAATACTCACCACTTGCCTGGATGAGTGCAGCTCCAACAGCACTCGAGAAGCTCGACACCATCCAGGGCAAAACAGCCCACTTGTTTTGCACCCCATCCACCACGTTAAACATTCACTCCCTCCACCACTGCGCACAGTGGCAGCAGTGTGTATCATCTACAAAATGCGCTGCAGCAGCTCACCAAGGCTCCTTCGACAGCACCTTCCAAACCCGTGACCTCTACCACCTAGAAGGACAAGGGTAGCAGGCGCATGGGAATACCACCATCTGCAAGTTCCCCCTCCAAGCCACACACCATCCTGAGTTGGAACTATATCTCTGTTCCTTCACTGTCACTGGGTCAAAATCCTGGAACTCCCTAACAGCACTGTTGGTGTACCTGCACCACATGGACTGCAGCGGTTCAAGAAGGCAGCTCACCACCTTCTCCAGGGCAATTAGGGATGGGCAATAAATGCTGGCCTAGCCAGCGACGCCTACACCCCGTGAAAGAATAAAAGAAATCTATTACTTGTTAATATTCCACAACTAAATTTTCCCATTTATCCAAATTGTCCTCTCCTCTCAATGGTTTTATCTTTTCTGTGTGTATAAAAGCCTTTAGTATATCATCTTGTATTATCTTCTGCCCTTCTTCCATATGCCTTTTTTGCCCTTCTAATCTCCATTTTCACCTTTCTTCCACACACAATTTTTATATCCTATCCCTGTGAATTCAATCTTAATGAAACCCCTGGGAACATATTCCACTGAGACTGAATCTTTTACTCAGACTGACAGCTTATCCCACTCTTTCACCTTCCCCCACCCACCTGAAAATTTTATAGCCAAACATATTAAGTTCCCAGTCCTGTCCAAATCTAAGTCTTGTTTCCATTATACCTGCTATATCATTTCACCCTATTGTTATTAATGTCTAATTTTGTTTTGAATGCTGTCCATGCATTCAGATTTGTGTGTTGATTTCTGTTCATTACCTTCACCGCCTGGTTCCAAGTGAACCATCAATGCAAGAGACTTTAACTTAGTAAAGCACCATTGCAGCCTCCCTGAACTTAGAATAATGTTTGTTAAGAATGATTTTTTTTTATTGGTCTCTCTTCTGTTTTACACTCATTTGCTGAGGTGCTTCAGTTCACTTCGCACGCATATTCTATGCTCTGATATTTTTCCTCGGACCTCCCTTTTGTATAGATTGTATAGGTTTTTGTACTTTTTTTGATTTTTTTCCCCTTTAATTTTAAAGGGAAGGAAAGGACTAACAAAGGGCTATTTTGTTTCTGATCGGATGAAATGGGAAGGTATCTTAGAATTGTTTGCAGTCTTTGAGGATTTGTGATTCTGCCTATATTCTGCAGAATTACAAAGTTCTTTTCTATGATCCCTGTTAGAGATATTCACAGATTTTCCTAGAAGATGCTTGATAATGTGTATTTTGAAAACTGCGGGTGATGTTGCTCAAAGGGTTAATTTTTGCTCTAGGATGTTTTCTCCAGAATCGAAGCCGTCACTGCTAAAACCTCTCAGCTCCGTGTTAATGACCTCCGCCATGAAGCCGGTTCAGATGGATATCCAGCAGCTCCAGCAGCGAGCGGCCATGATTCCTAATATGGTGAGTGTTTGTGTGGAGTCCACACTCGCAGGATAGCCCTCTTATCTTTCTTTGAATTCAGCACAATCACTTCTGTCCCTGTAATTGGACTAAGATCTAGCCCTCAATGAACCAATGGCTATGAATTTCATTTATAAGTTGTATTCCCAGTTAAAGTTTGATGTGGACAGCTGAGCCGGTATTTACAGTGTAAAGGGAAAGCCTGAATTATGAACTTGGAGATTTCAGAGAAGCTGCAGTTATAATTTGTTCAGGTGAAGCCTCTCTTGTCTGACCTGTATTTAATCCGCACTGTAACAAATCAGTCATTATGTCGGTAATTTGGAGCGAAACTGAAATATCGCTCTTAGTGTGATCCCTCCATCCTGAATTTGAATCCTTTCATCTGCTTGACTTCATTTCCCTCAGACTAAGGTGGAGCAAATGTGAAAAATTGGAGCAATGAAAAAAAAACACATGTACCTTCTTATCTGTTCATGGAGCAAGCTGATCTTTTTGTTTTGATCCAGTGATCTATAAATAACCCCTAGAATTATTTTTGCTCCATTCGCACTACATACTTCTCCCAGTCTAACTCATTGGAATGCTCATTCTGTGCCAGTAACTCTACTTCCATTACCTCCTAGGCGTCCCTGGCATATAGAGCTACTCAAATTCAGTCCAATATGCCTTCCTGAACACACTGAACCCTTGTGTGTTGTACTGGCCATCATTGGAGCTTAGCCATATCAATCAGATCTGCATTACATCATCATTCCCAATTGCTACCAGAGCTTTGAACTCCGTCATCTTGTTGCAAATCCTTCTAGCATTCGTATAGATGGTCTTAGGGTAAACAAGTCCTTCACAACCTTGCTTTTCTAATTGGACATATCTGCTACAAACATGAAGTACCTTTTGGTCATCTTTCCCAGAACTCCATGTTTGATTCTTTCCAATCAGGTTTCTCCCGCCACAGTCCCAAAATGGCTCTTAGTCGCAATTTTTTTTAAAATTCATTCATGGGATGTGGGTGTCGCTGGCCAGGCCAGCATTTATTGCCCATCCCTAATTGCCCTTGAGAAGGTGGTGATGAGCTGCCTTCTTGAACCACCGCAGTCCATGTGGGGTAGGTGCACCCACAGTGCTATTGACTTTGTAGCAGTTATATACAACTGAGTGGCTTGCTAGGCCATTTCAGAGGGCATGTAAGAGTCAACCACATTGCTGTGGGTCTGGAGTGACATGTAGGCCAGACCAGGTAAGGACAGCAAATTTCCTTCCTTCTCCTAGTGAACCAGATGGGTTTTTACAACAATTGACAGTGGTTTCATGGCCATCATTAGACTAGCTTTTTAATCCCAGATTTATTAATTGAATTCAAATTCCACCTTCTCCTGTGGTGGGATTTGAACCCATGTCCCCAAAGCAATACTCTGGGTTACTAGTCCAGTGACAATACCACTCTGCCACTGCCTCCCCAATGATATTCAGCGTAACTGTGACAAAGTTAAACTTTCCCTTCTCATCCTTCTCAACCTGACTACAACCTTTGACATGGTTGACCAAACCATCCTCCTCCAACGCTCCCCATTGTCGTCCAGCTGGGTGGGACTACCCTCACTTGATTCCATTCTTATCTATCTAATCATAGCCAGAGAATTACTTGCAATGGCTTTTCTTCTGGCTCCCTCACCTCTTGTGTCCCCCAAGGACCTATCTATCCTTGGTCCTCTCCTATTTCTCATCTACGTGTTGCCCCTTGGCATCATCATCCGAAAGCACAGTATTAGTTTTCCCGTGCACTGACGACACCCAGCTCTGCCTCACCACCACCTCTCTCGGTGATTTGTACACTGTTGCTAAGTTATCAGACTACTTATCCAACATCCAGTACTGGAAGAGCAGGAATTTCCTCCAATTAAATATTGGGACGACTGAAGCTATTGTTTTTGTCCCTGCTCCAAACTCCGTTCCTAGCTACGAACTCCATCCCTCTCCCTGGCAACAGTCTGAGATTAAGCCAGTCTGTTTGCAACCTTGTCAGATTTGACCCCAAGAACTTCCAACTTCATATTCATGCCATCGCTAAGGCTGCCTATTTCCACCTCCATAACATTGTTCAACTTCACCCCTGTCTCAACTCATCTGCTGCTGAAACCCTCATTCATGCCTTTATTACCTCTAGACTTGACTATTCCAGTGTGCTCCTGGCTGGTCTCCTACATTCTCCTCTCCGTAAACTTGAGGTCATCCAAAACTCTGCTGCCCGTTTCTCAACTCACACTAAGTCCCATTCCCCTGTCGTGCCTGTACTCATTGACAACATTGTCTTCCAGTCAAGCAACATCTTGATTTTAAAATTCTTATCCTTGTTTTCCAACCCCTCCATTGCCTCACCCCTCCCTATCTCTGGAATCTCCTCCAGCCCCACAGTCCTCCAAGATATCTGTGTTCCTATAATTCTGGTCTCTCGTGCGCCCCCGATTTTAATCACTCCACCATTGGTGGCCATGCCTTCAGTTGCCTAGGTCCTGAGCTCTGGAATACCCTCCCTACACCTCTTCACCTTGCTATCCTCCTTTAACAACACTCCTTAAAACCTATCTGTTTGACCAAGCTTTTGGTCATCTGACTTAATATCTCCAGTGTCTTCAACACTCCCCCCTGCTCTCATGCTCACATCTCTGTCCTGGGATTGCTGCAGTGTTCCAGTGAACATCAACGCAAGCTCGAGGAACAGCATCTCATCTACCGATTAGGCACACTACAGCCTGCCGGACTGAACATTGAGTTCAATAATTTCAGAGCATGACAGCCCCCCACTTTACTTTCATTTTTAGTCATTTTTAGTTATTTTTTCTTCCTTTTTTTCTTCCTTTTTTTTGCATTCCTTTTTACATTTTTTGCATTTATTTCATTTCATCTTAGTTTGTTCAGTTTGCTTACCCACTGTTTTTTTCAGGTTGTTTTTCTTCAGGTTTGCACTTGCTGATGTTCTATATTCAGTATATTCACACCTAATCTGTACTAATGCTTTGTCTTTCAAAACACCATTAACATATTGTTTGCCTTTGCTCCGTGACCTTTTGGCCAGCTATGTGGCCTGGTCCAATCTTCTCCTTCTCCTTTGTTATCTCTTGCCCAACCCCCACCTCACTTGTTTATAATCTGTGACTTTTCTAATATTTGTCAGTTCCGAAGAAGGGTCACTGACCCGAAACGTTAACTCTGCTTCTCTTTCCACAGATGCTGCCAGACCTGCTGAGTGAATCCAGCATTTCTTGTTTTTGTTTCAGATTTCCAGCATCCGCAGTATTTTGCTTTTAATTTAATATCTCCTTTTGTGGTTCGGTGTCATACTTTGTTTTATAATGTTCCTGTGAAGCACCTTGGGTCGTTTTATTATGTTAAAGGTGCTATGTAAATATAAATAGTTTTTATTTCTCCCTTTCCTCATCTTAAAAGTATACATCCTCCCCAGTACTCCGTTCTGATGAAAGAAATTTGTTTCTCTCTGCACCGATGCTGCTGGCCCTGCTGAGTATTTCCAGCATTTTCTGTTTAAATTCCCCAGTGCTCTGTTCACTTGCAAGAACAATCGGTTTAAGTGAAGTTCATTCTACCCGATCAGCGTCCCTCCCCCAGGCTTTCTTTCAAATTGCGAGGAATCTAAAGCCCTTCTCTCTAGCTACACGTTTAATTATCTCACCTGTTTCTGCCTGACTTGTCAAAAACGTAGCACCAGGACTATTCCTGTGATTACTACCCTTTGAAGTTTTTGCATTTCAATCTGGAAGCTAACTCCTCAAACTCCCTCTATCAGACTCTTGGTTGACACTTTCATATGTCATTGTGTCCTATGGGGACCACAACTTCTGGCTGGATTCCCCCTGTCTTCAGAAGAATTTACTATCTGTTCTATTATGCCCCTTAAGTGTCAGCGTGGCCCTATGGTGATGCTATCACCTCGAAGGTTGTAGGTTCAAACCATCTGTGTACCTTTTGCACGTCTCATCCTGCTGCACAGAGCAGACGCTGGACCAGAAGATGTTCTTGAAGGCCTCCGTGGTAAAGAGTGAGGTGTGCTGGCTCTTCACCTCTTGGAGATCTTCCTTGACCACAACCCTCATTGCCACAGGAGCAGATTCTGAATGCTTTTCTGGAGTCGGGGCATTTCCCTCTGTGTGCCTCTCTCATCTTCTGAATACCTTTGAGGATGAATAACCTCTTGATGTTCGCCTTGATCACTTCCCACCAGAACGTCGGAGACTCAGGGATTTTACGGTCCTCCAACCTTTGTAATCCCTTATGAGTTCCGTGATGATTTCTGTGGTTAGCAGTTTCACCTTCAGTTTCCATGTCTCCCTGCCAACCTTCTGATCTTCCTGTAAGTGCCAGCCATCCAGTAGGAGGCAGTGGTCAGAACACCAGTTTGAAGTCGGTGGATCTGACCATGAATGCTCAGGACACAAACAGGAAGTCTATCCTGAAACAGATGGTCCTGTCTGGCATCGACCAGGTGTATCTACCCAGTGCTCTGTCTGCAGGGTTGCTGCAGGCATTGTGCAGCTTGGCGTCTTTTACTGTTTCCATCATGAGTCTGGATGTGGCGTCCAGTTTTCTGTCAGCCCCGCCGGATCATCCAGCCGCATTGATGATGCAGTTGAAGTCACCAACTAGAATTAGCGGCTTAGACATTGCCAGCAGCAGTGGGAACTGCTGGAGGATGGTCAGCTGCTTGCTGTTTCAAATCAGGGCGTACACGTTGATTAACCAGAGCAGAGTGTTTCTGTACATTATGTCTGCTACGATGAGGCAACTGCCCACCACCTCCTTAACTTTGGAGATGAAGTTGCCACCCTGCAGCAAAATACCCAGGCAGCCAGAGAAATAGGAATTGTTTTTTCTTGACCAGATCGATGGCCTGTGGAACCACCATTGTCTGTAGGTGCTGAGGTGCAGAATTCCACAGTCCTGCAGAAACAGCAGGTCAGTTTTGACCTTGGCGAGGTACCCCAAGGTCAAGATGCATCACGTAGTAGCCTTAATGCTATGCACGTTAGGAGGCAATCTTTAGACCCATTAAAACTGTATTTTGCTTACCACTGCAGGTGTCTGTGCTCCTCCCAGCCCTTGGGTATGTTCCTGCATACCCAAAGCATTCACAAACTGTTACACGGTTGTTGGGCTGAGAAAACTGTCTTGGCCATCCATGGGGGAAGGGTGGGGGTGTTCTGCCAGGGTGACGTGGGGGTGGGGGTCCATGTGTGGAAGCAAGGGGGTTTGGACTGTCCTCCGTTGGTGCTGTCTTTCCCCTCTGTTCATCATCGAGGATGTTGCTGCTCCTGGCTTCCTGGAGCTGGGGTGTGCTGGGCACTTCACTACTCCTGCTACTGAGAAACCTGGCTAGCACCACCAGTTTCCTATGCTGCCAGTTGCAATGTGAAGATAAACCTGTTGGATTCAGTCTAACCAGCAGACAGGCAGATTGCTTTTCCATGAATGTGGCAGTTTATCTGTAGGTAACCAGTCAACCTTGAGGTACCTGGGGTTTTAGCAAGTTTCACATGGTTTGAAAGCAGAAATTGCTGTTGTTGTACATACCTGATTTCTGCCATTTGATGATGCTAATTATGTTATAAATGTTCTAGTAGGTTCCAGTGATACAACCTGGGGAATGAAGTAGCATCACCTCTTTGCCACTGTTGCTCTTGAATGCAGTTGGTGGGATCGATGGATGCATGTGTATATCAAGGCCTACCTGAAACAGCCAGCTTTCAGCAGTGTTTTCTCTCCACTAGATGGCTGCTCCCTATGTGCCTGCCAGTGTGCCTGTGAGTGGTCTGGCCCTGTTCCAGCGGCACATCAAAGCCATGCACGACTCTGCACTACAGAAGGAGCAGATGCGACAGCGGCAAGAGCATCTGGATGCTGAGCGCAGAAATTCTGCCAGCCCCAACATCAGTGGCAAGAGCTGTCCAATCTTGGACAGAGAAGGTATGAGTGGTTCGCTCAAGACAAACAAAAAGCATTTTATGTCTTCTAGCCATTTTAGCAACAGCTCAGTTGAGGCTGTCACAATTGCTGCCAGGTTTGTTTTTCAGCAATGCCACGTTAACTCAGTGCTCAAGTGATATCATCATTAAAAACAAAACACTCATTCATTATCCATTATCCAAAAATTTATTTGCAATTCTATTCACCTCTGCATGATATCTCTCCTGTATTAGGAGTTGGAACAGGCATAGTCACGGTACCCTTATAGCACCACTCCTGGAGAAGGGTGAAAGTTATTGCCAATAGTTGGTTATATACTTTTTCCCACCTCCTGTTTGAATGTCATGTTCATGAAGAGTCTTGTGTGAAACATATTTGGGCAGATGCAAGGGTACAGGACAAATTTCCTTACAGTTTCTGGTTTCTGCAATTTAAGCCATGTCCTAGTCTCCTGATATGGTTGAAGAACTTTAACAGGCTGCTGCAGTCAGTGCCTCCATCTATGAACACTGAGTCTATGTTGCACAGTTCAGCAACCCACTGTCCCTCGATCGTGTCTTCCCTCCAATTACGTAAGATTTACCAACCAGAGTTTATGAAACAAGAAAAAAAAAAAATCTATCTTCAGTATTTCATCTGTGGACCCTTCCCCCTGTTCCATATTAATGGAGTTGAAAGGATTGTGATTCTGAGATATTGATGGTTAGTGAGGCCAACTTGAAATCAGTAATTTCAGCCATGCTTGAAAATTATTTTTATGTATATAATTTTATGTGGATAAATATACATAGCTCTAGAAAGTGTTGTTCCCATTTTTGCTGAACTTTTGCTGTCAAATAGTTTGCTATTTTAAGTTCACCATATATGTATTGGAATATTTACAATGCTCACTGGGCAGCCTTCCAGCTGCATGCATCATGATACCCTGGGCTTGTTGACAGTCCACAAGCTACTTACCCTTGACACAGATAAAGACCAGAGGTTAACTTTGCCCCAGTGTTTCCTGGAAACCAAGTAACCAGAAACGCACAGTCGTCCATGAAGCCTCAAACCAAAAACTATTGGTGCCCATTTGTAGAAGTCTTCCTCGAAAATGTTTCCAAGATTCTCTCAAGCTACAACACAACCAAAAAAAATACAATCCAAATGGTATTCGATGTTCCAATTAATTCCATCTGCCTGTGGGCATCCCTGCCACGGTCAACACACTGTCAGCCTGTCCGATACAGATTCCTCTCCTGCTCTGTAAAACTAAACGAACTCGCTCAAAAAATACAAATTCTTGAGGAATAGGCTTTCTTTGCACAATCAAGAGTGATATTAGAGTGCATCATTATTGGTGATGCTGTTCTTTGACACAGACACGATGGACCAAATGGCCTCATTCTGTGCTGTTAATGATTCAGATGTGGTGGTCAGTGAGGTTCTATCTAACTTTTAGAACTCATAGCACTATTCAGAGAAAGGTAAGGGCTGTGCCTGTGTTCTGCTCAACAATCCTCCTTCGCATAACACCAAAAACAAATGGTCTAATTATTCGCATTGCTATTTTTGGGATCTTGTGCTGGCTGCCCCTCTTGGCTACATAGGAATCACTGCATTTCAAAAGAAGCTAACTACGTCTCTGACGTCTCGACAATGTTTGAGAGATATGGTGAAGTGGTCTAGAAATGCAAGTCTTGCCATCAGACGTCTGTACAGTAGTACAGATGGTGTTCTTTCTGTTTGGGTTTTGGTGTGTTAGCTATGGATTTGTTCTTAGTCTTTGCCTGGTCATGTAGGTAGCATCAAGGATGTTCAATGTTTTTGCATGGCTGATATCGAAGGGAGTAATGGAGGTTTAGTCAGTCCAAGTCACTATTGTGGACAGGCAACGTGGAGTGATGTGGGCAGAGCCCTGAGAATAAGGTAGTTGCCTGGCCTTTTCATCAGGCAATGGCTATCACACAGCCCACCTACACCAACTATTGTTCTGCCACCCAGATTCCCTAGCTTTATTTTCACATATTGACCGCTGTCTGGTTTCTTTTCTGTTTCAACTTTTTTATTCATTCATGGGATGTGGGCCTCGCTGGCAAGGCCAGCATTTATTGCCCTTCCCTAATTACCCTTGAAAAAACCTTCTTGAACTGCTGCAATCGTGTGGCATAGGTACACTGACAGTGCTGTCACGAAGGCGGTTCCAGGTTTCTGACGCAGCGACTATGAAGGAACAGCAGTAACTCAGGATGGCGTGTGACTTGGTGGTAGTGGTGTTCTGATGCGCCTGCTGCCCTCCTAGATAGTAAGGGTCACGGGTTGAGGAGGTGCCATCGAAGAAGCTTTGTCGAGGTGCTGCAGTACATCTTGTAGGTGGTAGAGCTAGCAGCAGCTGTGCTGGCATCGATTTATTTTTATTTTTTCATTTACAAAGACAGTATTAACTCGAATGTGATGAAACAGCACCAAAAGTGCCATAGCCAAAGTCATTAATGACCACAGTATTATCCCTCCTTGACTTTCCTGCAGCATTTTATACAGTCAACTCCATTGCTCTGCTGCATTATCCAGCTCTGTAGAACTACCTTCACGTAGCTGCACTCCCACCTGTCCAAACACAGCCAGGTAACATCCAGTACCCACTCATTAAAAAAAAACATGCATTTATATAGCGCCTTTCATGACCACCAGACATTCCAAAGCACTTTACAGCCAATGAAGTACTTTGGAAGTGCAGTCACTGATGTAATGTAGGAAACACGACAGCCAATTTGCACACAGCACGTTCCCACAAACAACAAAGTGATCATGAGTCATAGTCATGATGCCACAGAAGGAGGCCATTGAGCCCATCAAGTCTATTCCGGTTCTGTGCAGAGCAGTCCAGTCAGTCCCATTCCTCTGCTCTCTCCCCATAGCTCTGCAAGTTTATTTCCCTAAAGTGCCCATCAAGTTTCCTTTTGAAATTATTGATTGTCTCCATTTGCACCACCCTCATAGGCAGTGAGTTCCAGGTCATTACCACTCGCTGCGTAAAAAAAGTTCTTGCCCCCACCCTCTGTGTCTCTTGCTTAAAAACCTTAAATTTAACCTCAGTTAATGGTAACAGCCATTCTTTGTCCACACTTGTCTTACTCTTAGGAACATAGGAGTAGGCCATTCAGCTCATCGAGCCTGCTCCGCCATTCAATATGATCATGGCTAATCATCCACTTCAATGCCTTTTACCCACCCTATCCCTATATCCCCTTATGTCATTGGTATTTAGAAATCTGTCAATCTCTGCTTTAAACATACTCAATGACTGAGCTTCCTCAGCCCTCTGGGGTAGAGAATTCCAAAGATTCACAACTCTCTGAGTAAAGAAATTTCTCCTCATCTCTGTCCTAAGTGGCTTCTCCCTTATTTTGAAATTGTGTCCCCTATTTCGAGACTCCCGAACCAGGGGAAACATCTTAGCTGTATCTACCCTGTCTATCCCTTTAAGTATTTTGTAGGTTTCAATGAGATCACCTTTCATGCTTTGAAACGCTAGAAGATAAAGGCCTAGTTTCCCCAATCTTTCTTCATAGGACAGTCCCGCCATCCCGGGAACAAGTCTGGTGAACCTTCGTTGCGCTCCCTCTATGGCAATAATACCCTTCCTAAGGTATAGGGACCAAAACTGCACACAGTACTCCAGGTGCGGGCTAACCAAAGTTCTATACAATTGAAGCAAGACTTCACTACTGCTATACTCAAATCCTCTTGTAATAAAGGCTAACATACCATTAGCCTTCCTAACTGCTTGCTGCACCTGTATGTTAGCTTTCAGTGACTTATTGACGAGGACACCCAGGTCCCTTTGTAGATCTACACTTCCTAATTTCTTACCATTTAAGAAATAATCTGCACATTTGTTCCTCCCATTTTTCCATATTATATTCCATTTGCCACGTTCTTGCTCACTCACTAAGTCTGTCCAAATCCCCTTGAAGCTGCTTTGCATCTTCCTCACAACACACTCCCACCTAGTTTGTGTCATCTGCGAACTTGGAAATATTACATTTGGTCCCCACATCCAAATCATTATATATATTATATATAATGAACAGCTGGGGCTCAAGTATTGGTCCTTGCAGTACCGCACGAGTCACAGCTTATCCAACTCTTGTCAAATCTGCCCATAATCTGCTTTGTTCTTAAGAACAACCTCAGTTTCTCCAACCTAACCTTGTAGCTAAAATCCCTCATCCCTGGAACCATTCTGGTCGATCTCCTTTGCACCCTCTCAAGGATCCTCGCGTCATTCCTAAAGTGTAGTGGCCAGCACTGGATACAGTGCTCTAGCTGTGGCCTAACCAGAGCTTTTTAAAGGTTCAGTATAACTTCTATGCTTTTTCTGCTCAATGCCTCTATTTATGAAGCCCAAGATTCCAATTGCTTTGCTAATTGAGAAAGAAAGACTCTATGAGAAGGATGCACCATCCACGGTTAACTAAGGAAGTTAAGAATGGTATCAAATTGAAAGAAAAGGGGTACAATTCTGCGAAGATTAGTGGTAGGCCAGAAGAAACATAGAAAATAGGAGCAGGAGTAGGCCATTCGGCATTTCAAGCCTGCTCCGCAGTTCATTATGATCATGGCTGATCATCCAACTCGGTAGCCTGGTCAGGCTTTCCCCCCATACCCTTTGATCCATTTAGACCCAAGAGCTATATCTAACTGCTTCTTGAAAACATACAATGTTTTGGCCTCGACTGCTTTCTGTGGTAGCGAATTCCACAAGCTCACCACTCTCTGGGTGAAGAAATTTCTCCTCATCACAGTCCTGAAAGGTTTACCCCGTATCCTTCGACTATGACCCCTGGTTCTGGACTCCCCCACCATCAGGAACATCCTTCCTGCATCTACCCTGTCAAGTCCTGTTAGAATTTTATAGGTTTCTATGAGATCCCCCCTCACTCTTCTGAACTCCAGTGAATATAATCCTAACTGACTCAGTCACTCCTCATACGTCAGTCCTGCCATCCCAGGAATCAGTCTGGTAAACCTTCACTGCACTCCCTCTATAGCAAGAACATCCTTCCTCAGATAAGGAGACCAAAACTGCCACAATATTCCAGGTGTGGCCTCACCAAGGCCCTGTATAATTGCAGCAAGACATCCCTGCTCCTGTACTCGAATCCTCTCGCTATGAAGGCCAACATACCATTTGCCTTTTTTACCACCTGTTGCACCTGCATGTTTACCTTCAGCGTCTGGTGTACGAGAACACCCAGGACTCGTTGCATATTCCCCCCTCTCTCAGTTTATAGCCGTTCAGATAATCTGCCTTCCTGTTTTTGCTACCGATGTGGTAGCCACATTATACTGCATCTGCCATCTCACTCAACCTGTCCAAATCACCCTTAACCCAAAGTGGATAACCTCACATTTATCCACATTATACCGCATCTGCCATGCATTAGCCCACTCACTCAACCTGTCCAAATCACCCTGAAGCCTCTCTGCATCCTCCACACAACTCACCCTCCCACACAGTTTTGAGTCATCTGTAAAGAAGATTGGGAAAATTTTAGAAACTAGCAAAGGATGGCAAAAAAATAGAGGGAGAAATTAGAGTATGAGAGTCAACCAGCAAGAAATATTAAAACAGACAGTAAAAACTGCTACAATTATATAAGAAGGAAAAGAATAGCTAAAGTAAATTTTGGTCCCTTAGAGGATGAGACTAGGGAATTAATGGGAAACAAGGAAATGGCAGAGACTTTAAACAAGTATTTTGTATCTGTAATCACAGTAGAAGACAAGTATCCCGAGAATAGCAGAAAATCAAGAGACAAAAAGGAGGGAGGAACTTGAAACACTGTAACTATCAGTACTGAAAAGGTACTAGGAAAAGTAATGGGAGTAAAGGCAGACAAGTCCCCTGGACCTGATGGCCTGCATCCTAGTGTCTTTAAAGAAGTGGCTGCAGCGATTGTGGATGCATTGGTTGTAATGTTCCAAAATTTCCTAGACTCTGTGGATTGGAAAATTGCAAGTGTAATGCCCCTATTCAAGAAAGGAGGGAGACAAGAAGCAGGAACCTATAGGCCAGTTAGCCTAAAATCTGTCATTGGGAAATGCTGGAATCAATCTTTAAGGAAGTAGCAGCAAGACATTTAGAAAATCATAATGCAATCAGGCAGAGTCAGCATGGTTTTATGAAATGAAAATCATGTTTGATAAATTTATTAGAGTTCTTTGAGGATGTGACATTCTTTGGGCCTCCTTATCTTGAGAGACAATGGATACGTGCCTGGAGGTGGTCAGTGGTTTGTGAAGCAGCGCCTGGAGTGGCTATAAAGGCCAATTCTGGAGTGACAGGCTCTTCCACAGGTGCTGCAGAGAAATTTGTTGGTCGGGGCTGTTGCACAGTTGGCTCTCCCCTTGCGCCTCTGTCTTTTTTCCTGCCAACTACTAAGTCTCTTCGACTCGCCACAATTTAGCCCTGTCTTTATGGCTGCCCGCCAGCTCTGGCGAATGCTGGCAACTGACTCCCACGACTTGTGATCAATGTCACACGATTTCATGTCGCGTTTGCAGACGTCTTTATAGCGGAGACATGGACGGCCGGTGGGTCTGATACCAGTGGCGAGCTCGCTGTACAATGTGTCTTTGGGGATCCTGCCATCTTCCATGCGGCTCACATGGCCAAGCCATCTCAAGCGCCGCTAACTCAGTAGTGTGTATAAGCTGGGGGTGTTGGCCGCTTCAAGGACTTCTGTGTTGGAGATATAGTCCTGCCACCTGATGCCAAGTATTCTCCGGAGGCAGCGAAGATGGAATGAATTGAGACGTCGCTCTTGGCTGGCATACGTTGTCCAGGCCTCACTGCCATAGAGCAAGGTACTGAGGACACAGGCCTGATACACTCGGAACTTTGTGTTCCGTGTCAGTGCGCCATTTTCCCACACTCTCTTGGCCAGTCTGGACATAGCAGTGGAAGCCTTACCCATGCGCTTGTTGATTTCTGCATCTAGAGACAGGTTACTGGTGATAGATGAGCCTAGGTAGGTGAACTCTTGAACCACTTCCAGAGCGTGGTCGCCAATATTGATGGATGGAGCATTTCTGACGTCCTGCCCCATGATGTTCGTTTTCTTGAGGCTGATGGTTAGGCCAAATTCATTGCAGGCAGACGCAAACCTGTCGATGAGACTCTGCAGGCACTCTTCAGTGTGAGATGTTAAAGCAGCATCGTCAGCAAAGAGGAGTTCTCTGATGAGGACTTTCCGTACTTTGGACTTCGCTCTTAGACGGGCAAGGTTGAACAACCTGCCCCCTGATCTTGTGTGGAGGAAAATTCCTTCTTCAGAGGATTTGAACGCATGTGAAAGCAGCAGGGAGAAGAAAATCCCAAAAAGTGTGGGTGCGAGAACACAGCCCTGTTTCACACCACTCAGGATAGGAAAGGGCTCTGATGAGGAGCCACCATGTTGAATTGTGCCTTTCATATTGTCATGGAATGAGGTGATGATACTTAGTAGCTTTGGTGGACATTCGATCTTTTCTAGTAGTCTGAAGAGACCACGTCTGCTGACGAGGTCAAAGGCTTTGGTGAGATCAATGAAAGCAATGTAGAGGGGCATCTGTTGTTCGCGGCATTTCTCCTGTATCTGACGAAGGGAGAACAGCATGTCAATGGTCGATCTCTCTGCACGAAAGCCACACTGTGCCTCAGGGTAGACGCGCTCGGCCAGCTTCTGGAGCCTGTTCAGAGCGACTCGAGCAACAAGCAGGGTGGATAAAGGGGGACCAGTTGATTTATATTTGGATTTCCAAAAGGCATTCATAAAGTCCCACAGAAAAGGTTACTAATCAAGATAAGAGCTCATGGTGTTGGGGAAATGGGGCTTTTTCATGTTGGCAAACTGTAACTGGTGGAGTGCCGCAGGGATCAGTGCTGGGGTCTCAACTCTTTACAATCTATATTAATGACTTATATGAAGGGTCCGATTGTATTGTAGCCAAATTTGAGGACAGTAAAAAGATAGGTAGGAAAGCAAGTTGTGAGGAGGACTCTGAGTTTGCATAGGGATATGGAAAGGTTAAGCAAGTGGGCAAAAATATGGCAGATGGAGTATAATGTGAGAAAATCTTAGGTTGTCCACTTTGGTGGGAAGAATAGAAAAGCATAATATTATTAATTGGAGAGAGACTGCAGAATGCTGCGGTACAGAGAGATCTGGGTGTCGTTGCACATGAATTGCAAAAAGTTGGCATGCAGATACAGCAAGTAATTCGGAAGACATGGCCTGTTGGCATTTATTGCAAGGGAGATGGAGTATAAAAGTAGGGAAGTCTTGCTACAACTGTACGGGGCATTGGTGAGACCGCACCTAGAGTACTGTATACAGTTTTGTCTTTCTTAATCAGGGCTATACTTGCATTTGGAAGCAGTTCAGAGAAGGTTCACTAGGCTGATTCCTGGGATGAGGAAAATTTGAGCAGGTTGGGCCTATACTCATTGGAGTTTAGAAGAATGCGAGGTGATCTTATTGAAACATAAAAGATTCTAAGGGGCTTGACTGGGTAGATGTTGAGAGGATGTTTTTCCTTGGGGAATCCACAGCTAGGGGGCATAGTTTAAAAATAAGGGATCTACCTTTTAAGGCAGAGATGAGGAATTTCTTCTTTCAGAGGGTTGTTAATCTTTGGAATTCTCTACCCCAGAGAGCAGTGGAGGCTGGGTCATTGAATATATTCAAGGCTGAGATAGACAGATTTTGAGTCAAGGGTTACGGGGGGTAGGAAAGTGGAGGTAAGGCCACAATCAGATCAGCCATCATCTTATTGAATGGTGGAGCAGGCTTGAGGGGCCGTATGGTCTACTCCTGCTCCTGTATATGATTGTATGATCACAGTGGCGCAGTGGTTAGCACCGCAGCCTCACAGCTCCAGGGACCTGGGTTCAATTCTGGGTACTGCCTGTGCGGAGTTTGCAAGTTCTCCCTGTGACCGTGTGGGTTTTCGCCGGGTGCTCCGGTTTCCTCCCACAGCCAAAAACTTGCAGGTGATAGGTAAATTGACCATTATAAATTGCCCCTTGTGTAGGTAGGTGGTAGGGAATATGGGATTACTGTAGGGTTAGTATAAATGGGTGGTTGTTGGTCGGCACAGACTTGGTGGGCCGAAGGGCCTGTTTCAGTGCTGTATCTCTTAAAAAAAAATTACACACTCAATATTTCCTGCCACCTTCCAAGATCTCTGCGCATGAGGCACCACGTCCCTTTGTCCCTGCTGACTCTTTAAAACTGTGCCATTTAGCCTGTATTGCCTCTCCCTATCCCTTCTGTCAAAATGCATCATCTTTGTATTGAAGTCCACCTGCCACTTCTCTGCCCACTCTGTTAGCGTATCGATGTCCTGATCATATCGATTCGCATGATCATCACGGTTTACCACACCTCCAACTTATGTATTATTGGCAAATTTTGAACTTTTACTCTGTATTCCAATATCCAAACCATTTATATATATCAAAAAAAGCAGTGGTCCTGACACTACCCCTTGGGGAACATTGCTATCTACCCCAACTCCATCTGGAAAAAACAACTATATACCACGACTCGCAGTTTTCTGCCCTTAAGCCAATCTTTTATCCAAGCTGACACTGATCCTCCAATTCCATGAGCCTCAATTTTGGTAACTAGCCTTTTATGTGGTACTTTGTCAAAGGCTTTCTTAAAATCCATACATACTACATCCACCGCATTCCTCTCATCAGCCGTCTCCGTTACTTCAGCAAAATATGCAACTAGACTCGTCAAATATAATCTGCATTTTACAATCAGTGCTGGCTCTCCTTAATTAACTCAAACCTCTCCAAATGCCAATTAATTACTGGTTTAATTGTTATTTCTCAAACCTCACCCACCACTGATGTTAAACTGACCCGCCTGTAGTAACTAGGAATGTCCTTACACTTTTTCTTGAACAAGGGTGTCACATTTGTCACTTTGCAATCCTCTGGCACCTCCCCCTATCTCAGGATGCCCTTACTATATCTCCACTCCCACTTCCTTGAGCAACCAAGGATGCAAGCCATCTGGATCAGGCGATTTATCCACTCTAAGCATAGCCAGCCTTTCCAGTATATCCTGTCTATCTGCTACCACTATCATCTCCGCTTCGATCAATATTTTGTCAGCATCCTCTTCCTTAGTAAACACTGAGACAAAAAGCTCATTAAGTATTCTAACCTTGTCCTGTGCCTCTAAGCATATATCACCTCTTAGTCCTTATAGGCCCCATCTTGCTCTTACTGGCCGCTTACTATTTACATGCCAGTAGAAGATTGTTAGGTTCCCTTTTATTTTAACTACCATTCTATTCTTATATTCTGTCTTTGCCAGTCTTATTTTCCTCTTCACTTCCCCTCTCAACTTACTGTATTTGGCCTCGTTGTCGCTTGAAGAATTCACCTGACTTGCATTATACGCCGTCTTTTTTTTTGTTTTATCATATCTCTATCCCCCTCGTCATCCAAGAAGCTCTGGCTTTGGTTCCCTTACGTTTTACCTTTGTCGGAATGTCCCTTAGCTTGTATCTGACACATCTCCTCAAATTTGGTTTTCCTGTCAGTCTTTGGTTCCATTTTACCCTGGCTAGATCCCCTCCTCGTCCCATTGCAGTTACCCTTCCAATTTGCAAGTTCTACTTTAGATTGATGATTGATGACCAGATAATCTGTTTCTGTGATGTTGATTGAGGGATAAATATTGGCCAGGACACCAGGGATAACTCCCCGGCTCCTCTTTGAAGATGATGCCATGGAACCTTTTACGCCCAACTGTAGGGGCAAATAGGGCCTCGATTTAACGTTTCATCTGAAAGGTGGTATCTCCAACAGTGCAGCACTCCCTCAGTACTGCACTGGAGTGTTAGTTTTTATCCTGGATTGGGGCGCAAACCTACAACCTCATGACTCAGAGGCTCGCGTGCTACCAACTGAGCCACCGCTGACACAACCAGGACCAGAGTCCTCCAGGTACCTGTCCTTGGCCCCCTTCTTCGCCTACATGCTGCCCCTCTGATGTTATCCGTAGGCATGGGATCAACTTCCAAACCTTGAATACGCCCAGCTCGACCTCTCCACCAGTTCCCTTGACTCCATGGCCATCTCTATGTTGTCAGGTTGCCCGTCTAACATCAGTATAGATAAATCAAAATAACCTCCAACTGAACATCAGGATGACTGAAATCATAGTTTATAGCCATTACTTCCAAGTTCCTCTATAAAACAGAAGCCATTTCTGACTTGGACATCAGTTGGTGAGTTACTAACACATTGCTTACTCAGTAAATATATATTTTTACAGCTTTAATACTCAGTATTTGTTGGCTAGCAACTCGTGTATATTTCAGCTGATGCTTCCTGAATGTTGGTGAGTTATGTGGCAAGGTGCAATCTGCAGGGGCTTCAGCACTCCATCCAGTACTAGAAGGGATAATTATGAAATCCAAGTACGTGGGCATAGAAATTTCCTACTTTGTTTAAAACGCCAGCTGGATATGGCAGGTCAGTCAGCATCCAAGAGGCTACTATCTTTGTGTGCTTTCAGTATTCTGTTCTGAATTTTCCATGTTTTGTGGGCAAGGTGTTTAAAGTCTGAATGCTGCAGTGGCTTATAGGACAAGAAATTCTAGAACATTATGGGGTCTGGAATCAGTATCTGAGGAGCATGTACATCACTGAGTGAGAATTGTAACATTCAGTTATTGTGCAGTATTAGAATGCTTAGCCCTGTACAGTTCAGAGTGAAGAGATACCCAAATGGGCATGTAAACTGAGACAACCAAGTGCTATTCCATCATTACGTCACTTACATTTATGGTTGTGTTGCGGATGTCATAAAATATTATAAATAGTACTCACTCTTTGTCCATGTATGGCAGTGTTCTGTTTTATGTGTTGGAGTGTTTTTGTGCTTCACTCTAATGTAAAGTGCTAAAAAATCAAATGTACTTGACATTTAAAGTACTTCTCAGAGGCCAAGTGATTGATTTTTTTCTCGACTTACTGTCCTTTTAACTGATGGATAGAAACTCCCCTTACACATTCTTTGTGCACCACAGGAGCAGTTTTCTGCATCATTTGCCTTTCTTCCTTTTGTAAGCAGGTCATTGCAGGAGGTCCAGGCTGGAAAAGAGCATTGACACTGCCCTGTGATTAAGACAGCCAGTATAAATCAAGACATTGTCAGCCCAGCCCCATATTCCCAGTGAGACACTTGTTTCACTTTGGTATCTTCTCTGCGCCAGGTCCTCACCTGCCCTGCCCCTTTGCACCCAATCCCCTCATCTGCCCAGCCCCCTGCTGCCTCTGCACCTTTCCATGCTCCTTACTAATATAAAAGTAGAAGTTATGTACCTATGTTACTGAAGGTGTGGATGCTGAGGATTATTAATTGGATAATATGTCATTCTGTTTCCTGCAGGTAAACCATTTGTTTACATGCCATATCATGAGGCCCGGCGTGTGATGGAGCAGGAATCTCAGACAGCGGGAGCCAGATCAGCATCACCTTACAGGCTGTCCCCAAGGGAATCCTGTAAACTTTCTCCACAACCAGAGATGAATACCTTGCGGTACAGTGTGCCACCAGGTAGTGACCTCACAATTATCCAACGTTTTTTGCCTTGTGCCTCTTGTCATATGTCTGCATCATCTGTAAATGAAATACAGTGATCAGATTTGACAGGCCAGAAATTTTAAATCCATGCAGCATACTGGAATTTCACATTGTCAGTTTGCAACACATCCGTTGGCAGTCAGAATATTTCATTAGTCTCCGGGGGTTCTGCTGGTCAGCACAAAACATTCAAATCACACTGAAGAGAGTTGAGAAAAAAGTGTGGAGCTGCAGTAACCCTACTCCTGCGCACATACACGTGTGAATCAAGTATACACCACATGTACTTTGTGTATGCTCCGCAAACACGTGCTCAGTTACACATCCTTACATAGACAGGTAAATACAGCACCCAGATATGCACCTCACATTATATATAAAATCGACATATTAATCTGTGTGGTATACGTGTATGTGCCTTTATGCAGACCCACACACATTCTTGTATTTTCCTATCTTATTGATTTTGTTCCTTGGGTATGGAATATTATTGTGTTAAATTATGTTATATTAGGGTAAATTTGGGTTAATTTCACTTGATGTGGTGAGCAAGCTATGAGTTGGTATTGGCGAATATCAACATTGACTCTGTTGCATGATGCATTTGATGACTTTGGTTATGTGTATTTGTTCAGCCCCCATTCATTTGGCTCCTTCACAGGTCATCGGTTCCGAATGAGCCTCGTGCCCTTTTAGAATAATCTCAAAGACTCTGATGGCAGAGGGTTGGGAGAATATGCATTGTAGCTTACCTGAGAGTTGAGGTGTTTATTGTAGCTGATGATATAGAACATAGAACAGTACAGCACAGTACAGGCCCTTCGGCCCACGATGTTGTGCCGAACCTTTAACCTACTCTAAGATCAAACTAACTACCCTTCATTCTACTATCATCCATGTACCTATCCAAGAGTCACTTAAATGCCCCTAATATATCTGCTACTACCACCGCTGGCAGCGCATTCCACGCACCTACCACTCTCTGTGTAAAGAACCTACCTCTGACATCTCCCCGAAACCTTCCTCCAATCACCTTAAAATTATGCCCCCTGGTGATAGCCCTTTCCACCCTGGGAAAGAGTCTCTGGCTATCCACTCTATCTATGCCTCTCATCATCTTGTACCCCTCTATCAAGTCACCTCTCATCCTTCTTCGCTCCAATGAGAAAAGCCCTAGCTCCCTCAATCTTTCTTCGTAGGACATGCCCTCCAGTCCAGGCAGCATCCTGGTAAATCTCCTCTGCACCCTCTCTAAAGCTTCCACATCCTTCCTATAATGAGGCGACCAGAACTGAACACAATATTCCAAGTGTGGTCGAACCAGGGCCTTATAGAGCTGCAGCATAACCTCGCAGCTCTTAAACTCAATCCCCCGTTAATGAAAGCCAACACACCATACGCCTTCTTAACAACCCTATCAACTTGGGTGGCAACTTTGAGCGATCTATGGACATGGACCCCAAGATCCCTCTGTTCCTCCACACTACCAGGAATCCTGTCTTTCAGCCTGTATTCTGCATTCAAATTCGACCTTCCAAAATGAATCACTTCACACTTTTCCAGGTTGAACTCCATCTGCCACTTCTCAGCCCAGCTCTGCATCCTGTCAATGTCCCGTTGCAACCTACAACAGCCTTCCATACTATCCACAACTCCAGCAACCTTCGTGTCATCGGCAAACTTGCTAACCCAGCCTTCCACTTCCTCATCCAAGTCATTTATAAAAATCACAAAGAGCAGAGGTCCCAGAACAGATCCTTGTGGAACACCACTGGTCACCGAGCTCCATGCTGAATACTTTCCATCTACTACCATCTACTGCTGTTTCCTGCTCCCGTCCTGAACTTGAAAACTTTATCAACTTCTATGGGCCAGCCAATTTTGTATCCAGACAGCCAAATTTCCCTGAATCCCATGCCTCCTTACTCTCTGAATGAGCCTACCATGGGGAACCTTATCAAACGCCTTGCTAAAATCCATATACACCAGATCCACTGCTCTTCCTTCTGGCTGAGAATCTGCTAGCCACTCTGTTGAGTTAAGGAAGAAATGTTCTCATTCAAAGGGGCAGTTTCTTTACTGTGCAGACTGTATGGGAGGTGAGATCTTAGAAAATGATCATAGAAACAATGAGATAGAGTTAATTAATAACCTAGTAGTAAAGGAGCCTCTGTGAAAGACTGATCTTAATATGATAGAATTTTATATTGAATTTGAGAGTGACGTAGGTAGGTACGAAACTAGGGTCTTAGTAGATTAGTAGGTATGGGGGCGAATTGGCTAAGATATGAGGGTAAATAGGCAATGACAAACATTTAAAGAATTGATTCATATTTGCTATAATTATGGAATATTAACTCTTCAGGATAAGTGGTCCAATCGTGGCTAAAAGGGGAAGTTAAAGATAGTATTAGGTAGAGACAGGTGAAATTATAATGAGAAATAAGGAAATGGCAGCGACATTAAACACAGTGAAAGACATCACAAAAATTTCAGAAGTAATGGGAACCAAAGATCTAGTGCCCCCTCCGCCAACTCTTTTTCCGGCACATTGATGACCGTATCAGTGCTGTTTCCTGCTCCCGTCCTGAACTTGAAAACTTTATCAACTTTGCTTCCAATTTTACATGGTCCATCTCTGACACTTCCCTTCCCCGACTTCTCTGTCTCCATCTCTGGGGATAGTCTGTCCACTAACATTCATTATCAACCCACCGACTTCCACAGCTACCTCGAATATACTTCTTCACATCCTGCTTCCAGTAAGGACTCCATTCCATTCTCCCAATTTCTCCTTCGCCGACGCATCTGCTCTGATGATGCTACCTTCCACAACAGCGCTTTTGATATGTCTTCCTTTTTCCTCAACCAAGGATTCCCCCTCTCTATGGTTGACAGGGTCCTCAACTGTGTCCGACCCATTTCCCGCACTTCTGCCATCACCCCTTCCCCTCCACACCACCACCACCCCCCTCAAAACCATGACAGAGTGCCCTTGTCCTCAATTTCCACCCCACCAGCCTACACATCCAAAGGATCATCTTCCGCCATTTCTGCAACCTCCAGCGTGATACCACCACCAAATGCATCTTCCCCTCCCCTCCCCCGTCAGCATTCCGAAGGGATCGTTCCCTCCGTGACACCCTGGTTCACTCCTCCATTACCCCTGATACCTTGTCCCCTTCCCACGCAATCGCAGGAGGTGTAATACCTGCCCTTTTATCTCCTCTCTTCTCACTATCCAAGGCCCCAAACACTCCTTTCAGGTGAAGCAATGATTTACTTGTACTTCTTTCAATTTAGTAAACTGTATTCGCTGCTCACAATGCAGTCTCCTCTACACTGGGGAGACAAAACGCAGATTGGGTGACTGCTTTGCGGAAACATGACCCCGCGTTCTGGTTGCTGGCCATTTCAACGCACCCTTTGCTCTCATGCCCACATCTCTGCCCTGGGCCTGCTGCAGTGTTCTAGTGAACATCAACGCAAGCTCGAGGAACAGCACCTCATTTTCCGATTAGGAACTCTACAGCCTACCGGACTGAACATTGAGTTCAAAAATTTCAGAGCATGACTGGTGCTGTTTTATTTTCATTTTTATTTTGTTCAATTTTTTTTTTTTTTTTGTTTTTTTTACCACGTGCCTGCCTACTGTTTTTCATGATTGTGCTTTTGGCTAGGGCTGCTCATTATTCTGTCATTAACACTCCCTCTGCACTAATGCTTTGTCTTTCACCACGCCATTAGCACACTCTCTTTGCCTTTGCCTCATGACCTCCTTATCCGTTAATCTCTCTGGCCCTCTGTCCTATCACACACCTTCCCATTGTTCTCTTTTCCCCAATTCCCCGCTTTATTTGCTTAAAACCGGTTACATTTCTAACCTTTTCCAGTTCTGATGAAAGGTCACTGACATGAAACATTAACTCTGTTTCTCTCTGCACGAATGCTGCCAGACCTGCTGAGTATTTCCAGCACTTTCTGTTTTTATTAAAAGAAATTAATATTAGTAAAGAAATAATACTGGAGAAATTAGTGGGACTAAAAGCCAACAGATCCCTTGGACCTGGTGGCCTACAATTAAGTGGATAGGTTGGAGAAGCTGGGGCTGTTCTCAGAGAAGGTTGAGAGGAGATTTGATAGAGGTGTTCAAAATTATGAAAAATCTGAACAGATGGGGAGAAGTTTCAAAAGAGGTAGCTGCAGAATCATAGAATGGTTGCCGCAAAGAAGGAGACCATTTGGCCCGTCGTGTCCATGCCAGTTCTCTGCAAGAGCAACTCGGCTGGTCCCACTCCCCTGCCTTTTCCCTACATCCATGCAAATTGTTAGTATTCAGATAATTATCCAATACCCTTTTGAAAGCCACGATTGAACCTGCCTCCATCACACTCCCATGCAGTGCATTCCAGATCCTAACCACTCGCGGCCTGAAAACGTTTTTCCTCACATCATCTTTGGTTCTTTTGCCAGTTACCTTAAATTAGTGTTCTCTAATTCTCAACTCTTCCATTAAAGGGAACAGTTTCTCCCTATCTGTCTAGATGTCTCATAATTTTGAACACCTCTATTAAATCTCCTCTCAACCTTCTCTAAGGAGAACAGCCCCAGCTTCCCCAACCTATCCAATTAACTGTAGCCCCGCACCCCTGGAACCATTTCGTAAATCTTTTCTGCACCCTCTCTAATGCCTTCACATTCTTCCTAAAGTGTGGTAGCCATAATTGGACACAATACTCCACTTGAGGCCGAACCAGTGTTTTATAAATGTTCACCCTAATCTCCTTGCTTTAGTACTCTATGCCTCTATTTATAAAGTCCAGGATCCCATATGCCTTATTAACCACTTTCGTAACCTGCCCTGCCACCTTCAATGATTTGTGCACATATACTCCTCAACCCCCTTTAGAATTGTACCCTTTATTTTATATTGCCTTTCCTCGATCTTCCCACCAAAATGAATCACTTCACACTTCTCTGCATTAACTTTCATCTGCCACATGCCTACCCACCCCCCACAATTCCACCAGCCTGTCTAAATCCTCTTGAAGTCCATTATTATCCTCTTCTCAGTTCACAAGTTTTGTGTCATCTGCAAATTTTGAAATTGTGCCCTGTACACCTTAAGTCAAAATCATTAATACAGGTCAAGAAAAGCAGTGGTCCTAATACCCACCCTTGGGGAACCCCACTATGTACCTTCCTCCAGTCAAAAAAGCAACTGTTCACCACTACTCTCTGTTTCCTTTCAATCAGCCAACTTTATATCTGTGATACTACTGTCCCTCTTATTCCATGGGTTTTAACTTTGCTGACAAGCCTGATATGTGGCACTTTATCAAATCCTTTTTGGAAGTCCATGTACACCACATCAATCACATTACCCTCCTCAAAAAAACTCAAATCATGTTAGTTAAACACGATTCACCTTCAATAAATCCATGCTGGCTTTTCTTAATTAATCCACATTTGTCCAAATTACTTGTTAATTTTGTCCCAAGTTATCATTTCTAACAGCTTTCCCACCACCAAGGTTAAACTGACTGGCCTGTAGTTGCTGGATTTATCCTTGCACTTTTTTTGAACAAGGGTGTTATATTTGCAATTCTCCAATCCTCTGGCACCACCTCTGTATCTAAGGAGGATTGAAAGATTATGGCCAGTGCCTCGACAATTTCCAACCCTCATTATCCTCGGATGCCTCTCATTCTTTCCTGGTGACTTACAACCTTAAGTACAGCCAGCCTATCTAACACCTCTTTATCAAATTTTAGTCCATCCAGTGTCTCAACTACCTCCTCTTGCACCATGACTTTGGCAGCATCATCTTCCTTGGTAAAGACAGATGCAACATACTCGATTACTACCTCAGCTATGCCCTCTGCCTCCTTTTTGGTCCCTATTCGGCCCTACTGCTCCTTTTAATACATTTGGATTCCCTTTTATGTTAGCTACTGATCTCTTCTTGTATTCTCTCTTTGCTGCTCTTATTTCTTTTTTCATTTCTGCTCTGAACTTTCTATATTCAGACTGATTCTTGCTTTTATTATTAACTTGACATCTGTCATACGCACCCCTTTTCTGCTTCATCTTACTCTCTATCTCTTTCGTCATCCCAGGGAGCTCTAGCTTTGTTTGTCCAAACTTTTCCCCTTGTGGGAATGTACCTCACTGTTCCCAAACCATCATCTCTTTCAAGGCAGCCCATTGGTTAGTTAAAGTTTTGTCTGCCAATCTTTGATTGCAATTTACCTCGGCCAGATCTGTTCTCACCCCACTGAAATTGGTCCTCCCCCCAAATAATTATTTTCACTCTGGATTGCTCCTTGTACTTTTCCATAGCTAACCTAAACTTTATGATACTATGATCATTGTGCCCTAAATGTTCCCCTACTGACACTTATTCCACCTCATTCCCCAGAACCAGATTGAGCACTGCTTCCTTCCTTGTTAGGCTGGAAACATACTGATCTAGAAAATTCTTCTGAATACACTTCAGAAGCTCTTCCCTTCTCTGCTCTTTACAGTATTACGATCCCAGTTCATGTTAGAATAATTTAAGTCCACCATTCTAATACTTTATAGTTTTTCCACCTCGCTAATTTCCTAGCAAATTTGTTCCTCTGTAGCGTTCCCATTAGTTGGTGGTCAGTAGAATACACACGGTAATGTAATATTACCTCTGTTGTTTCTTAGCTCTAATGAAATAAATTCTTCTCTGCAACACAGTAATATTCTCCTTCATCAATAGTGTCACCTCCTCCTTTCTTTCCTCCCTATCTTTCTTGAACACAGGATACAGGGTAAACCATTCAGGACTGAGATGAGGAGAAATGTCTTCACCCAGAGAGTGGTGAACCTGTGGAATTCGCTACCACAGAAAGCAGTTGAGGCCAAAACATTGTATGTTTTCAAGAAGGAGTTAGATATAGCTCTTGGGTCTAAAGGGATAAAAAAGGATATGGGGTGAAAGTGGAAACAGGATGATCATAATGAATGGTGGAGCAGGCTCGAAGGGCCAAATGGCCTACTCCTCCTATTTTCTGTGTTTCTATGTTTTTTAACACCTTGTATTCTTGTATATTTAGATCCCAGTCCTGCCCTTTTTTGAGCCAGATCTCTGTTATCGCCTCAACATAATATTCCTACTTGGCAATCTGCGTCTTTAGCTCACCAACTTTATTTACCACACCTAATTTAGCCCTTATTCCATTCCTTCTCACTCTGACCCCATCTAATACCTAGTTCTTACTCTAGTGCTATGTGTCTCTCCCAATTCTTTGTGCACCATGTTTTCCCTCTCTAATGTTGCATCCTGGTTCCCATCTCCCTGCCAACTAAGTTTAAGCCCTCCCCAATAACAGTAGCAAACAGCCCCACAAGGACATTAGTCTTGGCACTGTTGAGGTACAACCCGTCCCACCTCCCCCAGAACCGGCCTCAGTGTTCCAGGAATTTAGAACCCACCTACACTATCTCTCCAGCTAGGCATTCATCTGCTTTATCCTCCTATTTTTATACTCACTAGGAGTAATCCAGAGATTATTACCTTTTGAGGTCCTGCTTGCTAGTTTCTTTCCTAAAATATGCCTGCAGGACCTCATCCCTCTTTCTACCTATGTCGTTCGTACCGATACGAACCACAACCACTGGCTGTTCACCCACCCCCTCTGGGTGCTCTGCAGCCGCTCAGTGACATCTTTGACCCTGGCACCAGGGAGCCAATATACCATAATTGCTTGTCTGTTCCCCTATCAAATCCCCTATCACTATTGCTTTTCCACTCTTCCTTCTATCCCCTGTACAGATGAGCCAGCCATGGTGCACTCCCCAGAGGAACCATCACTCTCACCAGTATTCAGAACTGAAGATGGGTTGGAGAGCGAATTGTACTTCATGGACTCCTGCAGTACCTGCCTGACTCTTGCACTGCCTGGCAGTCATCCATTCCCTCTCTGCCTGCACACCCTTAAGCTGCAGGGTAACCACATCCAGAAACGTGCTATCCACGTAGCTCTGAGCCTCACGGATACACCACAGTGACGCCAGCTGCTGCTCAAGCTCCTCCAACTGACAATGCTTCCTGCACATGTGGTTGTCCAGGACACAAGAATTTTCCTGGAGTTCCCACATGGGACAGGATGTGCATCAAACAAGGCTGAGGTGCCCTGCCATGCCTCCATTTATTAGACTATTAACTGACTTAACAGAAATAAACAAACACTCACTAGTTAAGCGCCAATGTTCTGAAGTCACTATTTTATAGGGAGGTTAATTTAAGTAAAACTTAAGACTTCGTTAGACTTGAGCCTGATGGATGCATTGATTTCCAGAGTTCCCCAGATTCTAGAATAGTCCCTGTGGATTCAAAGGCAACAAATGTAACTCTGCTACACAAAAAAGGAGGGAGAGAATAAACAGGGAATGAACAATGTCAGTTAGCCTGACATCAGTGGTGGGGAAATGCTAGAATCAGTTGCTAAGGACTTGATAACAGGGCACTTAGAATCACAGAGTTAACATGCAGGTACAGCAGGGAATTAGGAAAGCAAATGGTATGTTCGCCTTTGTTACAATTCGATTGAAGTATAAGAGTAAAGAGCTCTTACTGCAGTTGTATCAGACCTTCATGAGGCCATAACTGGAGTACTATGTGCAGTTTTGGTCTCCTTACCTCAGGAAGGATATACTTGCTGTAGATCGAGTGCAACGAAAGTTTACCTTTTTATTCATTCATGGAATGTGGGCATCACTGGCTAGGACAGCCCACTAATTGCCCTTGAGAAGATGGTGGTGAGCCGCCTTCTTGAACCGCTTCAGTCCATGTGGGGTAGGTATACCCACGGTGCTGTTTGGAAGGGAGTTCCCGAATTTTGACCCAGCGACTGCGAAGGAACGGCGATATAGTTCCAAGTCAGGATGGTGTGTGGCTTGGAGGGGAACTTGCAGCTGGTGGTGTTCCCATGCATCTGCTGCCTTTGTCCTTCTAGGTGGTAGAGGTCACGGGTTTGGAAGGTGCTGTCTAAGGAGCCTTGGTGCATTGCTGGTACACACTGCTGCCACTGTGCGTCGGTGGTGGAGGGAGTGAATGTGGATGGGGTTCCAGTCAAGTGGGCTGCTTTGACCTGGATGGTGTCGAGCTTCTTGAGTGTTGTTGGAGCTGCACCCATCCAGGCAAGTGGAGAGTATTCCATCACACTCCTGACTTGTGCCTTGTAGATGGTGGACAGGCTTTGGGGAGGCAGGAGATGAGTTATTTTCCGCAGAATTCCTAGTCTCCGACAACCTCTCGTAGCCATGGTATTTATATGGCTACTCCAGTTCAGTTTCTGGTCAATGGCAACCCACAGGAGGTTGATAGTGGCGGATTCAGTGATCGTGATGCCATTGAATGTCAAGGGGAGATGGTTAGATTATCTCTTGTTTGAGATAGTCATTGCCTGGCACTTGTGTGGCACAAATGTTACTTGCCACTTATCAGCCCAAGCCTGGATATTGTCCAGGTCTTGCTGCATTTCTACAAGGACAGCTTCAGTATCTGAGGAGTCATGAATGGTGCTGAACATTGTGCAGTCATCGGTGAAAATCCACATTCTGACCTTATGATTGAAAGAAGGTCATTGATGAAGCAGCTGAAGATAGTTGAGCCTGGGACACTACCCTGAGGAACTCCTGCAGTGATGTCCTGGAGCTCAGATGATTGACCTGGAACAACCGCAACCATCATCCTTTGCGCGAGGTATGACTCCAGCCAGCGGAGGGTTTTCCCCCTGACTCCCATTGAACCTCAGTTTTGCTAGGGCTCCTTGATGCCATACTCGGTCAAATGTTGCCTTGATATCAAGAACAGTCACTCTCACCTCACCTCTTGAGTTTCAGCTGTTTTGTCTATGTTTGAACCAAGGCTGTAATGAGGTCAGGAGCTGAGTGGCCCTGGCGGAACCCAAACTGAGTGTCATTGAGCAGGTTATTGCTAAGCAGGTGCCACTTGATAGCACTATTGACAACATCTTGCATCACTTTACTGGTGATTGAGAGTAGACTGATGGGCCGGTAATTGGCCAGGTTGGACTTGTCCTGTTTTTTGTGTACAGGACATACCTGGGCAAATTTCCACATTGCAGGGTAGATGCAGGTGTTGTAGCTGTAGTGGAACAGCTTGGCTAGGGGCGCGACAAGTTCTGGAGCACAGGTCTTCAGTACTATTGCTGGAAGATTGTCAGGGCCCATAGCCTTTGCAGTATCCAGTGCCTTCAGTCATTTCTTGATATCACGTGGAGTGAATCAAATTAGCTGAAGACTGACATCTGTGATGCTACGGACTTCCGGAGGAAGCCGAGATGGATCATCCACTCGGCACTTCTGGCTGAAGATGGATGAAAATGCTTCAGCTTTATCTTTTGCACTGATGTGCTGGGCTTCCCCATCATTGAGGATGGGGATATTTGTGGAGGCACCTCCTCCCTGTTAGTTGCTTAATTGTCCGCCACCATTCACAACTGGATTTGGCAGGAGTGCAGAGCTTAGATCTGATCCGTTGGTTGTGGGATCGCTTAACTTTGTCTATTGCATGCTGCTAACGTTGTTTGGCATGAAGGTAGTCCTGTGTTGTAGCTTCACCAGGTTGACACCTCATTATGAGGTATGCCTGGTGCTGCTCCTGGCATGCCCTCCTGCACCCTTCCTTGAACCAGGGTCGATCCCCCAGCTTGGTGGTAATGGTAGAGTGGGGGATATGCTGGGTCATGAGGTTACAGATTGTGGCTGAGTACAATTCTGCTGCTGCCGGTGGCCCACAGCATCTCATGGATGCCCAGTTTTGAGTTGCTAGATCTGTTCGAAGTCTATCCCATTTAGCATGGTGGAAGTGCCACACAACACAATGGGACTTCGTCTCCACAAGAACTGTGCGGTGGTTACTCCTACCAATACGGTCATGAACAGATGCATCTGCAACAGGCAGATTGGTGAGGACGAGGTCAAGTAAGTTTTTCCCTCTTGGTTCCCGCACCACCTACCGCAGAACCAGTCTAGCAGCTATGTCCTTCAGGACTTGGCCAGCTTGGTCAGTAATGGTGCTACTGAGCCCCTCTTGGTGATGGACATTGAAGTCCCCCACATAGAGTACATTCTGCACCCTAGCCACCATCAGTGCTTCCTCAAGTGATGTTTAACATGGAGGAGTACTGATTCATCAGCTGAGTAAGTGTGGGGGGGGGGGGGGGGGGGTGAAGAACGTTAGGTGGTAATCAGTAGGAGGTTTTCTTGCCCATGTTTGACCTGACGCCATGAGACTTCATGAGGTCTGGAGTCGATGTTGAGGACTCCCAGGGCAACTCCCTCCCGACTGTATAACTCCCAGGGCAACTCCCTCCCGACTGTATACCATCTCTGGTGTGTCTGTCCTGCTGGTGGGACGGGACATACCCGGTGATGGTGGTGTCTGGGACATTGTCTGTAAGGTATGATTCTGTGAGTATGACTATGTCAGGCTGTTGCTTGACTAGTCTGTGGGACAGCTCTCCCAACTTTGGCACAAGCCCCCAGATGTTAGTATGGAGGACTTTGCAGGGTCGACAGGGCTGGGCTTGCCATTGTCAGACTGGCAGGTCAGATGATTGGTCAGAATATAAAGAACGGCAGAGAATGACTGAAAGGTTCATCAGGAGAGAGAAATTTGAGTATGAGAGGAAGCTAGCTAGAAATGTAAAAACAGGTAGCAAGAGTTTCTACAGGTATTTAAAAAGGAAAAGAGTAAGTAAAGAGAGTGTTGATCCTCTAGAGAGTGAGAATGGGCAGTTAATAGTATGTAATAAGGAAATGGCGGATGAAATGAACAAATATTTTGAAAGCAAAATACTGCAGATGCTGGAAATCTGAAACAAAACAAAAACTGCTGGAAATATTCAACCGGTCTGGCAGCATCTGTGGAGAGAGAAGCAAAGTTAGTGTTTCGGGTCTGTGACCTTTCATGAGAACTGGCAAAGGTTAGAAAAGAATTAGGTTTTAAGCAAGTGAAGGGGAGGGGACTGGTGGAGAGAACAAAAGGGAAGGTGTTTGATAAGGCAGAGGGAGATTAGACACCTTATTAAACACCAGAAGGGAAATAGAAAGCAATGAAGGTGAACAAGGTAAAAGAGACAAACGAAAATCCCGTCGGAGAGAAGAGCAGAACTTCTTCAAGGCAGGCATTCCTGGAAGAGAAGTAGCAATGAATGTCACTGACCTGAAACGTTAACTTTGCTTCTCTCTCCACAGATGCTGCCATATCTGTTGAGTATTTCCAGCACTACTTGTTTTGGAACAAATATTTTGCTTCTGTCTTCACAATGGATCGGTTGGAGCGGCAACTGGATGCACTTAGGAGCATGCAGGTGGCGGAAAGTGTCATAGACAGGAGTTTTAGAGAAGTGGTTACACCCAAGGCAGATAGCTGGGTGAATGCTAAAAGGGGCAGGCAGTCAGTGCAGGAATCCCCTGTGGCTATCCCCCTCTCTAACAAGTGTACCGTTTTGGATACTGTTGAGGGGGATGGCCTATCAGGGGAAATCAGCAGCAGCCAGAGCAGTGGCACCACGGCTGGCACTGTTGTTCAGCAGGGAGGGACAAAGCGCAGAAGAGCAATAGTTATAGGGGACTCTATAGTCAGGGGCACAGATAGGCGCTTCTGTGGATGTGAAAGAGACTCCAGGATGGTATGTTGCCTCCCTGGTGCCAGGGTCAAGGATGTCTCTGAATGGACAGAGGTCATTCTGAAGGGGGAGGGTGAACAGCCAGAGGTTGTGGTACACATCAGTACCAACGACATAGGCAGGAAGAGTGACGAGGTCCTGCAGGGGGAGTTTAGGGAGTTAAGTAGAAAGTTAAAAGACAGGACCTCCAGGGTTGTAATCTTGGGATTACTCCCTGTGCCACGTGTCAGTGAGGCTAGAAATAGGAAGATAGTGCAGCTAAACACGTGGCTGAGCAGCTGGTGTCGAAGGGAGGGTTTCAGATATCTGGACCATTGGGCTCTCTTCAGGGACAGATGGGACCTGTACAAGAAGGACGGGTTGTATCTAAACTGGAAGGGCACTAATATCCTGGCTACAAGGTTTGCTAGCGTCACTCGGGAGGGTTTAAACTAGTGTGGCAGGGGGGTGGGAACCAGAGCAGTAGGATAGCTAGTGAAGTAAATGAGGAGGACATAGTAAATAAAGCCAGTAGGACTAAGAGGAAGAGCAGGCAGGGAGATGTTGCTGAGCACAGCTGGACTAGTGGTCTGACGCGTGTTTGTTTCAATGCAAGAAGTATAACAGGTAAGGCAGATGAACTTAGAGCTTGGATTAGTACTTGGAAATATGATGTTGCTATTACAGAGACTTTGTTGAGGGAAGGGCAGGATTGGCAGCTAAATGTTCCAGGCTTTAGAAGCTTCAGGCGGGATAGAGGGGGATGTAAAAGGGGTGGGGGAGTTGCATTACTGATTAAGGAGAATATCACAGCTGTACTGCGGGAGGACACCTCGGAGGGGTCATGCAGCGAGGCAATATGGGTAGAGCTCAGGAATAGGAAGGGTGCAGTCACGATGTTGGGGGATTACTGCAGGCCTCCCAAGAGCCAACGGGAGGTAGAGGAGCAGATATGTAGACAGATTTTGGAAAGATGTAAAGGTAACAGGGTTGTAGTGGTGGGTGATTTTAACTTCCCCAATATTGACTGGGACTCACTTAGTGCTAGGGGCTTGGATGGGGCAGAATTTGTGAGGAGCATCCAGGAGGGCTTCTTGAACCAGTATGTCGATAGTCCAACTAGAGATGAGGCCATTCTGGACCTGGTATTGGGGAATGAGCCCGGCCAGGTCGTCGAAGTTTCAGTGGGGGAGCATTTCGGAGCAGTGACCATAATTCCATAAGTTTTAAGGTACTTGTGGATAAGGATAAGAGTAGTCCTCGGGTGAAAGTGCTAAATTGGGGCAAGGCTAATTATAACAATATTAGGCAGGAACTGAAGAATTTAGATTGGGGGCGGCTGTTTGAGGGTAAATCAACATCTGACATGTGGGAGTCTTTCAAACGTCAGCTGATTAGAATCCAGGACCAGCATGTTCCTGTGAGGAAGAAAGACAAGTCTAGCAAGTTTTGGGAAGCTTGGATAACACGGGATATTGTGAGCCTAGTCAAAAGAAAAAGGAAGCATTTGTAAGGGCTGGAAGGCTAGGAACAGATGAAGCACTTGAGGAATATAAAGACAGTAGGAAGGAACTTAAGCAAGGAGTTAGGAGGGCTAAAAGGGGTCATGAAAAGTCATTGGCAAACAGGATTAAGGAAAATCCCAAGGCTTTTTATACATATATAAAGAGCAAGAGGGTAACCAGGGAAAGGGTTGGCCCACTCAAGGACAGAGATGAGAATCTATGCGTGGAGCCAGAGGAAATGGGTGAGGTGCTAAATGAGTACTTTGCATCCGTATTCACCAAGGAGAAGGACTTGATGGATGATGAGCCGAGGGAAGGGAGTGCAGATAGTCTCAGTCATCTCATTATCAAAAAGGAGGAGGTGTTGGGTGTCTTGCAAAGCATTAAGGTAGATAAGTCCCCAGGGCCTGATGGGATCTACCCTAGAATACTGAGGGAGGCAAGGGAAGAAATTGCTGGAGCCTTGACAGAAATCTTTGCATCCTCATTGGCTACAGGTGAGGTACCAGAGGACTGGAGAATAGCCAATGTTGTTCCTTTGTTTAAGAAGGGTGGCAAGGATAATCCAGGAAATTATAGGCCGGTGAGCCTTATGTCAGTGGTAGGGAAACTATTAGAGAGGATTCTTCAGGACAGGATTTACTCCCATTTGGAAACAAACAAACTTATTAGTGAGAGACAGCATGGTTTTGTGAAGGGGAGGTCGTGTCTTACTAATTTGATTGAGTTTTTTGAGGAAGTGACGAAGATGATTGATGAGGGAAGGGCGGTGGATGTTGTCTATATGGACTTTAGTAAAGCCTTTGACAAGGTCCCGCATGGCAGAGTGGTGTAAAAGGTGAAGTCACACGGGATCAGAGGTGAGCTGGCAAGATGGATACAGAACTAGCTCAGTCACAGAAAACAGAGGGTAACAGTGGATGGGTGTTTTTCTGAATAGAGGGATGTGACGAGTGGTGTTCCGCAGGGATCAGTGCTGGGACCTTTGCTGTTTGTAGTATATATAAATGATTTGGAGGAAAATGTAGCTGGTCTGATCAGTAAGTTTGCGGACGACACAAAGGTTGGTGAAGTTGCGGATAATGATGAGGATTGTCAGAGGATACAGCAGGATATAGATCGGTTAGAGACTTGGGCGGAGAAATGGCAGATGGAGTTTAATCCGGACAAATGTGAGGTAATGCATTTTGGAAGGTCTAATGCAGGTGGGAAGTATACAGTAAATGGCAGAACCCTTAGGAATATTGACAGGCAGAGAGATCTGGGCGTACAGGTCCACAGGTCACTGAAAGTGGCAACGCAGGTGGATAAGGTCGTCAAGAAGGCATACGGCATGCTTGCCTTCATCGGTCGGGGCATAGAGTATAAAAATTGGCAAGTCATGTTGCAGCTGTACAGAACCTTAGTTCGGCCACACTTAGAATATTGCGTGCAATTCTGGTCGCCAACTACCAGAAGGACGTGGAGGCTTTGGAGAGGGTACAGAGGAGGTTTACCAGGATGTTGCCTGGTCTGGAGGGCATTAGCTATGAGGAGAGGTTGGAAAAACTCGGATTGTTTTCACTGGAACGACGGAGGTGGAGGGGCGACATGATAGAGGTTTACAAAGTTATGAGCGGCATGGACAGAGTGGATAGTCAGAAGCTTTTTCCCAGGGTGGAAGAGTCAGTTACGAGGGGACATAGGTTTAAGGTTAGTGGGGCAAAGTTTAGAGGGGATGTGCGAGGCAAGTTTTTTTTACACAGAGGGTGGTGAGTGCCTGGAACTTGCTGCCAGGGAAGGTGGTGGAAGCAGATACGATAGCGACGTTTAAGAGACATCTTGACAAATATATAAATAGGAAGGGAATAGAGGGATATGGGCCCCGGAAGTGCAGAAGGTGTTAGTTTAGGCAGGCTTGGAGGGCCGAATGGCCTGTTCCTGTGCTGTACTGTTCTTTGTTCTTATATAAGATACAAAAAACATTCCAGTAGCAGCTGTAAATCAGGAGGTTGAAGGAAGAGAGGAACCTGCTGAAATTACTATCAGCAGGAAAGCGGTACTGACCAAACTGCTGGAGCTGCGGATTGACAAGTCGCTGGTCCTGATGGACTTTTATCCTCGGGTCTTAAAAGAGGTGGCTAATGAGGTGGTAGATGTGTTGGTGTTAATTTTTCAAAATACATTAGATTCTGGAAAGGTTCCATCAGACTGGAAAATAGCAAATATAACCCCTCTATTCAAGAAGGGGGGAGGTAGAAAACAGGTAACTGTGGGCCAGTTAGCTTGACGTCCTTCGTGGGGAAGGTGTTAGAATCGATCATTTTGGAGGCCGTAGCTGGGCACTTCGAAAAACTCAAGGTGATCGGGAATAGTCAGCATGCCTTTGTGAAAGGGTGATCATGTTTAACCAATTTATTGGAGTTCTTTGAAGGAGTAACATGTGCCCATGGATAAAGGGGGGCCTTTTGACCTACTGTACTTGGATTTCCAGAAGGCATTTGACAAGGTGCCACATAAAAGGTTATTACGCAATGTAGGAGCTCATGGTGTTGTGGGTAACATGTCGACAGTCTAGATTATAGCATAAAATTGCAAAGAGGTATTGACAGACTAGTTGAGTGGGCAAAACTGTGGCTGATGGATTTCAATGCGGGCAAGTGTGAGGTTATCCATTTTGGACCAAAAAAGGATAGATGGGAAGAGGTTAAGTACAGTGGATGTCCAAAGAAACTTGGGGTTCAGGTGCATAGATCTTTAAAATGCCACGAGCAAGTGCAGAAAATAATCAAAAAGGCTAATGGAATGCTAGCCTTTATATCTCGAGGATTGGAGTATAAAGACACAGAGGTTATGCTGCAGCTGTACAAAACCCTGGTTCGACCCCACTTGGAGTACTGTGAGCAGTTCTGGGCACCACACCTTAGGAAGGATATATTGGCCTTGGAGGAGTGCAACGTAGGTTTACAAGAATGATACCTGGACTACAGGGGTTAAGTTACGAGGAGAGATTACACAAATTAGGCCTGTTTTCGCTCGAATTTAGAAGGTTAAGGGGTGATCTGCTTGAAGTCTTCAAGATATTAACAGGAAAAGACAGGATAGATAAAGATAAACTATTTCCACTGGTTGTAGATTCTAAAACTAGGGGGCATAGTCTAAAAATTAGGAGCAGACCGTTCAGGAGAGATGTTAGGAAGCACTTCTTCACGCAAAGGGTGGTAGAGGTCTGGAACTCTCTCCCACAAACAGCAGTTGAAGCTAGAACAGTTGTTAATTTTAAATCTGAGATAGATTTTTGTTAAGCAAAGATATTAAGGGACATGGGCCAAAGGCAGGTATTTGGAGTTAGGCCGCGGTTCAGCCATGATCTCATTGAATGGCGGGACAGGCTCGAGGGCTGAATGGCCTACTCCTGTTCCCATCTTCCTATGTTCCTATATTAGCATGGATAGAAGATTGGCTTGCAGAAAACAATGTATTTATAAATGGATCCCTTTCTGATTGGCAAGATGTGACAAGTGGAGTCCCGCAGCGGTCTGTGCTGGGGCCTCAACTTTTTACAATTTATATCAATCACTTCGATGAGGGGAGTGATGGCACAGTAGCTAAATATGCAGATGACATAAAGAAAGGTAGGAAAGTATGTTGTGAAGAGGACAGAAGGGGGTTACAGACCAATATAGATAGGTTCAGTGAGTGGGCAAAAATCTGGCAGATGGAGTATAATGTGGGAAAATGTGAAGTTGTTCACTTTGGCAGGAAGAATAAAAAAGCAGAGTATTACTTAAATGGCGGACGACTGTAGAATTCCGAGGTGCAGAGGGATCTAGGTTTTCTAGTGCATGAGTCACAAAAAGTTAGTATACAGGTAGAGCAAGTAATAAAGAAGGCTAATGGAATGCTATCCTTTATTACAAGAGGGATTGAAAAACAAAGTAAGGATGTTATGCTTCTGTTATACAGGGCATTGGTGAGACCACATCTCAAAAACTGTGCAGTTTTTTCTCCTTATTTAAGGAAGGATGTGAATGCATTGGAGGCGGTTCAGAGAAGGTTTACTAGATTGATACCTGGAATGAGCGGATTGTCTTATGAGGAAAGGTTGGATAGACTCGGCTAGTTTTCACTGGAGTTTAGAAGAGTGAGGGGAGACTTGATTAAAGTTTATAAGATCCTGAATGGTCTTGACAAGGTGGATGTGGAAAGGATGTTTCCTCTTGTTGGTGAGTCCAGAACTAGGGGGCACTGTTTTAAAATTAGGGGTTGCCCATTTAGGACAGAGATGAGGAGAAATTTCTTTGAGAGTTGTGCGACTTTGGAACTCTGACTCAGAAGGTGGTGGAGGTGGGGTCGTTAAATAATTTTAAGGCGAGGGTAGATATAATCTTGTTCAGCAAGAAATCAAAGGTTATCAGGGGTAGATGGGAATGTGGAATTCGAGACACAAACAGATCAGCCATGATCTCATTGAATGGCGGAGCAGGCTAGAGGGACTTAATGGCCTACTTCTGCTCTTAATTCGTATGTTTCCGGGTGGTCCATCCAGTTTCATTCCTTATTGACTTTCCAGCAGTTTGATACAATAGGCCATCTCCGAGGGCATTAAGAATCACTACATTGCTGTGGGTGTTGGCCAGACCAGGTAAGGACAGCAGATTAGTGAACCAGATGGGTTTTTACAACAATTGTCAATGGTTTTATGACCATCATTAGACTAGCATTTAATTCCAGATTTTCTTAACTGAATTCAAATTGCACCTTCTTCCGTGGTGGGATTTGAACCCATGTCCCCAGAGCAATACCCTGGGTCTCTGGCTTACTGGTCCAGTGACAATACCACTACGCCACTGCCACTATATTGATTACTGGAATGATCCTTTGAGGAGAGATTGAGTCGACCAGGCCTTTGTTCCCTGGAGGCGATCTCATTGAAACATATCAAATTCTTCAGGGGCTTGACAGGGTAGAATCAGAGGAAGGTTACCGCACAGAAGGAGGCCACTTGACCCATTGTGACTGCGCCGGTCCAAAAAAAAAGCAACACAGCCATAGACGCTAGGAGTATGGTTCCCCTCACTGGGGTGTCTAGAACAAGAGGTCGTAGTCTCAGAATAGGATGTCAGACATTTGGAACTATGATGAGAAATTTCTTCACTCAGAGGTTGTGAACCATTGGAATTCTCTATCGCTGAGAGTTGTGAATGTTCAGTCATTAAGTATATTCAAGTCAGTGAAAGACAGATTTTTGAACACTAAGATTATCAAGGGGAATGAGGATATTGCAGGAAGATGGAGCTAAGGTGGAGGATCTGCCATGATCTTATTGAATGGCAGAGCAGACTCCAGGGGCCAAGAGGCTATTTCTGCGACTATCTATTATGGTTTTTTTTTTTTGTTTGTTCATGGGATGTGGGCATCGCTGGCTAGGACAGCATTTATTGCCCATCACTAATGCCCTTGAGAAGGTGGTGGTGAGCTGCCTTCTTGAATCGCTGCAGTTCACGTGGGGTAGGTACACCCACAGTGCTGTTAGGAAGGGAGTTCCAGGATTTTGACCCAGCGACAGTGAAGGAACGGCGATTAGATTAGAGATACAGCACTGAAACAGGCCCTTCGGCCCACCGAGTCTGTGCCGAACATCAACCACCCATTTATACTAATCCTACACTAATCCCATATTGCTACCAAACATCCCCACCTGTCCCTATATTTCCCTACCACCTACCTACACTAGTGACAATTTATAATGGCCAATTTACCTATCAACCTGCAAGTCTTTTGGCTTGTGGGAGGAAACCGGAGCACCCGGAGAAAACCCACGCAGACACAGGGAGAACTTGCAAACTCCACACAGGCAGTACCTGGAATCGAACCCGGGTCCCTGGAGCTGTGAGGCTGCGGTGCTAACCACTGCGCACTGTGCCGCCCGATAGAGTTCCAAGTCAGGATGGTTGTGGCTTGGAGGGGAACTTGCAGGTGGTGGTGTTCCCATGCATCTGCTGCCCTTGCCCTTCTGTGTGTTAGAGGTCACGGGTTTGGAAGGTGCTGTCTAAGGAGTCTTGGTGTAGTGTGTTACTGCAGTGTATCTTGTACTAAAGGCCTGCTCGGGTATAAAATTGAGGCCCGACCCGGGCCCCAGTCCTTGAATTGTTTTTCGCACCCGACCCAACAGGAATATCACAATAAATTTAATGATATCAGACATGTTATTGTGCTCTAACTTGTCCAAATGGTGATACTTGTGATCCTGTTCATCCATTCCGGCAGCAGGTCATTCCTGCAGATTGAGTTGTGAGGAATCATGGGTGAGCCTGATCCCTCGAGTTCCCAGAGGCAGCACAGTCCAACCCAACACGACCTAAATGCTGGACTCGGAATGTAGACCCGACCCAAACCCGACACAAGTAGTCGGGTTTGGGTCGGGTAGCCAGACTTTAGCTTGTAGAGGATACACACTGCTGCCACTGTGTGTCGGTAGTGGAGGGAATGAATGTTGAAGGTGGTGGATGGGGTTCTAGTCAAGCAGGATGCTTTGTCCTGGATGGTGTCGAGCTTCTTGAGTGTTGTTGGAGCTGCACCCATCCAGGCAAGTGGAGAGTATTCCATCACTCTGCTGACTTGTGCCTTGTAAATGGTGGACAGGCTTTGGGGAGTTCCCAGAGATTGGAGGGTAGCTAATGTACCACACTATTTAAAAAGGGAGGTAGAGAGAAAACTGGGAATTATAGACCAGTCAGCCTGACGTCGGTAGTGGGGAAAATTCTGGAGTCCATTATCAAAGATTTTATAGCAGAGCAGTTGGAGAACAGTGGTAGAATCGGATAGAGTCAGTATGGATTTACAAAAGAGAGAGCATGCTTGACAAATCTACCAGAATTCTTCGAGGATGTAACTAGTATAGTCGATGAAGGGGAGCCAGTGGATGTGGTTTATTTGGACTTTCAGAAGGCTTTCGACAAAGTCCCACCTAAGAGATTAGCGTGCAAAATTAAAGCACATTGGATTGGGGGTAGTGTATTGCGATGGATAGAAAATTGGTTGGCAGACAGTAAACAAAGAGTAGGAATGAACAGGTCTTTTTCCGAATGGCAGGCAGTGACTAGTGGGGTACCACAGGGATCGGTGCTAGGACCCCAGCTATTCACAATATATATTAATGATTTAGATGAGGAAACTAAATGTAATATCTCCAAATTTGCAGATGACACAAAACTGGGTGGGAGGGTGAGTAGTGAGGAGGATGCAGAGAGGCTTCAGGGTGATTTGGACAGGTTGAGTGAGATGGCAGATGCAGTATAATGTGGCTACCACATCGGTAGCAAAAACAGGAAGGCAAATTATTATCTGAACGGCTATAAACTGAGAGAGGGGAATATGCAACGAGACCTGGGTGTTCTCTTACACCAGTCGCTGAAGGTAAGCATGCAGGTGCAACAGGTGGTAAAAAAGGCAAATGGTATGTTGGCCTTCATAGCGAGAGGATTCGAGTACAGGAGCAGGGATGCCTTGCTGCAATTATACAGGGCCTTGGTGAGGCCACACCTGGAATATTGTGTGCAGTTTTGGTCTCCTTATCTGAGGAAGGATGTTCTTGCTATAGAGGGAGTGCAGTGAAGGTTTACCAGACTGATTCCTGGGATGGTGGGACTGACATATGAGGAGAGATTGAGTCAGTTGGGATTATATTTGCTGGAGTTCAGAAGAGTGAGGGGGGATCTCATAGAAACCTATAAAATTCTAACAGGACTTGACAGGGTAGATGCAGGAAGGATGTTCCTGATGGTGGGGGAGTCCAGAACCAGGGATCATAGTCGAAGGATACGAGGTAAACCTTTCAGGACTGAGATGAGGAGAAATTTCTTCACCCAGAGAGTAGTGAGTCTGTGGAATTCGCTACCACAGAAAGCAGTTGCGGCCAAAACATTGTATGTTTTCAAGAAGGAGTTAGATATAGCTCTTGGGTCTAAAGGGATCAAAGGATATGGGGGGAAAGCGGGAACAGGTTACTGAGTTGGATGATCAGCCATGATCATAGAAACATAGAAAATAGGAGCAGGAGTAGACCATTTGGCCCTTCGAGCCGGCTCCGCCATTCATTATGATCATGGCTGATCATCCAACTCAGTAGCCTGTTCCGGCCTTCGCTCCATACTTTTTGATCCCTTTAGACCCAAGAGCTATATCTAACTCCTTCTTGAAAACATTCAATGTTTTGGCCTCAACTGCTTTCTGTGGTAGCGAATTCCACAGGCTCACCACTCTCTGGGTGAAGAAGTTTCTCCTCATCTCCCGATGAGGCAAGGAAGAGATGGTAGGGTGAAGGAACCTTGGATGACAAGAAATGTGGAACAGCTAGTCAAGAGGAAGAAGGAAGCTTACTTAAGGTTGAGGAAGCAAGGATCAGACAGGGCTCTAGAGGGTTACAAGGTAGCCAGGAAGGAACTGAAGAATGGACTTAGGAGAGCTAGAAGGGGACATGAAAAAGTCTTGGCGGGTAGGATTAAGGAAAATCCCAAGGCGCTCTACACTTAGGTGAGGAACAAGAGGATGGGCAGAGTGAGGGTAGGGCCGATCGGGGATAGTGGAGGAAACTTGTGCCTGGAGTCGGAGGAGGTAGGGGAGGTCCTTAATGAATTCTTTGCTTCAGTATTCACTAGTGAGAGGGACCTTGTCGTTTGTGAGGACAGCGTGAAACAGGCTGATATGCTCGAACAGGTTGATAAGAAGGAGGATGTGCTGGAATTTTGAAAGACATGAGGATAGGTAAGTCCCCGGGGCCAGCCGGGATATGCCCAAGGTTATTACGGGAAGCGAGGGAAGAGATTGCCGCGCCTTTGGCGATGATCTTTGCGTCCTCACTGTCCACTGGAGTAGTACCAGATGATTGGAGGGTGGCAAATGTTATTCCCTTGTTCAAGAAAGGGAATAGGGATAACCCTGGGAATTACAGACCAGTCAGTCTTGCGTCAGTGGTGGGCAAATTATTGGAGAGGATTCTGAGAGACAGGATTTATGAAAAAGCATAGTTTGATTAGAGATAGTCAGCATGGCTTTGTGAGGGGCAGGTCATGCCTCACAAGCCTTATTGAATTCTTTGAGGATGTGACAAAACACATTGATGAAGGAAGGGCAGTGGATGTGGTGTATATGGATTTTAGCAAGGCATTTGATAAGGTTCCCCATGGTAGCCTCATTCAGAAAGTAAGGAGGCATGGGATACAGGGAAATGTGGCTGTCTGGATACAGAATTGGCTGGCCTATACAAGACAGAGGGTGGTAGTAGATGGAAAGTATTCAGCATGGAGCTCAGTGACCAGTGGTGTTCCGCAGGGATCTGTTCTGGGACCTCTGCTCTTTGTGATTTTTCTAAATGACTTGGATGAGGAAGTGGAAGGCTGGGTTAGTAAGTTTGCCGATGACACAAAGGTTGCTGGAGTTGTGGATAGTGTGGAAGGCTGTTGTAGGTTGCAACGGGACATTGACAGGATGCAGAGCTGGGCTGAGAAGTGGCAGATGGAGTTCAATCTGGAAAAGTGTGAAGTGATTCATTTTGGAAGGTCGAATTTGAATGCAGAATACAGGCTTAAAGACAGGATTCTTGGCAGTGTGGAGGGACAGAGGGATCTTGGGGTCCACGTCCATAGATCGCTCAAAGCTGCCATCCAAGTTGATAGGGTTGTTAAGAAAGCATATGGGGTGTTGGCTTTCATTAACAGGGGGATTGAGTTTAAGAGCCGCGAGGTTATGCTGCAGCTCTATAAGGCCCTGGTTCGACCACCCTGGTGGGTGCGTGGAATGCGCTGCCAGCGGTGGTAGTAGAAGCAGATACATTCGGGACATTTAAGCGACTCTTGAATAGGTACATGGATGATAGTGGAATGAAGGGTATGTAGGTAGTTTGATCTTAGAGTAGGTTAAAGGGTCGGCACAACATCGTGGGTCGAAGGGCCTGTACTGTTCTATGTTCTATGAATGGCAGAGCAGGCCCAAAGGCTGAATGGCCTACTCCTATTTTCTATGTTTCTGTGATTGAGGAGGTGAGTTAGTCGCCACAAGATTCCTAGCCTCTGACCTGCACTTGTAGCCACAGTATTTATATGGCTACTCCAGTTCAGTTTCTGGTCAATGGTCGCCTCCCCCCAGGATGTTGATAGTGGGGGATTCAGCGATCGTAATGTCATTGAATGTCATGGGGAGATGGTTAGATTCTCTCTTGTTTGAAATAGTTTTTGCCTGGCACTTGTATCTTGCAAATATTACTTGCCAATTATCAGCCCATGCCTGGATATTGTCCAGGTCTTGCTGCATTTCTACACAGACTGCTTCAGTATCTGAGGAGTTGCGAATGGTGCTGAACATTGTGCAATCATCAGCGAACATCCCCACTTCTGACCTTATGATTGAAGGAAGGTCATTGATGAAGCAGCTGAAGATGGTTGGGCCTAGGACACTACCCTGAGGAACTCCTGCAGTGATGTCCTGGAGCTGAGATGATTGACCTCCAACACAAACATCTTTCTGTGTGCTAGGTATGACTCCAACCAGCAGAGTTTTCCCCCTGATTCCCATTGACTCCAGTTTTGCTGTGGCTCCTTGATGCCATACGCGGTCAAATGCTGTCTTGATGTCAAGGGCAGTCACTCTCACTTCACCTCACCTCTTTAGGTACTACAGTTAATGAGAGAGTACTTTATACGATATGTTGGCTTTGTATAAGCGAAATTCACATCTACTTCATGACTCATCCTTTTAATAATCGCGAGTACACAGCCTGTACTAGTGGTGTGTTAAACAATGCTACTAGCTTTCTCAAGGTGTGCATATGTTCTCTACAATGTTCACCATGGCTCAGTGGTCTCCAAGTTAGAGTTCTTTGCTTAAAGTCCCACTCCAGAGACTTGACCACATAATATAGGCCTGCACTCCCAATGCAGCACTGAGGGAACGCTGCACTGTTGAAGGTGGCATCTTTAAATGAGATTTTAAATCACAATCATGTCTTCCCTCTTAGTTGGATATAAAAGATCCCACGGCACTATTTGAAGAAGAGCAGGGGAGTTCTTGCCAGTGCACTAGCTACCGTCTACATACTTCAAGCAACATCACTAAAAAGAATTATCTGGTCGTTATCACATTGCTGTTTGAGAGACCTTGCTGTGCCTAAATTGGCTGCTTTGTTTCCCATAAAGCAGCGACTATCCTTCAAATGTACTGCAGTGTCTGTGAAGTGTTTAGGATCAAGCAAAGTCGTGAATGGTGTTCTGTGAATGCAAGGCGCGACAGTGGTGTAATGGTAATGTCACTGTACTCGTAATCCAGAGGCCCAGGCAAATGTCCTGGGGAGGTGGTTTCAAATCTCACCAGGTCAGCTTCAATTAATTAATAAAAATCTGGAATTAAAAGCTTGAGTGTTGTAAAAAAAAAAACATCTGTTTCACTAATGCCCTTTAGGGAAGGAAATCTATTGTCCTTACCTGGTCTGGCCTACTTTTGACTCCAGACCCACAGCAATGTGGTTGACTCTTAACTGCCTTCTGAAATGACCTAGTAAGCCACTCAGTTCAAGGGCAATTATGGATGGGCAACAAATGCTGGCTTTGCCAACGATGCCCATATCCTATAAAAGAATTTTTAAAAAATTATTTACATGCATCATAGATTCCAGAGTTGGTTTGGTACCAGAGTTCAGGCAGAAACAGGATGAAAAAAGTAGCAAGAGATACTCAGAAAAGTAGTTGGAAGTAAGCACAGCAGAATAAGTCGATTCATTTAGATTTTGTGTCTCAAAGTTGTAAGGACATCATCTTTAATTTACGAAGACGGTGGTTGCCCAGATGTAGTTACAGAAGTGCATTTGACCAACTGTCCTTGTCATCTTGCCTTGCAGTTCTTCAGCCTGCTCCGCATCAAATGATGCAAGCCACATCTGACGGAGGGAAGTTAGTGATTACGCGACCAACTAGACCGTCCAACATTCCCTCCCCTCCTCCTCTCATCCCTTCAACAAAACCACCACTTTCTACTGAGAAGCCATCATTCAACATGGGGTGCTCCATTTCACAGGTAAGGAGGAATCCCATGCAGCACAGTTTCACTTGTAGATTGATCCAGTTGAGACACCCTCAGTAAGGTATATATCTAAAACAATCGAGGCAGTGATTTCTGTAGTGTTTTGTTGAACTGTACCTGGCAGGTTCTTAGAACTGTGAAATTTAAACATCTGTTCTCTGGTATGGTCTGGTCATTCCACTGAATTGCCATAATCCCAGTCTCTGGACACGGTTGGAGATTACCAGATGGCTTAGTAATCAAGATCATTCCATCCAAAATGGCAATCATGACTGAGTCCAGATGCCCTGAGGGCCCTGTGCGGTTAGTTCCTAACCCTAGTTGACATTTTTGCTTACATGCCATTCTCTTCCCAGACCTCCAGGCCTCTGTTTGTGGCTTTCCTTGGTGCATGTGTACGTGTGTTTGTAGCGTGAGTTTATCTACATTGGGTGCCTACCCCAACTGTTGAAACATGGCTACGCCTCCTGCTGTTTGAGGGGAACAGCTCCCTCTTTACTAGTTTTTCAACTGTTATTCATCTTTAATAAATCTGTTAAATGTTTGGAAGTCGAATGATTTTTTTGTCCAATCACTTTTGTTCTGTTGTTCTTTGGTTAAAAATTGTCTGATGTGCCATATCTCATGGGATCACAAGTGACTGTGTATTTCATTAAGGGCATCTAGGTTCCCCTGTATTTCCAGAAGTTCTCTATCCTCGTGCCACTGCCCTTTCCTGCAGGTATGAGCTAGACTCAGACGTCTGCACAACTTTGACCTCCTGTCGTGTATGTTTGGCTGGCTGAATCGTGAGATAAATCTCCCTTGTGAGACCGCCAGAAACTGATGACTCATTGTAATTGTGACTGGTAGGTTAAAGCATTGAGTTGCTCCAGGAGTCTGAGTCACCACAGGGTTTCTGAACTGAGCGTCTGGATTGCTAAACCAGCAGGGTAAAGTTGGAGTGGATTCTGTTCGTTTTCAGCATAGGTTGTAATAAGGTGGAGTAGGAGAGAGCTGTTCTGTATGAGGCTTTGCAGAGTGCAGCACCCTGCACTTTACCAGCAGTTGCGATGAATGTACTGACAGGCATTTTGGTCAATTCAACCACTTCATAACTGCCTCAGTGGAGTTTAAGTTTTAGTAAGTGCCATCTTATTCTGTCGCACATGATTCATTGCAGTACCATCATTTTCACAAAGAATTGTTAGTTTTTAGTGCAGAATCAGGCTGATAGTTTGAGATTGAGTTTAGCTGTCTTTCATTCTGCAGGTTAGTGCAATAGAGAGACATAGAGCCAGTCTTCTGATGTTGGAGCAGTGATGCAAGGGTCAGTGCCATCCACTTACATGTGAAAGCTGCCATGGGTTATGGATCTACACTTGTGGACTACTTGGAATGTCTGCTCCAAGATCTGGATTACTAGCTGAATCTGAGTAGAGTGTTGTGGCTCATGTTCTTTGAGCCACAGTATCTGAAAAGGTTAAATGTTGCTATTGTTCCCTGACACTAAATACATGAGTCAGTTTGCTAATGTTGTTGAGAGAATGCCATGAGCTCCCTGGAGGATGTTTGCCCCGATCCCACATTTTGCAGTGAGCCTGTTGAATTATGATGTATCGTGATAACTTTCTAATAACTTAACTGTTGATGTTATTAGCTGCCAGGCATTTAGTGTTTTAAAGAAAATATTTTAATTAAATTGCAACAATATATGGGTTAATGAGTGGCAGTCTGCAGCCACGTGTGAATGTGTTTACGTTGATTACAGCAGTACATGGGAGCAGCAATCTGCCAGAGTCGGTTACAGGTATGGATCCTCCAATTATTTCCTTTGATTTCTATAAATGCATTTTGTGTTTTTGTTTGTGCTTTGTGTATCACAGTGAAACGGGTAAGTACTAACAGGCCATCCCACTAAAGAAGCTCTAAGTGGATTGTCATGAGGTCGCTGTGTGGTAAACTTGTTGAACCTACTTTGAAGGGTAAATGGTTTTTCTACAGGAAGATATGTTAATCCCAGCGTGATGCTATTTGTTGAAGGTGATTCACTACTTGCATATTAATAGCCTCTGCCAGTCGTGGGTGTGTGTCAGCCTATCTCAGGTCAGAAAGTGCTCTTTATCAAGGATGAAACCAATCCCAAAGTTGTTTTGTGATGTGGTGTGCAGAGATAAGCAGCAAGAGGCAAAGCACATGAATGCCACTGTCACCTGGCTCGGTCACACACAGGAATGAAAGCAGAAGCACTGAATCAATGCACTTTAAAGTTTACAAACTGTCACAGATTTTGACTCTCCCTCAGCTAAATGCATTGTTTGAAACTCTGATTAGTACTAGTACAATGCCCAATGTTCAGAAATTCAGACTCTGAAATCTACACCAAATGTTGCCTTTCCTTCTCTTCTATGAACTTTCACTGAACAATGTGATTGAGTGGATAATTGTGATGAATAGAATAGTCAACTTGTGTGATCACTGGGTCAGTTCACTAAAATTGGAGGGGCGACTTAAGTTTGACAAACTTGATTGCTCATTGCAATTAAGATTCCTCCAAAGAATAGTCAAAACAATTTCAGCACAGTTCTGACAGATGAGGCAAATATGAATGTTTGAACAGAATAATTTTCCCTTCTCCATTTCAGGTAACTTCTGGCACATACCTACCCTCTCACAGTCAAGTGGCTTACAGCCAAGAAGCTGTGAAAAACACTGTGGGTTCCATCTCTCTCGGGCTACCACGGCAACAGGAACCTGTGAAACCTGGTGAGTTTTTCACATTTCTTTGCCTGTTTATTTCAAGTAATGTTATTGGCAGTGTCCCAAATATCAGAGGAGACTAGTTAGTGTCAGGGATGCAGGAATTGAAACCAAACTAGAAAACTTAATCAGCTTTGCTTCCAATTTCCACCCTTCTCTCACCTTTACATGGTTCATCTTCGACATTTCCTTTCCCTTCCTTGACTTCTCTGTCTCCATCTCTGGGGATAGACTGTCCACTAATATGCATTGTACGCCCACCGACTCCCACAGCTACCTCGAATACACTTCCTCACACCCTACTTGCTGTAAGGACTCCATTCCATTCTCCCAATTTCTCCATCGCCAACGCATCTGCTCTGATGATGCAGCCTTCCATAACAGCGCTTCTGATATGTCTTCCTTTTTCTTCAACCGAGGATACCCCCCCCTCGTGGTTGACAGGGCCCTCAACCGAGTCCGGCCCGTTTCCCGCACTTCTGCCATCACCCCTTCCCCTACCTTCCAGAATAGCGACAGGGTTCCCCTTGTCCTCACTTTCCACCCCACCAGCCTCCACATCCAAAGGATCATCCTCCGCCATTTCCGCCACCTCCAGCGTGATGCCATCACCAAATCCGAAGGGATCGTTCCCTCCGCGCCACCCTGGTCCACTCCTCCATTACCCCCAACACCTCGTCCCCTTCCCACGCAATCGCAGGAGGTGCAATTTACCTCCTCTCTCCTCACCGTCCAAGGCCCCAAGCACTCCTTTCAGGTGAAGCAGCGATTTACTTGTACTACTTTCAATTTAGTATACTGTATTTAATGGAAAGCTAGATTAACATATGAGGAAAATTGAAGTAAAGTAGGAGGAGACTTGTGTGGAGCATAAAGACTGACATGGACCAGTTTCTGTGCTGTAGTTCCATAATTTGTTTCAACTAGCTTATATTATTCCTGCCCAATCCCCAGTCACTGCACTGGTTATCAGTCTATGCCAACCTACTATCCATTCACTCCACTGGGTGACCTGCACCAACTCGCACAGTCTGTTCAAACTAACCCATAGTCACTGCACTGATGATGGTCCTTTCGGTAAGTTAACTCTCAGAAGACATTATGCTTTAAGTAATTCTTAGTTTAAGGTTTCCTGCAGTGGTGTTCGTTGTTGTATATTATAGTATCTTGATTTTTGAATGGAGTCTGAGATTAAGCCAGTCTGTTCGCAAACTTGGTGTCACATTTGGTTAAGTGAGTGGGCAAAGATCTGGCAAATGGAGTATAATGTGGGGAAATGTGAAATTATCCACTTTGGCGGGAAGAATAAAAAAGAAGCATGTTATCTAAATGCTGAGAGATTGCAGAGAGATCTGGGTGTCCTATTGCATGAATCACAAAAGGCTAGTATGCAAGTAATTAGGAACGCTAATAGAATGTTATCGTTTGTTTTATTCTTTCTTGGGATGCGGGCGTCATGGCAAGGCCAGCATTTCTTGCCCATCCCTAATTGCCCTTGAGTTGAGTGGCTTGCTCAACCATTTCAGAGGACAGTTAAGAGTCAGCCACATTGCTGTGGGTCTGGAATCACATGTAGGCCAGACCAGGTAAGAATGGCAGATTCCTTCCCTAAAGGACATTCGTGAACCAGATGGGTTTTTATGACAATCGATGTTTTCGTGGCACCATTACTGAGACTAGCTTTCAGTTCCAGATTTATGAATTAAATTCAAATTTTTACGTACAATTCTGGTTGCCACACTACCAGAAGGATGTGGAGGCTTTGGCGAGAGTACAGAAGAGGTTTACCAGAATGTTGCCTGGTCTGGAGGGTATTAGCTATGAGGAGAGGTTGGATAAGTTCGGATTGTTTTCACTGGAACGACGGAGGTGGAGGGGCGACATGATAGAGGTTTACAAAGTTATGAGTGGCATGGACAGAGTGGATAGTCAGAAGCTTTTTCCCAGGGTGGAAGAGTCAGTTACTAGGGGACATAGGTTTAAGGTGAGAGGGGAAAAGTTTAGAGGGGATGTGCGAGGCAAGTTTTTTACACAGAGGGTGGTGAGTGCCTGGAACTTGCTGCCGGGGAAGGTGGTGGAAGCAGATACGATAGCGACGTTTAAGAGGCATCTTGACAAATACATGAATAGGAAGGGAATAGAGGGATACCGTCCCTGGAAGTGCAGAAGGTTTTAGTTCAGACAGGCGTCATGATCGGCGCAGGCTTGGAGGGCCGAATGGTCTGTTCCTGTGTTGTACTGTTCTTTGTTCTTTACCATCTGCTGTGGTGGGATTCGAGCCCATGACCCCAGAGCATTAGTCTAGGCTCTGGATTACTAGTCCCCTATTTATTGAGAGGGGAATTCAATGCAAAAGTAGGGAGGTTATGCTTCAACTATACAGGGCATTGGTGAGACCACATCTGGAGTACTTAAAGTATTGGTCTCATTATTTAAGGAAGGATGTAAATGCATTGGAAGCAGTTCGGCAAAGGTTAACCAGACTAATACCTGGAATGGGCAAGTTGTCTTATGATGGCGGCACAGTGGTTAGCACCTCAGCCTCACAGCTCCAGGGACCCGGGTTCAATTCTGGGTACTGCCTGTGTGGAGTTTGCAAGTTCTCCCTGTGACCACGTGGGTTTTCGCTGGGTGATTAGATTAGAGATACAGCACTGAAACAGGCCCTTCGGCCCACCGAGTCTGTGCCGAACATCAGCCACCCATTTATACTAATCCTACACTAATCCCATATTCCTACCAAACATCCCCACCTGTTCCTATATTTCCCTACCACCTACCTATACTAGTGACAATTTATAATGGCCAATTTACCTATCAACCTGCAAGTCTTTTGGCTTGTGGGAGGAAACCGGAGCACCCGGAGAAAACCCACGCAGACACAGGGAGAACTTGCAAACTCCACACAGGCAGTACCAGGAATCGAACCCGGGTCCCTGGAGCTGTGAGGCTGCGGTGCTAACCACTGCGCCACTGTGCCGGCCCAGCTCCGGTTTCCTCCCACAGCCAAAGACTTGCAGGTGATAGATAAATTGGCCATTGTAAATTGCCCCTAGTGTAAGTGGGTGGTAGGGAATATGGAATTACTGTAGGGTTAGTATAAATGGGTGGTTGTTGGTCGGCACAGAGTCGGTGGGCCAAAGGGCCTGTTTCAGTGCTGTATCTCTTTAAAAAAAAAAGAAAGGAAGGTTGGACAGGCTAGGCTTGTATCTGCTGGAGTTTAGAAGAGTAAGAGGCAACTTGATTGAAACATATAAGATTTGAGGGATCTTTACAGTGGATGTGGAAAGTATGTTTCCTTTTGTGGGAAAATGTAGAACTCGGGGTCACTGATTACAAATAAGGGGGTCACCCATTTAAGACCGAGATGAGGAGAATTTTTTTCTCTTAGAGGGTCTTGAGTCTTTGGTATTCTCTTCCTCAAAAGGCGGTGGAAGCAGAGTCTTTGAATATTTTTAAGGCAAAGGTCGATAGATTCTTGATAAGCAAGAGGGTGAAAGGATATTGGGGTAGGCAGGAATGTGGAGTTGAGGTTACAATCAGATAAGCCATGATCTTATTGAATGGCGGTGCAGGCTCGAGGGGCCGAATGGCCTTCTCCTGCTCCTAATTCGGATATTCGTATGCCCAACCTCATTCGTGCAATCACTAAGACTGCTTATTTCCACCTCCGTAACATCACTTGATGTTGCTTGTCTCAGCTCGTCTGCTGCTGAAAACCTCATTCGTGCCTTTGTTACCTCTAGACTTGACTATTCCAACGCACTCCTGGCTAGTCTCCCACATTCTGTTCTCCGTGAACTTGAGGTCATCCGAAACTCTGCTACCTATCTCTTAACTCACACTAAGTCCCGTTCCCCTCTCACCCCTGGATTTTTTTATTCCTTCGTGGGAAATGAGCTTCGCTGGCTAGGCCAGCATTTATTGCCCATCCCAAATTGCCCTTGAGAAGATGGTGATGAGCTGCCTCCTTGAACTATTGCAGTCCTTCAGTGTAGGTACACACACAGTGTTGTTAGGGAGGGAGTTCCAGGACTTTGACCCAGCGACAGTGAAGGAACGGCGGAATAGTTCCAAGTTAGGATGGTGTGTGGCTTGGAGGGGAACTTGCAGGTGGTGTTCCCATGCATCTCCTACCCTTGTCTTTCTAGGTGGTAGAGGTCGCGGGTTTGGAAGGTGCTGTTGAAGGAGCCTTGGTGAGTTGCTGCAGTGTATCTTGTATATGGTACATAATACTGCCACTGTGCGTCGGTGAAGGGAGTGAATGTTGAAGGTGGTGGATGGGGTGCCAATCAAGCGGACTGCTTTGTCCTGGATGGTGTCGAGCTTCTTGAGTGTTGTTGGAGCTGCACCCATCCAGGTAAGTGGAGAGTATTCCATCACACTCCTGACTTGTGCCTTGTAGATGGTGAACAGGCTTTGGGGAGTCAGGAGGTGAGTTACACACCACAGAATTCCTAGCCTCTGACCTGCACTTGAAGCCACGGTAGTTGTGTAACCAGTCCAGTTCAGTTTCTGGTCAGTGGTAACCCCCAGGATGCTGAAAGTGGGGGATTCAGCGATGGTAATGTCATTGAACGTCAAGGGGAGATGGTTGGATTCTCTCTTGTTTGAGGTGGTCATTGCCTGGCACTTGTGTGACACGAATGTTACTTGCCACTTATCAACCAAGCCTGGATATTGTCCAGGTCTTGCTGCATCTGGACACAGACTGCTTCAGTATCTGAGGAGTCGCGAATGTGACTGAACATTATGCAATCATCAGCGAACGTCCCAATTTTTGACCTTATGATGGAGGGAAGGTCATTAATGAAGCAGCTGAACATGGTTGGGCCGAGGACACTACCCTGAGGAACTCCTTCAGTGATGTCCTGGGACTGAGATGATTGACCTCCAACAACCACAACCATCTTCCTTTGTCCTAAGTATGACTCCAACCAGCGGAGAGTTTTTCCCTCTGATTACCATTGACTCCAGTGTTGCTAGGGCTCCTTAATGCCACACTTGGTCAAATGCTGCCTTGATGTCAAGGGAAGTCACTCTCACCTCACCTTTTGAGTTCAGCTCTTTTGTCTATGTTTGAACCAAGGCTGTAATGAGGTCAGGAGCAGAATGGCCCTGGCGGAACCAAACTGAGCATCAGTGAGCAGGTTATTGCTGAGTAAGTGCTGCCTGATAACACTGTTGAGAACCCTTTCCATCGCTTTGCTGATGATGGAGAGTAGACTGATAGGGTGCTAATTGACCAGGTTGGATTTGTGATACTTTCTGTGTACAGGACAGACCTGGGCAATTTTCCACATTGCCGGGTAGATACCGGTGTTGTAGCTGTACTGGAACAGCTTGGCTAGGGCTGCGGCGGTGCAAGTCTTCAGTACTATTGCAGAATATTGTCAGGGCCCATTGCCTTTGCAGTATCCTGTCCCTTTAGCCATTTCTTGATATCACGTCGAGTGAATCGGATTGGCTGAAGTCTGGCATCTGTGATGCTGGGGACTTCAGGAAGAGGCTGAGCTGGATCATCCACTCGGCACTTCTGGCTGAAGGTTGTTGCAAATGCTTCTACCTTATCTTTTGCACTGATGTGCTGGACTCCCCCATCATTCAGAATGGCAATATTTGTGGAGCCTCCTCCTTCTGTTAGTTGTTTAATTGTCCACCACCATTCATGACTGGATTTGGCAGAATTATAGAGCTTCGATCTGATCCGTTGGTTGTGGGATCACTTAGCCCTTTCTCTTGCATGCTGAGTCCACTGTTTGGCATGCAAGTAATCCTGTGCTTTAGCTTCACCAGGTTGACACCTCATTTTGAGGTATGCCTGGTGCTGCTCCTGGCATGCCCTCCTGCACTCTTCATTGAACCAGGGTTGGTCTCCTGGCTTGATGGTAATGGTAGAGTGGGGGATATGCCGGGCCGTGAGGTTACAGATTGTGATTGAGTACAATTCTGCTGCTGCTGATGGCCCACAGTTGCTCATGGATGCTCAGTTTTGAGTTGCTCGGTCTGTTCGAAATCTACCCCATTTAACGTGGTGGTAGTGCCACACAACACAATGATGTGCCTCTTCGATATGTAGATGGGACTTTGTCTCCACAAGGACTGTGCAGTGGTCACTCCTACCAATAATGTCATGGGCAGATACATCTGCGACGGGCAGATACATCTGCGACAGGTAGATTGGCGAGGACGAGGTCAAGTTGTTTTTCCCTTCTTGTTTGTTCCCTCACCACCTGCCGCAGATCCAGTCTAGCAGCTATGTCCTTTAGGACTCGGCCAGCTCAGTCAATAGTGGTGCTACTGAGCCGCTGTTGGTGTTGGACGTTGAAGTCCCCCATCCAGAGCACATTCTGTTTCCTTGCTACCCTCAGTGCTTCCTCCAGTTGGTGTTCAACATGGAGAAGCACTGATTCAGCAGCTGAGGGCGGGTGGTAGGTGGTAATCAGCAGGAGGTTTCCTTGCCCATGTTTGACCAGATGCCATGAGACTTCATGGGGTCCAGAGTCCATGTTGAGGACTACCAGGGCAAATCTTTCCCAATTGTATGCCACAGTGCCACCACCTCTGGTGTGTCTGTCTTGCCAGTGGGAATGGACATACCCAGGGATGGTGGTGGTGGTGTCTGGGACATTGAACGGTATGATTCCGTGAGTATGACTATGTCAGGCTGTTGTGTGAGTAGTCTGTGGGACAGCTCTCCCAATTTTGGCAGAAGCTCCCAGATGCTTGTGAGGAAGACTTTGCAGGGCCGACGGGGCTGGGTTTGCCATTGTTATTTCCAGTGCCTAGGTCAATGCTGGGTGATCTATCAGGTTTCATTCATTTTCTTAGACTTTGTAGCAGCTTGATACAGCTGACTGGCTTGCTACGCCATTTCAGAGGGCATTTTAAGAGTCAACCACATTGCTGTGGATCTGGAGTTACATGTAGGCCAGACCAGGTGAGGACAGCAGATTTCCTTCCCTGAAGGCCATTAATGAATCGGATGGGGTTTTCCAACAGTCGACAATGGTTTCATGGTCACCATTGGACTAGCTTTTTTAATTTCATTTTTTTATGAATTGAATTCAAGTTTCACCATGGTGGTATTCAAACCCATGTCGCCAGAGCATTAGCCTGGGCCTCTAAATTACTAGTCCACTATGCCACCGTCTCCCCCTGTGCTCACTAACCTACATTGTCTCCCAGTCAAACAAAGTCTTAATTTTAAAATTCTCATCCTTGTTTTCAAATCCCTCCATGGCCTCGTCCCCTCCCTATCTCTGTAATCATCTCCAGCCCCACAACCCTCCAGGATATCTGCGCTCCTCTAATTCTGGCCTCTTTTGCATCCCTGGTTATAATTGCTCCACCATTGGTGGCCGCGCCTTCAGTTGCCTAGGTCCCAAGCTTTGGAATACCCTCACTAAACCTCTCCGCCTCTCCACCTCACTTTGCTGCTTTAAGACACTCCTTAAGATCTCCCTCTTTGACCAATCTTTTGGACATCTGACCTAATATCTCCTTTTGTGACTCAGTGTTATACATTGTTTTATAATGTTCCTGTAAAGCACCTTCGGGTGTGCTATTTGATTAAAAGCACTATATAGATATAAGTTGTCTGGAAATTGAGATCGTCATTGCCCTGTCAATCTCCCTTCTCACCCCCAGCTTTTCAAGCTTCATAAGGGATCACTGTGACATTTTTTTTAGAGGAAGAGGGGTGAGACTGACAGGTGGAGGGAAATCCAAGAAGAAGTGCAAGTAGGTGTGGGACATTGTGAAATAAATGAATTTATAATGTTTGCTTTTGGTGTTCCAGGTCCATTACAGTTAATTAAACAAGAGGAGCTATCTCCCAGAAGCCAGAATCCCCAGCCAGAGGGCCTGCTGTCCAGGGCTGCCTACGAGACAAATGTGGTCAGAGGTAAGAGGAAAATAAAAAGACTTGAAGGTCCCTGTTTTTGAGAACACAGCAGCCTCCCAACGGTAGCAATGGTTCAGACTCGAAAGCCTGTATCAGCAATTTGTAAAAATCAGAGTTGATCTTCATCGTGGTTTGATTGCAAATACAAGTTTGAAACCTGATATTTAAGGATAAACAGGATTATTTGTGAAACAGTAACTAAAACATTTTTACATGCTTTAAAATCTTCTGTTTCAAGGTACAGTGGTGCCACAAGATTGCCACGGTGATGCTGTGACTCAGACAGTAGTTGGGATTAGGGATGTGTCAGCACAAGGGAATAGGTACTGCAATTATCAGGAGAGGATGCCAGAGCTTAAACCTGTTTTTTGAATTCTCTCAGCCCGGAAAGGCAATAGTTTAAAGGGAAATTCTTTATCATAGTGATGATCAATACTCATGTCTTGTTGTCCTTGCACTGGGAGCTTTGTGGAACTGTACTTTTGAGTTACACTGTTTGTAACATTTCACTGTTCTCAAACTCCCCAGGAGGGACATTGCATCCTGTGAGCTTCGTGCTGGGTTGATTTTGGGATCATTATCTGGAAGGTGGGCTGCAAAGTAAATGTATTGAATGATGGATCCTACTAAAAACTGTGTCCACTGGGAAATTGGCAGGTAGTTCCATGTTTTGCTGCCCTGTGGTATTAATAAGTAAATATTAAGTAATTTTAAAGGGATTTAGACAGGTACTTAAGGAGAAATTTACAGGGTTACGGAGAAAAAGTGGGAATGTGGGACTAAGCGCAACTGCTCTTTCAAAGAGTCAACACAGGCATGACGGGCCAAATGTCTACCTTTTGTGCTGCAGTTCCTCTGATTTTTAAATGTGGTTGTATTCAGCAACTCTGAGAGACAGACAGTGGAGCCAGTGAGTAAACCACAGAAGATACTTTTTAAATGAGGTCGTGTTCCTTTTAGGTACTTAACAAAAGCATTTCATAAACACATTTAACAGCTTTACAAAGTGCTGCTACATCATAGGATGCAGTACTGGTGAGTAGAGACTGATGTTGTTACTCTTCCTACAGGTGGTCAAATGGCAAATATCCAGGAAGCAGGTCTAACACGAAGCAGCCCAGTGGGCAAGCTTTCTGCAGAACCACCTTCCTATCGAGGTTCCATCACTCAGGTATATACCTTTGATTCCTCACTATCGGCTGCCCAGTACAGACTAGCTGAAAGCAGCATGTAGCATTGTCTTTGCATGAGGTTGGTGCACTGAGGTCTGGCTCAATCTCGTGCATCCTATTAATCAAATTTCACTGTTTCGAGCTCTAGTTTTAACCTTTTTGTTTTTAGTGAACCTGCTCTCCTTAGGACCCGCTGTATCAATACGCTCCTTGGGGCCCTCTGTGAATATCAATACTCTTCCAGGGACCCCCACTCTCCCCCTTACCCAATGAGTATCAATACTCTTCGAGGGACCTCCTCCCCTGTGAGTATCACTACTCTCCCAGGGATTGCCCTGTGAGGATCAGTACTCTCCCAGGGTCCCCTTCTTTTTCAGTATCAATACTCTCCCAGGCACCCCTCTTTCCTCCCCCCCAGTGAATATCAATACTCTCCCAGGGATCGACCTGTGAGTATCATAAGAACATAAGAAATAGAAGCAGGAGTAGGCCATTCAGCCCTTCAAGCCTGCCCCAGCATTCAATAACATCATGGCTGATCTGTCCCAGGCCTCAACTCCTCTTTAGGGCCTGCTCCACATAACCCTCGACTCTCCGAGATCTCAAAAATCTATCTACCTCCTCCTTAAATACATTTAGTGATCTAGCCTCCACAACTCTCTGAGGCAGAGAATTCCAGAGATTCACCACCCTCTGAGAGAAGAAATTCCTTCACATCTCAATTTTAAACACGTGTCCCCTTATTCTGTAACTATATCCCCTAGTTTGAGATTCCCCCACTAGTGGAAACATCTTCTCAACGTCTACCCTATCAAGCCCCCTTAGAATCTTATATGTTTCAACAAGATCACCTCTCATTCTTCTAAACTCCAATGAATAAAGGCCTAACCTCTTTAGCCGTCCTTGATAAGACAACCCCTTCATCCCAGGAATCAGCCTGGTGAACCTTTTCTGAACTGCCTCCAATGCTAGTATATCCTTCCTTAAATACGAGGACCAAAACTGTATGCAGTACTGCAGGTGTGGCCTCATCAACACCCTGTACAGTTGTAACAAGACTTCCCTATTTTTAAACTCTACCCCCTAGCAATAAATGCCAAAATTCCACCTACCTTCCTCATTACTTGCTTCACCTGCATGCTAACTTTTTGTGTTTCATGTACAAGAACACCCAGATCCCTCTGTACTGCAGTATTTTGTCGTCTTTCTCCATCTAAATAATAATCTGCCTTTTTATTTTACCTATCAAAGTAGATGACCTCACACTTTCCCACACTGAACTCCATCTGTCAAGTTTTTGTCCACTCACTTAACTTATTTATTGTTGTCCTCATCACAACATGCCTTCCCACCTATTTTTGTATCATCAGCAAATTTGGATATACTACACTCTGCCTCCCTCCAAGTCATTAATATAGATAGTAAATAGTTGAAGCCCTAGGACCGATCCTTGTGGCACCCCACTAGTTACAGCTTTCCAACCTGAAAAAGATCCATTGATCCCGACTCTCTGCCTTCTGCGTGTTAGTCAATCCTCAATCCATGCCATATCAATCCATATCAGTACTCTCCCAGGGACCCGTTCCTTGTCAGTATCAGTACTCTCCCAGGGACCCGTTCCTTGTCAGTATCAGTACTCTCCCAGGGTGTTAGCGATTCAGAGTCTTTTTTTAAAGTATGCAGAAACCAAAATATGATACTCGTAGGTCAACAAAGACAGAAGGCAAATTCTTGGTCCTGTGCTTGTGGCCACCCACAGAATGACACAAATCTGATGACTTCACAAACCTTTGGGGTCCCCTCAGGAACTGCAGTAGCCAGAACAGCAACCCAGTGATCAGGAGTCCAGATCCCGTTGGGGCAAATTTTGAAATTGGATTCAATAATCTTGTAATCTGTGGCTGGCACCATATGAAAAAAAAAGGCAGTGCCAAACTGGAGCAGTGGAGATATAGCCTCTGTCCAAATCCAGTCTCGACCAATATCCATACTTTAGGTTTCTGACAGTGGGGAAGCTTTGCTCATTCCTGGAGTAATAGACGGAGCATCAGAATTGTGGGGGATGGAATCCTGTGCTGCTCCCAATGCATCCCTTATGGCAAAGGGAAGTCTATGTCCTGAAATTTTCTCTCTTCCTGGAAGATATAACGTTAATGATTTGGAAACAGGCTTCACTCTGCAAGTAAAGCTCTCTGGAGATCAGCGCAATCTGCAGGAGCACAGCTCCAAACTTCTCGAGCCCTGGAATGTTGAAAGGCGCTAATGATTGAAATTCAGGGGGAAGAAAGTCAAGTGGGAATAAATTTAAGGTATGTTTTGTTTGCAGGGCACTCCAGGTCTCTCGCAACAGGGCATTGTTGCAGACGCACTATTGAAGGGGGCAATCAGCAAACTGGCCACCGAGGAATCGGGCAGCCCTGATCAGTCCCAGGAGGAGGCAATATCAAAAGGCCATGTTATCTACGAAAGTAAGAGTGGCCACATACTCTCATATGATAGTAAGTTCACAGTTTCTTAATTCCTCACCATGGTACTTGTCTAGAAAGTTTCTCTCAGTCCCTTTAGATTGAAGTCACATTCTTCTGCGCATATCAAGTGGACATGAGATGGGCTAGATGTCAAGTGTGGAAATACTCAGCAGGTCTGGTAGCATCTGTGGAGAGAGAAACAATATACTCTGAGTATTTCCAGCATTTTCTGTTTTTATTTCAGATTACCAGCATCTGCAGTATTTTGCTTTAGGATGTAATGTCCTCTGTTTCTACGTTGCTCTAAGATGCTGGGGCGAGCTGGGAACAGCTGTGAGGCTCCCTCTAGTGGGTTATGGAAGGAAGCATATGGAAGGAGAAGGTATTGGATATCTCCTTGATAGTTCACTGAGTAAAGACATGACCTGGCCCCATACTTGACGTGCTATTAGTTAATTTTATCTGGGATAGCAGTAGCAATGCTACACTGTCTGAATTTCCCTGGGTTAGGGGGGAGAAAATCAGCCATGGTTCCTGCTCCAGATCATTGCCCAGTGATCTGCTGGAAAGTGAGTGTGCCGAGATTGGGCAAGGATAGGATTGGGCTTGGCTGTGTTGGCCCCACAGTTGAATAGCTTCCCAACATTCATTGTCTAGACTAACAGGTGATAATGAGGTAATGGACAGAGTATCGAAAGCCCTGTAGGAGAAGGCTCCTTGAAAGGATAGGTAAGGAATATGTTGGAAACAATGTTTTAAAAAGGGAACGGAAATATCTTCAAACAGGAAATTGGTTTAAAATATTGAAGATATTGTGTGTGCGTGTGTAAAATATTTTGCGATTCATGTACTAGTTCATCCAAATCTCTCTGCATCTCAGAGCTCTGCAATCTTTCACCATTTAGATAATATGTTTTTTCGTCCTGCCTAAGGAAGTAGGAGAAAATGAGTAACGGCTCGGAGTTTCATTGAATGTCAGGCAGTATTTTGCCTGACATTGAGGGAATTTTGCTGATCACTGGTTTGTTTATTTATTTATTTAGAGATACAGCACTGAAAGACAAACCAAGTCTGTGCTGACCACCAACCACCCATTTATACTAATCCTACATTAATCCCATATTCCTACCACATCCCCACAATTCTCCTACCACCTACCTATACTAGGGGCAATTTATAATAGGTATAATTTACCTATCAACCTGCAAGTCTTTGGCTGTGGGAGGAAACTGGAGCACCCAGCGAAAACTCAGGCGGTCACAGAGAGAACTTGCAAACTCCGCATAGGCAGTACCCAGAACAGAACCCGGGTCGCTGGAGCTGTGAGGCTGCGGTGCTAACCACTGCGCCACTGTGACTCCATCATGACTAATGTTTGATTTTGACACATCAATAAAACTTCACCATTTTATCTGCTTCAGTATTAAACTGCATCAGAATACGGATGCATTCCATAAAATTTTCACCACATTATGTGGGACTAAGCTAATATTTCTTGTGTAATTCACTATGGCATAGACAAATGTGTTTTATTTTGGTGACTATATACAGTAACTGGGCGAACCTGAATCCTAAATGGCGTATTGTATTTACCCAGCCGCTTTTGTCACATGACCATTGAGATCAGAGACCCATTTTTGACAGTTCATGCCCAATGAATGCTTGCTTGCTTTAGACGGACACTCCATGCTCATTAGGGAATTTACAATGGGGAATAAAGAAATGGCAGAGAAACTAAACAAATATTTTGTGTTTGTCTTCACGGAGGAAGATACAAAAAAACCTCCCAGAAATACTAGGGAACTAAGGGACTAGCGAGAATGGGGAACTGGAAGAAATTAGTATTAGTAAAAAAGTAGTACTGGAGAAATTAATGGGACTGAAAGTTGGTAAGTCACCTGGATCTGATGATCTACATCCCAGAGTGTTGGAAAAGGTGACTGCAGAGATAGTGGATGCATTGGTGGTGTTAGGACCAGGTGAGAAAGAGGTCTAGGGTTCCCTTTCAGCCTTCACCTGATCTGACTGTAACAGGGTTTTCTTGACACACTGTTTTTAGCTCCCCCTCGGTGAATCCTTGTTCACTGCTTTCCAATTATAAGGCAAAGAAACCAGCGCACACAGGTTTTCTGAGGTTTAAAGAGGAAAGATGAAATCTTATTAAACTTAAACTTCAAACTCTAATTCGGTTAATGCCTGCGGTTACACGCTGCACCCCACGCTAGCATGCATAAGCAATACACACATGCAAATAGAGACAGAAAAGAGCAGAAGAAAAATAAAGTGGAAAGTTTTGAGGCAGTATCTGAAGAGTTTTTGTTACGGGTCTTCGAGCTCACTGTAGAGTCCTTGTTTGTAGGTAGGTCTTGCTTTTCGTTGGGGCCCAGTATTTTTCTTCTTCACTGTAGGAGACTATTCTTTCTTGGTGTTCATATATCTTCAGTTGGTTTTTGGAGTTCTGTGAGAAAGAGATGGGCACAGATGGGAGGCTGTGGCGAGCCAGCCAGGAGAGGTCTTTTCAATCCAGGAGCAGACAGCTTTCTGCCAGTTCAAACACTCTCTCTACAATTTAATACTCCCCAAGTTGGCCAGCAGGATAGTCACGTGACCGACTGGTATAAAATACTTCTGGCTTTGTGTATTGTGTGGGTCAGGGAATGTTCCTTTGTCTACAAACACTCTGTTAATATGCAAAAATGTCTTTCCAGCCAGGGACCTGGCAACCCCTTGTAACAAGCCTTCTCCTGTTCCCAGCAAAACTTGAAATTTAATGTCCATATGGCGAAATTAATGTGCCTCATTCTTGGCAGGTGGGGGCCTACATGTCAGTGGTCATCTTCCAAAATTCTGTAGATTCTGGAGCGGTTCCTGCAGATTGGAAGGTAGCAAATGTAACCCCACTATTTAAGAAAGGAGGGAGAGAGAAAACAGGGAACTGCAGACCTATTAGCCTGACATCAGTGGAAAGGAAAATGCTAGAATCTATTCTAAAGGATGTGCTAAAGGACGCTGTCGGGTCATTTACGGGTATTTTTTGTTGCTGGGATGTTTCTTTGAAACAAGCAGGGAATAACTATATGGACACTTAACAAAAAAAAAGGTAGGATTGGGCAGAGTCAACATGGATTTATGAAAGGGAAGTCATGTTTGACAAACCTGTTGGAGTTTTTTGAGGATGTAACTAGCAGAATAGATAAAGGGAATCCAGTGGATGTGGTGTATTTGGATTTTCTGCAAGTTTTCGATAAGGTTCCGCACAGGAGGTTAGTAAGCAAAATTAGAGCACATGGGATTGGGGGTAATGTACAGACATGGATTCAGAATTGGTTAATGTACAGAAAACAGAGAGTAGGAATAAACGGGTCATTCTCAGGTTGGTAGGCTGTGACTAGTGGCGTACTGCAAGGGTCAGTGCTTGGGCCTTCGCTATTCACAATCTATATCAATGATTTGGATGTGGGAACCAAAAGTAATATTTACAAGTTTAGTCATAGAGTCGTACAGCAGAGAAACAGGCCCTTCGGCCCACCGCGTCCATGCCGACCATAATGCCTTTCTATACTAATCCCACCTGCCTGCATTAGTTCCATATCCCTCTATGCCTTTCTCATTCAAGTACCTGTCCAGATGCCTCTTAAATGTCACTACTGTTCCTGCCTCCACCACCTCCTCTGGCAGCTCATTCCAGATACCCACTATTCTTTGTGTGAAAAATTTACCCCTTTGATCCCCTTTAAACCTCCTCCCTCTCACCTTAAATCTATGCCCTCTAGTTTTAGTCACCCCTACCATGGGAAACAGACTCTGGCTATCTATCCTTTCTATGCCTCTCATAATTTTATATACCTCTATCATGTCCCCTCTCAGCTTCCTTCGCTCCCGGGAAAACAGACCCAGCCTATCCAATCTCTCTTTCTAACTCAAGCCCTCCAAACCAGGCAACATCCTGGTTTTTTTTCCTGGAATCTTTTCTGCACCCTCTCTAGCTTAATCACATCTTTCCTGTAGTGTGGCGACCAGAACTGCACACAGTACTCCAAATGCGGCCTAACCAACTTTATGTACAACTGTAACATGACGTCTCAAAGTTTGCTGATGACACAAAACTAGATGGGAATGTGAGTTGTGAGGAGGATGTAAAAAGGCTTCAAGGGGAATTAGGCTAAGTGAATAGGCAAGAACATGGCAGATAGAATATAATATGGAAAAATGTGAAGTTATCCACTTTGGTAGGAAAAACAAAAATGCAGAGTATTTCTTAAATGGTGAGAGATTGGTAAGTGTTGTCCAAAGGAACCTGGGTGTTCTTGTTCATGAGTCACTGAAAGTTAACGTGCAGGTGCATTAAGCAATTAGAAAGGCAAATGGTATGTTGGCCTTTATTGCAATAGGATTTGAGTACAGGAGTAAAGATGGTCATCTTTACAGGAGACATGGGTAGAGCAGGGACAGGAATGGATGTTGCAGGTTCCGGGATTTAGATGTTTCAGTAAGAACAGAGAAGATGGTAAAAGAGGGGGGGGGTGTGGCATTGTTAATCAAGGAGAGTATTACGGCGGCAGAAAGGACGTTTGAGGACTCGTCTACTGAGGTAGTATGGGCCGAGGTTAGAAACAGGAGAGGAGAGGTCACCCTGTTGGGAGTTTTCTATAGACCTCCGAATAGTTCCAGAGATGTAGAGGAAAGGATAGCGAAGATGATTCTTGACAGGAGCGAGAGTAACAGGGTAGTTGTTATGGGGGACTTTAACTTTCCAAATATTGACTGGAAATACTATAGTTCGAGTACTTTAGATGGGTCAGTTTTTGTCCAGTGTGTGCAGGAGGGTTTTCTGACACAGTATGTAGACAGGCCAACCAGGGGCGATGCCACATTGGATTTGGTACTGGGTAATGAACCCGGCCAGGTGTTAGATTTAGATGTAGGTGAGCACTTTGGTGATAGTGATCACAATTCGGTTAGGTTTACCTTAGCGATGGGCAGGGACAGGTATATACCGCAGGGCAAGAATTATAGCTGGGGGAAAGGAAATTGTGATGCGATTAGGCAAGATTTAGGATGCGTAGGATGGGGAAGGAAACTGCAGGGGATGGGCACAATCGAAATGTGGAGCTTATTCAGGGAGCAGCTACTGCGTGTCCTTGATAGGTATGTACCTGTCAGGCAGGGAGGAAGTTGTCGAGCAAGGGAGCCGTGGTTTACTAAAGAAGTTGAAGCGCTTGTCAAGAGGAAGAAGAAGGCTTATGTTAGGATGAGACGTGAAGGCTCAGTTAGGGCACTTGAGAGTTACAAGCTAGCCAGGAAGGATCAAAAGGGAGAGCTAAGAAGAGCGAGGAGAGGACACGAGAAGTCATTGGCGGATAGGATCAAGGAAAACCCTAAGGCTTTCTATAGGTATATCAGGAATAAAAGAATGACTAGAGTTAGATTAGGGCCAATCAAGGAGAGTAGTGGGAAGTTGTGTGTGGAATCAGAGGAGATAGGGGAAGCGTTAAATGAATATTTTTCATCAGTATTTACAGTAGAGAAAGAAAATGTGCTCGAGGAGAATACTGAGATACAGACTACTAGGCTAGATGGGATTGAGGTTCATAAGGAGGAGGTGTTAGCAATTTTGGAAAGTGTGAAAATAGATAAGTCCCCTGGGCCAGATGGGATTTACCCTAGGATTCTCTGGGAAGCCAGGGAGGAGATTGCAGAGCCTTTGTCCTTGATCTTTATGTCGTCATTGTGGACAGGAATAGTGCCGGAAGACTGGAGGATAGCAAATGTTGTCCCCTTGTTCAAGAAGGGGAGTAGAGACAGCCCTGGTAATTATAGACCTGTGAGCCTTACTTCGGTTGTGGGTAAAATGTTGGTAAAGGTTATAAGAGATAGGATTTATAATCATCTTGAAAAGAATAAGTTCATTAGAGATAGTCAGCACGGTTTTGTGAAGGGTAGGTCGTGCCTCACAAACCTTATTGAGTTTTTTGAGAAGGTGACCAAACAGGTGGATGAGGGTAAAGCCTTGGATGCGGTGTATATGGATTTCAGTAAGGCGTTTGATAAGGTTCCCCACGGTAGGCTATTGCAGAAAATACGGAAGTATGGGATCGAAGGTGATTTAGTGCTTTGGATCAGAAATTGGCTAGCTGAAAGAAGACAGAGGGTGGTGGTTGATGGCAAATGTTCATCCTGGAGTTTAGTTACTAGTGGTGTACCGCAAGGATCTGTTTGGGGGCCACTGCTGTTTGTCATTTTTATAAATTACCTGGATGAGGGTGTAGAAGGGTGGGTTAGTAAATTTGCCGATGACACGAAGGTGGGTGGAGTTGTGGATAGTGCCGAAGGATGATGTAGGTTACAGAGGGACATAGATAGGCTGCAGAGCTGGGCTGAGAGATGGCAAATGGAATTTAATGCGGAAAAGTGTGAGGTGATTCACTTTGGAAGGAGTAACAGGAATGCAGAGTACTGGGCTAATGGGAAGATTCTTGGTAGTGTAGATGAGCAGAGAGATCTTGGTGTCCAGGTACATAAATCCCTGAAAGTTGCCACCCAGGTTAATAGGGCTGTTAAGGCATATGGTGTGTTAGCTTTTATTAGTAGGGGGATCGAGTTTCGGAGCCACGAGGTCATGCTGCAGCTGTACAAAATTCTGGTGCGGCCGCACCTGGAGTATTGCGTGCAGTTCTGGTCACCGCATTATAGGAAGGATGTGGAAGCTTTGTAAAGGGTGCAGAGGAGATTTACTAGGATGTTGCCTGGTATGGAGGGAAGGTCTTGCGAGGAAAGGCTGAGGGACTTGAGGTTGTTTTCGTTAGAGAGAAGGAGGAGGAGAGGTGACTTAATAGAGACATATAAGATAATCAGAGGGTTAGATAGGGTGGATAGTGAGAGTCTTTTTCCTCGGATGGTAATGGCAAACACGAGGGGACATAGCTTTAAGTTGAGGGGTGATAGATATAGGACAGATGTCAGAAGTAGTTTCTTTACTCAGAGAGTAGTAGGGGCGTGGAACGCCCTGCCTGCAACAGTAGTAGACTCGCCAACTTTAAGGGCATTTAAGTGGTCATTGGATAGACATATGGATGAAAATGGAATAGTGTAGGTCAGATGGTTTCACATATCGCCGCAACATCGAGGGCCGAAGGGCCTGTACTGCGCTGTAATGTTCTATCCATGTATGTCTTGCTGCAATTGTATAGAGCCTTGGTGAGACCACATCTGTAGTATTGTGTGCAGATGAACTGATAGCGCAAATGGAAATAAATAAGTACGCTCTGATGGCCATTACAGAGGCATGGCTGCAGAATGACATAGATTGGGACCTGAATATTGAAGGGTACATGACACTTAGGAAGTATAAGAAACTAGGAAAAGGTGGAGGGGTGGCTCTGTTAATTAATGATGGCAGCAGTGCAATAGAGAGGATGACTGAAGTTCAGGAAACCAAGACATAGAAACAGTTTGGATCGAGATGAGAAATGATAACGATAAGAAGTCAGTCGTGGGAGTGGTGTACAGGCCCCCTAACAGTAACCACACGGTCGAACTGAGAATAAAGGAAGAAATAATGGGAGCTTGTCAGAAAGGTACGGCGATAATCATGGGGGATTTTAATCTACATATAGACTGGAAGAATCAGATGGGCAAAGGTGGCCTAGGTGAGGAGTTCATAAAATGTTTTCAGGATAGTTTCTTAGCACAGCACATTCTGGAGCCAACCAGAGAGCAGGCTATACTAAACTTGGTATTGTGCAGCGAGATAGGATTAATTGATTACCTCATAGTGAAGGCGCCTTTAGGTAGCAGCGATCATAATATGATTGAATTTTACATTCAGTTTGAGGGAGAGAAAAATTGGGTCTAAGACAAGTATTTTAAACTTAAATAAAGGCAATTATGAGCAGAGAGAGAGAAAAAACACAGCGGGAACAGAGCTTTAAAAAGCACGCCAAAAGGAACAGATTCTGAGACCAGAGAGAGAGAAAACAGAAGCGGCAGCGGAGCTTTAAAAAGTACGCCAAAAGGAACAGAATCGGAGACCAGAGAGAGAGAAAACAGAAGCGGCAGCGGCGAGAGCTGCAACAGTGGACCTGTTTGACCAACAAAAATTGAAGTGTGACGTCACAGGAGAGCTGGTAAGTGATTGGTGGGTATTTTTTCCATATCTCTTTTTTGTTTTGGCCAAGTGATTTAAATCAGGAGATGTCATTACAGGTTAAGAGTATAGTTAAATAATTTTTTAAAGAATACTGAGCTCCAAATTAATTAATTAGAGTAGAGATGGCTGGGCAGGCGATGTGTGGGAGGTGGTGGACACCGGTGCGATCCACAGTGACCACGTGCAGAAAGTGTTGGCTGCTCGAGGACCTTCGGCTCAGAGTTGATGAGCTGGAGTCTGAGCTGCGGACACTGCGACACATCAGGGAGGGGGAGAATTACCCGGACACTGTTTCAGGAGACAGTCACACTCCTTAGATTCATTACAGCAAATTTGGACCGTGGTCAGGGACAGGAGAGTGTGTCTGCGAGGGAGGCAGGTATGGGGATCCAGAATTTAGCTTTGAAGGAGCCTCAGTCAATGCCCTTATCCAATAGATACGAGATTCTTGCTTCCAGTGCGGACGAGGGCACAGACTGTAGGGAGGATGAGTGAACTGACCACAGCACCGTGGTTCAGAGGGCCATTCAAGTGGGGGGAGAAAAGAGAAATGTAGTAGTAACAGGGGATACCATAGTTAGAGGAATAGATACTGTTGTCTGCAGCAGAGATAGAGAGTCCCGAAAGCTGTGTTGCCTACCTGGTGCCAAGGTTAAGGACATCTCTTCTGGGCTAGAGAGGAACTTGGAGTGGAAGGGGAAGGATCCAGTTGTCATGGTCCACGTAGGTACCAACGACATAGGTAGGGCTAGGAAAGAGGTTCTGCTGAGGGACGATGAGCAGCTCGGGGCTAAATTAAAAAGCAGAACCACAAAGTTAATAATCTCCGGATTACTAGCTGAGCCACGTGCAAATTGGCATAGGGTAAATAAGATTAGAGAGGTAAATGCATGGCTCAAAGATTGGTGTGGAAAAAATGGGTTCCGATTCATGGGACACTGGCACCAGTACTGGAGAAAGAAAGAGAGAGCTGTTCCGTTGGGATGGGCTTCACTTGAACCATGCTGGGACCAGTGTCCTGGCGAATCGTATAACTAGGGTTGTGGATAAGGCTTTAAACTAAATAGTGGGGGGGAGGGTTCAATTGAAGGGAAGTTTAAAAAGTTGAAAAGTGACAAGAGAGCAGAGGTGCAGGGTCATGAAGGGGCATACATTGATCAGAGTGAGACAGGAGGGGACAGAGAATACAAGCATAAGAGTACAGCAGAAATTAGAACCAGAGTAAGTAAAAATGGTAAAAAGTCAAAGCTTAAGGCTCTTTATCTGAATGCATGTAGCATTTGTAACAAGATAGATGAGTTGACGGGACAAATAGAAACAAATGAATACAATTTGATAGCTGTCACAGAGACGTGGTTGCAGGATGACCAGGACTGGAAACTCAATGTTCAAGGATATTCGACGTTCCGGAAGAATAGGCAGAAAGGAAAAGGAGGTGGGGGAGCTTTGTTGTTAAAGGAAGGGATCAGTGCAGTTGTGAGTAATGATATAGGTGTAATAGATCGTGATGTAGAATCAGTTTGGGTGGAAATAAGGAATAGCAAGGGAAAGAAATCACAGGTGGGAGTGGTCTGTAGGCCCCTGAGGAGTTGCCTCTGTCGGACAAAGTATTAATCCGGAAATAATGGAGGCGTGTAAGAAGGGCACTACAATTATCATGGGTGATTATAATCTCATATAGACTGGACAAATCAAATTGGCAAGGGTAAGATGGAAGACGAATTTGTAGAGTGCATCAGGGATTGTTTCTTAGAACAATACATTGCAGAACCTACCCGGGAACAGGCTATTTTAGATTTGGTAATGTGAAATGAGGTAGGATTAAAAGAGATCTGGTAGTTAAGGATCCTCGAGGGGGAAGCGATCATAACATGGTAGAATTTCAAATTGAGTTTGAGGATGAGCAACTCGGGTCTCAAACCAGTGTCTTCAACTTAAACAACGGCAATTACAGAGGTATGAAGAAAGAGTTGTCTGAAAGCGGGCTGGGAAAATAGACAAAAGGGAAAGTCAGTAGATGAGTAGTGGCAAACTTTTAAGCAGGTATTTCATAACACTCAGCATTTATTCTGGTCAGAAGGAAGGGCTCGATGAGAACGATGAACCACCCATGGATAACAAAGGAAGTTAAGGAATGTATCAAATCAAAAACAACGATCGACAAAGCGGCAGAAGCTAGTTTAGGCCAGAGGATTGGGAATTTTTTAGAAACCAGCAGTGGATGACTAAAAAACTAATAAAGAGGGAGAAAATTGATTGAGAGTAAATTGGCAAGCAATATAAAAACAAACAATAAGAGCTTCTATGGGTATATAAAAAGGAAGAGAGTAGCTAAAGTAAGTGTGGAACCCTTAAAGGATGAGACTGGAGAATTAATAACAGGGAACATGAAAATGGCAGATAATTTAAACCAATATTTTGCATCGGTCTTCACGGTGGAGGACACGATAAACATCCCAACAATAATAGATGAACAAGGTGTAAATGGGAGGGAGGAACTTGTAACAATCTCTACCATGAGGGAGAAGGTGCTGGACAAACTGATGGAACTAAAGACAGACAAGTCGCCAGGACCTGATGGCCTGCATCCAAGGGTTTAAAAGAAGTGGCTGCATAGATAGTGGAGGCATTGGTCATAATATACCAAAGCTCACTGGATTCCGGTAGGGTACCAGCGGATTGGAAAACTGCTAAAGTAACACCCCTATTCAAACAAGGAGGGAGACAGAAAGCAGGAAACTATAGACCAGTTCGCTTAACATCTGTCATAGGGAAAATGCTAGAGTCTATTATTAAGGAAGAAATAGCAGGACATTTAGAAAAACATACTGCAATCAAACAGAGTCAACATGGTTTTATGAAGGGGAAATCATGTTTGACAAATTTTTTAGGGTTCTTTGAGGATACAACAAGCAGAGTGGATAAAGGGGAATCGGTAGATGTCATGTATTTGGATTTTCAGAAGGCTTTTGATAAGGTGCCACATAAATGGTTATTGCACAAAATAAGAGCTCAGGGTATTGAGGCTAATGTGTTGGCATGGATTGAGGATCGGCTAACACACAGAAGGCAGAGAGTCGGGATTAATGGGTCTTTTTCAGGTTGGAAAGCCGTAACTAGTGGGGTGCCACAAGGATTGGTCCTAGGGCCTCAACTATTTACTATCTATATTAGTGACTTGGAGGGACAGAGTGTAGTGTTTCCAAATTTGCTGACGATACAAAGAACAGTACAGCACAGGAACAGGCCATTCGGCCCTCCAAGCCTGCGAAGGCATGTTGTGATGAGGACACAAAGAATCTGCAAAGGGATATAAATAGGTTACAAAAACAGGAAATGCTGGATTCACTCAGCAGGTCTGGCAGCATCTGTGGAAAGAGAAGCAGAGTTAACGTTTCGGGTCAGTGACCCTTCTTCCGAAACGTTAACTCTGCTTCTCTTTCCACAGATGCTGCCAGACCTGCTGAGTGATTCCAGCATTTCTTGTTTTTGTTTCAGATTTCCAGCATCCGCAGTATTTTGCTTTTATTATATAAATAGGTTAAGTGAGTGGGCAAAAACTTGGCAGATGGAGTTCAATGTGGGAAAGTGTGAGGTCATCCACTTCAGTGGAACGAATAAAAAGGCAGATTATTATTTAGATGGTGAAAGACTACAAAATACTGCAGTACAGAGGGATCTGGGTGTTCTTGTACATGAAACACAAAAAGTTAGCATGCAGGTGCAGCAAGTAATTAGGAAGGTAAATGGAATTTTGGCCTTTATTGCTAGGGGGTTAGAGTTTAAAAATAGGGAAGTCTTTTTACAACTGTCCAGGGTGTTGGTGAGGCCACACCTGGAGTACTGCATACAGTTCTGGTCCCCGTATTTAAGGAAGGATATACTAGCATTGAATGAAGTTCAGAAAAGGTTCACTAGGCTGATTCCTGGGATGAAGGGGTTGTCTTATCAAGGACAGCTTAAGAGGTTAGGCCTTTATTCATTGGAGTTTAGAAGAATGAGAGGTGATCTTGTTGAAACATATCAGATTCTAATGGGGCTTGACAGGGTAGATGTTGAGAAGATGTTTCCACTAGTGGGGGAATCTCGAACTAGGGGACATAGTTACATAATAAGGGGTCACACATTTAAAACTGAGATGCGAAGGAATTTCTTCTCTCAGAGGGCAGTGAATCTCTGGAATTCTCTACCTCAGCGTTGTGGAGGCTAGATCACTAAATGTATTTAAGGAGGAGCTGGATAGATTTTTGAAATCTCGGAGAGTCGAGGGTTATGTGGAGCAGGCCCAAAATAGGAGTTGAGGCCTGGGATAGATCAGCCATGATGTTATTGAATGGCGGGGCAGGCTTGAGGGGCTGAATAGCCTACTCCTGCTCCTATTTCTTATGTTCTTATGAGGGCATGAAAGCAGAGCCAGCAAAAGTGAACTGGCAAATAAGGTTAAGGAATAGGTCAATGGAGATGTAGTGGCAGACTTTTAAGGGAATATTTCAGAATACACAGAATAGATACATTCCAACAAGAAAGAAAAATTCCAAGGGAGGATCCATGATTAACTAAAAATAAGTTAAAGATGGTATCAAACTTAAGCATGCAATTGTGCAAAGATGGGCAGCAGGTCAGAAGATTGGACAGAATATAAAAAACTGCAAAGAATGACTAAAAGATTGATGAGGGAAAAATTAGAGTACGAGAGAAAATTAGCTAGAAATATAAAAACAAGAAATGCTGGAAATACTCAGCAGGTCCGGCAGCATCTGTGGAGAAAGAAGCAGAGTTAACATTTCAGGTCAGTGACCCTTCATCAGAACTGATGGAAGGGAAGGAGGAAGGAGCTCAAGAAAATTGGAATCACCAGGGAAGTGGTACTGAGCAAATTGTTGGAGCTGTGGGCTGACAAGTCCCCGGGTTCTGATGGACTTCATCCTTGGGTCCGAAAAGAAGTGGCGAGTGAGATAGTTGATGCATTGGTTTTGATTTTTCAAAATTCCCTTTATTCGGGAAAGGTTCCATTAGATTGGAAAATAGCCAATTTAGATTAGAGATACAGCACTGAAACAGGCCCTTCGGCCCACCGAGTCTGTGCCGAACATCAACCACCCATTTTATACTACTCCTACACTAATCCCATATTCCCAACAAACATCCCCACCTGTCCCTATATTTCCCTACCACCTACCTATACTAGTGACAATTTATAATGGCCAATTTACCTATCAACCTGCAAGTCTTTTGGCTTGTAGCTCCTTTATTCAAAAAGGGAAGGAGACAGAAAGCAGGAAACTACAGGCCAGTTAGCTTAACATCTGTCTCAGGGAAAATGTTAGAAACTTATTAAAGACATTATAGCAGGGCACTTAGAAAAATTCAAGATAATCAGGCAGAGTCAACATGGTTTTGTGAAAGGGAAATCTAACCAATTTATTGGAGTTCATTGAAGAAATAACACGTGCTGTGGATAAAGGGGAACTGGTGGATGTACTGTACTTAGATTTCCAGAATGCATTTGATGAACTACATCAAAAGTTATTGCAGAAAATAAAAGCTAATGATGTAAGGGGTAATATAGTGGCATGGATAGAAGATTGGCTAGCTAACAGGAACTAGAGAGTAGGCATAAATGAGTAATTTTCTGGTTGGCAAGATGTAATAAGTGTTGTGCTGCAGGGATCAGTGCTGGGGCCTCAACTTTTTACAATTTAAATAAATGACAGAGATGAAGGGACCAAAGGTATGGTTGCTAAATTTGATGATACAAAGATAGGTAAGAAAGTAAGTTGTGAAAGGGACATAAGGAGGCTGCAAAGGGATATGGATAGCTGATGAGTGGGCAAAGATCTGGCAAATGGAGTATAATGTGGGAAAATGTGAAATTGTCCATTTTGGTAGCAAGAATAAAAAAGAAGCATATTATCTAAATGGTGAGAGATTGCAGAGCTCTGAGATGCAGAGAGATCTGGGTGTCCCAGTGCATGAATCACAAAAGGTTAGTTTGCAGGTTCAGCAAGTAATTAAGAAAGCTAATAGAATGTTAGTTTTTATTGTGAGGGGAATTGAATTAAGAAGTAGGGAGGTTATGCTTCAGTTATATATGGCATTGTTGAGACCACATTTGGAGTACTGTGTACAGTATTGGTCTCCTTATTTAAGGAAGGAAGGAAGTAAATGTGTTGGAAGCAGTTTACAGAAGGTTTACTAGACGAATACCTGGAATGGGCGGATTGTTTTACGAGGATAGGCTGGACAGGCTAGGCTTGTATCCGCTGGAGTTTAGAAGAGTCAGAGGCGACTTGATTGAAACATATAAAATCCTGAGGGGTCTTGACAGGGTGGATGTGGAAAGGATTTTTTTTTATTCGTTCCTGGGATGTGGGCATAGCTGACATTTATTGCCCATCACTAATTGTCCTTGAGAAGGTGGTGGTGAGCTGCCTTCTTGAACCGCTGCAGTCCATGTGGGGTAGGTACACTTCTTTCTTCTTTTTTCTTTTGGGCCTCCTTATCTCGAGAGACAATGGATACGCGCCTGGAGGTGGTCAGTGGTTTGTGAAGCAGCGCCTGGAGTGGCTATAAAGGCCAATTCTGGAGTAACAGGCTCTTCCACAGGTGCTGCAGAGAAATTTGTTTGTTGGGGCTGTTGCACAGTTGGCTCTCCCCTTGCGCCTCTGTCTTTTTTCCTGCCAACTACTAAGTCTCTTCGACTCGCCACAATTTAGCCCTGTCTTTATGGCTGCCCGCCAGCTCTGGTACACTTACAGTGCTGTAAAGAAGGGAGTTCCAGGATGTTGACCCAGCGACGGTGTGTGGCTTGGAGGGGAACTTGCAGGTGGTGGTCTTCCCATGCAACTGCTGCCCTTGTCCTTCTAGGTGGTAGAGGTCGCGGGTTTGGGAGGTGCTGTCGAAGGAGCCTTGGTGCTTTGCTGCAATGCATCTTGTAGATGGTACACACTGCTGCCACTGTGCGTCGGTGGTGGAGGGAGTGATTGTTTATGGATGAGTTGCCAATCAAGCGGGCTGCTTTATCCTGGATGGTGTCGAGTTTCTTGAATGTTGTTGGAGCTGCACCCATTCAAGCAAGTGGAGAGTATTCCATCACACTCCTGACTTGTGCCTTGTAGATGATGGACAGGCTTTGGCCAGTGAGGAGGTGAGTTACCCGTTGCAGGATTCCTAGCCTCTGACCTACTCTTGTAGCCACATTATTTATATGGCTACTCCAGTTCAGTTTCTGTTCAATGGATGTTGATAGTGGGGGATTCAGCAATCGTAATGCGTTGAATGTCAAGGGGAGATGGTTAGATTCTCTCTTGTTGGAGATGGTCATTGCCTGGCACTTGTGTGGTGCAAATGTTACTTGCCACTTATCAGCCCATGCCTGGATATTGTCCAGGTCTTGCTGCATTTCTGCACAGACTGCTTCAGTATCTGAGGAGTTGTGAATGGTGCTGAACATTGTGCAATCATCAGCGAAGTGGTGGACGGTACATATGAACATACGAATTAGGAGCAGGTTTAGGCCACTCGGCCCATCGAGCCTGCTTCGCCATTCAATAAGATCATGACTGATCTGATTGTAACCTCAATCCCAGATTCCTGCCTATGGGTGTCTTTGAGAATGCTATCAAGCAGCACTTGTGACACAAGGGTGTATGATGCATGTCAGGTGAACTCATCAGGTGAGAACTAGGCCACATTCAATACGTTGAGAGTGGAGGTGATGAGGAAAATAAAACTGGTAAAGAGACAATGTGAAAATAGAATGGCTGTCAACATAACAGGGATGTAGAGGCTGCCATGTAACTAGTAAGCGAGTAGGAAGAGGAGGAGTGGGGCCTGTTGGGGACAGCGAGGTAGTATATGCTCAGAGGCGGAAGCAAGGCTAATAGACTTAATACCTTGTCTCAGTGTTCACTAAGGAAATGGAGGCTGACAAAATATCGGTAGAAGCAGAGTGAGTAGTGGCAATGGATAGGATAAAAATTGAGAGGGGGGAGGTACTAAAAAGGTTCACTATGCTTAAAAAACAGAACAGTACAGCACAGGAACAGGCCATTCGGCCCTCCAAGCCTGCGCCGATCTTGATGCCTGCCTAAACTAACACCTTCTGCACTTCCGGGGCCCATATCTCTCTATTCCCTTCCTATTCATATATTTGTCAAGATGTCTCTTAAACGTCACTATCGTATCTGCTTCCACCACCTCCCCTGGCAGCAAGTTCCAGGCACTCACCACCCTCTGTGTAAAAAAACTTGCCTCGCACATCCCCTCTAAACTTTGCCCCTCGCACCTTAAACCTATGTCCCCTAGTAACTGACACTTCCACCCTGGGAAAAAGCTTCTGACTATCCACTCTGTCCATGCCACTCATAACTTTGTAAACTTCTATCATGTCCCTCCACCTCCGTCGTTCCAGTGAAAACAATCCGAGTTTTTCCAACCTCTCCTCATAGCTAACGCCCTCCAGACCAGGCAACATCCTGATAAACCTCCTCTATACCCTCTCCAAAGCCTCCACATCCTTCTAGTAGTGTGGCGACCAGAATTGCACGCAATATTCTAAGTGTGGCCGAACTAAGGTTCTGTACAGCTGCAACATGACTTGCCAATTTTTATACTCTATGCCCCGACCGATGAAGGCAAGCATGCCGTATGCCTTCTTGACTACCTTATCCACTTGCGTTGCCACTTTCAGTGACCTGTGGACCTGTACGCCCAGATCTCTCTGCCTGGCAATACTCCTAAGGGTTCTGCCATTTACTGTATACCTGCCACCTGCATTAGACCTTCCAAAATGCATTACCTCACATTTGTCCGGATTAAACTCCATCTGCCATTTCTCCGCCCAAGTCTCCAACCGATCTGTATCCTCTGACAATCCTCATCATTATCCGCAACTCCACCAACCTTTCTGTCGTCCGCAAACTTACTAATCAGACCAGCTACATTTTCCTCCAAATCATTTATATATACTACAGACAGCAAAGGTCCCAGCACTGATCCCTGCAGAACACCACTAGTCACATCCCTCCATTCAGAAAAACACCCATCCACTGTTACCCTCTGTCTTCTGTGACTGAGCCAGTTCTGTATCCATCTTGCCAGCTCACCTCTGATCCCGTGTGACTTCACCTTTTGCACCACTCTGCCATGCGGGACCTTGTCAAAGGCTTTACTAAAGTCCATATAGACAACATCCACCGCCCTTCCCTCATCAATCATCTTCGTCACTTCCTCAAAAAACTCAATCAAATTAGTAAGACACGACCTCCCCTTCACAAAACCATGCTGTCTCTCGCTAATAAGTTGGTTTGTTTCCAAATGGGAGTAAATCCTGTCCCGAAGAATCCTCTCTAATAGTTTCCCTACCACTGACGTAAGGCTCACCGGCCTATAATTTCCTGGATTATCCTTACCACCCTTCTTAAACAAAGGAACAACATTGGCTATTCTCCAGTCCTCTGGGACCTCACCTGTAGCCAATGAGGATGCAAAGATTTCTGTCAAGGCCCCAGCAATTTCCTCCCTTGCCTCCCTCAGTATTCTAGGGTAGATCACATCAGGCCCTGGGGACTTATCTACCTTAATGCTTTGCAAGACACCCAACACCACCTCCTTTTTGACAATGAGATGACTGAGACCATCTGCACTCCCTTCCCTAGGCTCATCATCCACCAAGTCCTTCTCCTTGGTGAATACTGATGCAAAGTACTCATTTAGCACCTCACCCATTTCCTCTGGCTCCACGCATAGATTCCCATCTCTGTCCTTGAGTGGGCCAACCCTTTCCCTTGTTACCCTCTTGGTCTTTATATATGTATAAAAAGCCTTGGGATTTTCCTTAATCCTGTTTGCCAATGACTTTTCATGACCCCTTTTAGCCCTCCTAACTCCTTGCTTAAGTTCCTTCCTACTGTCTTTATATTCCTCAAGTGCTTCATCTGTTCCTAGCCTTCCAGCCCTTACAAATGCTTCCTTTATCTTTTTGACTAGGCTCACAATATCCCATGTTATCCAAGCTTCCCGAAACTTGCCAAACTTGTCTTTCTTCCTCACAGGAACATGCTGGTCCTGGATTCTAATCAGCTGACGTTTGAAAGACTCCCACATGTCAGATGTTGATTTACCCTCAAACAGCCGCCCCCAATCTAAGTTCTTCAGTTCCTGCCTAATATTGTTATAATTAGCCTTCCCCCAATTTAGCACCTTCACCCGAGGACTACTCTTATCCTTATCCACAAGTACCTTAAAACTTATGGAATTATGGTCACTGCTCCCGAAATGCTCCCCCACTGAAACTTCGACCACCTGGCCGGGCTCATTCCACAATACCAGGTCCAGAATGGCCCCATCCCTAGTTGGACTATCTACATACTGGTTCAAGAAGCCCTCCTGGATGCTCGTCACAAATTCTGCTCCATCCAAGCCCCTAGCACTAAGTGAGTTCCAATCAATATTAGGGAAGTTAAAGTCACCCACCAGTACAACCCTGTTACCTTTACATCTTTCCAAAATCTGTCTACATATCTGCTCCCCTACCTCCCGCTGGCTGTTGGGAGGCCTGTAGTAAACCCCCAACATCGTGACTGCACGCTTCCTATTCCTGAGCTCCACCCATATTGCCTCGCTGCATGCCTCTGAGGTGTCCTCCCGCAGTACAGCTGTGATATTCTCCTTAACCAGTAATGCAACTCCCCCACCCCTTTTACATCCCCCTCTATCCCGCCTGAAGCTTCTAAAGCCTGGAACATTTAGCTGCCAATCCTGCCCTTCCCTCAACCAAGTCTCTGTAATAGCAACAACATCATATTTCCAAGTACTAATCCAAGCTCGAAGTTCATCTGCCTTACCTGTTATACTTCTCGCATTGAAACAAATGCACATCAGACCACCAGTCCCGCTGTGCTCAGCAACATCTCCCTGCCTGCTCTTCCTCTTAGTCCTACTGGCCTTAGTTACTATGTCCTCCTCATTTACTTCACTAGCTGTCCTACTTAGGGTAGATAAGTCATCTGGTCCAGAGTACTTGCATCCCAGGTTGCTAAAGGAAGTGAGGGTGGAGATAATGGAGATTGCCATAATCTTCCAATCTTCCCTGGATATGGGGGAGGTGCCAGAGGATTGGAGAGTGGCAAATATGACACCCTTATTCAAGAAAGGGTGTAAGGACAGTCCTAGCAACTACAGGTCAGTTAGTTTAACATCAGTGGTGGGTAAGGTTATAAAAACAATCAGAGAAAAAAAATCAACCAACACTTGAAGAGGTTCGAGTTAATTGTGGATAGCCAGCATGGATTTGTGAAAGGCTGATCATGCTTGACAAATCTAATTCAATTTTTTGATGAAGTGGCAGAAAAGATTGATGAAGAGAATGTGGTGAATGTTGTTTATATGGATTTTAAGAAAGCATTAAGATACCACATGAAAGGCTGGTTAACAAAATTGAGGCTCGTGGAATAAGAGGGTCAGTGTCCTTTCTCTTTCTTTTTCTTTTGGGCCTCCTTATCTCGAGAGACAATGGATACGCGCCTGGAGGTGGTCAGTGGTTTGTGAAGCAGCGCCTGGAGTGGCTATAAAGGCCAATTCTGGAGTGACAGGCTCTTCCACAGGTGCTGCAGAGAAATTTGTTTGTTGGGGCTGTTGCACAGTTGGCTCTCCCCTTGCGCCTCTGTCTTTTTTCCTGCCAACTACTAAGTCTCTTCGACTCGCCACAATTTAGCCCTGTCTTTATGGCTGCCCGCCAGCTCTGGCGAATGCTGGCAACTGACTCCCACGACTTGTGATCAATGTCACACGATTTCATGTCGCGTTTGCAGACGTCTTTATAACGGAGACATGGACGGCCGGTGGGTCTGATACCAGTGGCGAGCTCGCTGTACAATGTGTCTTTGGGGATCCTGCCATCTTCCATGCGGCTCACATGGCCAAGCCATCTCAAGCGCCGCTGACTCAGTAGTGTGTATAAGCTGGGGATGTTGGCCGCTTCAAGGACTTCTGTGTTGGAGATATAGTCCTGCCACCTGATGCCAAGTATTCTCCGAAGGCAGCGAAGATGGAATGAATTGAGACGTCGCTCTTGGCTGGCATACGTTGTCCAGGCCTCGCTGCCGTAGAGCAAGGTACTGAGGACACAGGCCTGATACACTCGGACTTTTGTGTTCCGTGTCAGTGCGCCATTTTCCCACACTCTCTTGGCCAGTCTGAACATAGCAGTGGAAGCCTTACCCATGCGCTTGTTGATTTCTGCATCTAGAGACAGGTTACTGGTGATAGTTGAGCCTAGGTAGGTGAACTCTTGAACCACTTCCAGAGCGTGGTCGCCAATATTGATGGATGGAGCATTTCTGACATCCTGCCCCATGATGTTCGTTTTCTTGAGGCTGATGGTTAGGCCAAATTCATTGCAGGCAGACGCAAACCTGTCGATGAGACTCTGCAGGCATTCTTCAGTGTGAGATGTTAAAGCAGCATCGTCAGCAAAGAGACGCGCTCGGCCAGCTTCTGGAGCCTGTTTAGAGTGACTCGAGCAAAGACTTTCCCCACTATGCTGAGCAGGGAGATTCCACGGTAGTTGTTGCAGTCACCGCGGTCACCTTTGTTTTTATAGAGGGTGATGATATTGGCATCGCGCATGTCCTGTGGTACTGCTCCCTCGTCCCAGCACAGGCATAGCAGTTCATGTAATGCTGAGAGTATAGCAGGCTTGGCACTCTTGATTATTTCAGGGGTAATGCTGTCCTTCCCAGGGGCTTTTCTGCTGGCTAGAGAATCAATGAGGAATTAAAGAGAGTGGTTAGTAGCATTTGGAATCTTGGGATTCATAAATAGAGGCATGGAGTGCAAAAGCAGGGAAGTTAAGCTGAACCTTTATAAAGCTCTTGTTAGGTCCCAACTGGAGTATTGTGTCCAGTTCTGGTCACCACACTTTAGGAAGGATGTGAGGGTCCTTGAGAGGGTGCAAAGGAGATTTACCAGAATGGTTCCAGGGATGGAAAATTTTAGTTATGGGGTTAGGTTGGAAAAGCTGGGTTTGTTCTCCTTGGAACAAAGGAGATTGAGGGGAGATTTTAACAGGTGTATAAGATTATGACAGGTTTAGATAAGTTAGACAAGGAAAATCTGTTCCTGTTAACAAATTGTACGAGGACACGGGAACACAGATTGTAAGTTTTGGGCAAAAGATGCAATAGGAGCATGAGGTTTCACTTCTTTTCTGCAGCGGATGGTAATGACCTGGAACTTGACCACATGGGTGGTGGAAACAGAAACAATTACTGACTTCAAGAGGAAGTTGGATGGCCACCTGAGAGAAATAGACTTGCAGGGCTACGAGGATCAGGCCGGGCAGTGGGACTGACAACGTAGTTCCGTGGAGAGCCGGCATGGACTCAGTGGGCCTAATAGCCTCTCTCTGTGCCATATATGACTCTGACGTACTCACCCCATAACCTACTCACCACTAACCTCCTCATCTGTGCTCAGGACCATTCAGCTCCAGACCTCTTTCCAGCCTTGGACAAAAGAGCTGTATTCTAGAGCTGAGGAGAGAGTGACTGCACTTGACATCAAGGTAGCATTTGACAAAGTGTGACATCAAGGAGCCCTAGCAAAATTGAAGTCAATGGGAATCGGGGGTGGGGGGGGGGGAAAGCTGTCCACTGGCTGGAGTCATACCTAGCACAAAGGAAGATGTATGTGATTGTTGGAGGCCAATCATCTCAGCTCCATCATACTGCTGCAGGAGTTACTCAGGATAGTATCCTAGGCCCAGTCATCTTCAGCTGCTTCATCAGTGACCTTTCCTCCATCATAAGGTCAGCAATGGGGATGTTGGCTGATGTACAGTATTCAGTTCCTCAACACCTCAGATAATGATGAAGTCCATGCTCGCATGCAGTGCAACCTGGACAACATTCAGATTTGGGTTCATAAGTGGCAAGTAACATTTGCACCACACAAGTTCTAGTTAAGAGGGTTTAACCACTTCCCCTTGACGTTAAACGGGATTACTCCCCCTCAGCAACAACATCCTGAGGGTCACAATTGACTAGAAACTCAACTGGACCAGCCACATAAATGCTGCAACTATAAGAGCAGATCAGATGTTGGGAATTCTGCGGCAAGTACTTCACCACCTAACTGCCCAAAGCCTTTCCACCATCGACAAGGCATAAGTCAGGAGTGTTATGTAATACTCTCGACTTGCCTGGATGGGGGGAGCTCCAATAACAATCAAGAAGCTCGACATCATACAGGATAAAACAGCCTGTTTGATTGGCACCCCATCCACCATCTTAAACATTCGCTCCCTCCATTGCTGATGCAAAGTGGCAGCAGTGTGTACCATATCCAAGATGCACTGCCGCAACTCACCAAGGCTCTTTCAACAGCACCTTCCAAACCCATAACTTCTACCACCTAGAAGGACAGGACAGCAGACATATGGGAATACCACCACACCTGCAAGCTCCCCTTCAAGTCACATACCATTCTGACGTGGAAATATGTCGCCGTTCCTTCATCGTCACTGGGTCAAAAATTTGGAACTCCGTCTCTAACGGCACTGTGGGTGTACCTACACCACACTGCGACGGTTCAAGAAGGCAGCTCGCTACCACCTTCTCTAGGGCAATTAGGGATGGGCAATAAATGCTGGCCTTGCCAGCGACATCCTCGCACAAACAAGTAAAAAAAAACTGATTAATCCATCTATTTGCCGTCAATGGGATCTTACTGTGTATAAAATGGCTGACATTTTCATCCATAAGCCATGAGTACATCAGACTAATTCAGTCTATGTGGAACAGTTTCTGAGATGTGATAAGGTGTTGTCCTGCGAGTCTTTATCTTAGTTCACCTGCCCTTGTTCTTCATTCCACTAGCTATAAAAAACATACGAGAGGGGACCAGGAGTCCAAGAACAGGACATGAGGTCCACGGCATCAAGCGAACCTATGACCTAATGGAAAGTGGATTAAGTCGAGTCCCAGTGCGCGAGTCCTCAGTTTCTGCACCTTTTGAAGGTAACGACTATGGGGGATGTGCCACTGTCTGGTATTTCAGCTCGAGTTTCCTTTCTATTAATTTGGGGATCTTGAAGCTGGAGCTATGGTGTCAGTCTGCAAAAAGTAGTATCAAAGGGCTGAGGAGAAAGAGTTCACTGTGGCTCCAATGTGCCTCCACAGAATAACCATGTTAATGTGCTGACTTTTCGGAACTTTCTCAAGCTCTCATGAGAAATTGTATTTACAATCATGCATGCGAGGTTTTAATTGTCCGATCATAGGTTTGATCCATTTGAAAAAGAATGTTATGAAAGCCGTTCCTGTTCAGTCAGTTACATCAACTTCTATCCATTGGGGAGGGTTGAGGTATTTGCTGAACAGAGGTGCAATCCCTGGCTTTGCAGGTCAACCTTACACATGTAATGGTGCAACTTTCAGTACGATTAGACTGTAGCTCTCCTTAGCCTTTTATTCCATGTTTCTACCGTAGCCATTTAGAAATTGGTTGTCCCTTCTATAAATAGAAATATCAACAATAATTTAATAGCAGAAAATGAGACATTGAAAATAAACTCTTTCCTGAATACAGGTCTCATCAGTCGTGCAAGGGAGAGCCCACATTTATCAGACTGTAAAGACAGGGCGGTTCCATCAGGATCAATAATGCAAGGTACGTTTGTTCCTCAGTCCTGTCAGGCAAATGATTTCAACCAGATCAGAGCACCTCTGAATACCTGAATGGGATTTGGGTAGGGGAATATGGGAGTTGAACTGCCCTGTACTTTCTGAAACTGTATATCTTGGGGTTTGATTGGACCAGAAACACAAACTAGAGGTGGCAAGATCCTGTTTAAAATACCTTTTTGTTGTATGTCCAATTATTGGGGGATTTGAGTATAAAGTAGGAAACCTCCTTTTATGCACTAAACACATTATCTTGTTCATTGCAATTATTCTTACAGCTTCCAGTGTACTCCTTACTACTGTCTAAAATACTGACAACTTTTCATCCTACCAAAGTAATTCAAGCTTTGTCTACCCATCACAATCCTTCCATTCGATACCTCATCACTTAATAATTCATGGAATTTAAGCGTTTACTTGTTTGTGACGTTAGGTACACCAAGAGCCTCCAATGAGACATTTGAAGAAGGTATGAAGTACGGTAAACAGATCAAGCGGGAGAGTCCACCACTGCGAACCTTCGAGGGGTCCATCACTAAAGGCAAACCTTACGAGGGAGTCACCACCATAAAAGAGATGGGTCGATCAATCCACGAGATTCCAAGGCAAGAAAGTCGCAAAACCCCAGAAATCGTACAGAGCAGCCGATCGATCGTGGAAGGATCTATATCTCAGGTACTTTTTCCTATAATTTAGGGGAGACAGCGGCGTAGTGTTAATGTCACTGGACTCGTAATCCAGAGGCCCAGATTAATTCCCTGGAGACACTGGTTCAAATCCCACCGCAGCAGCTAGTGGAATTTAAATTCAACTAATTAATAAAAAATCTGGAATTGAAAGCTAGTCTCAGTAGTGGTACCATGAAACTATCATCGATCGTTGTAAAAACTCATCTGGTTCACCAATTGCATTTAGGGAAGAAAATCTGCCATCCTTACCTGGTCTGGTCTACATGTGACTCCAGGTCCACAGCAAATGTGGTTGACTCTTAACTGTTCTCTGAAATGGCCTAGCAAGACACTCAGTTGTCAAGGACAATTAGGGATTGGCAACAAATGCTGGCTTTGCCAGCGATACCCACATCCCATGAAAGAATATTTTTTTAAAAATTTGCAACCTATCAAAGCATTCTTCCTATATTTGTTATATGTTTTAATAACATAGATGAATTAACATTAAAAGTATTGAATAATCATGATCTGCACTAGATGTAATCTGTAATCTCCATTTGCTGATACCAGCCCTTGGATAGTTTAGTTAAGCTGTCAGCTGTGACTCAGTGTGTTCCACTGAGTCTGAAGGGTGTGGTTTCAAGTCCCACTCCAGAATGTCAGCCCATAATCCAGGCTGACACTCCCAGAGCAGTAGTGAGGGAGCCCTGCACTGTCGCAGGGGCAGCAGTGAGGGAGCCCTGCACTGTCGCAGGGGCAGCAGTGAGGGAGCCCTGCACTGTCGCAGGGGCAGCAGTGAGGGAGCCCTGCACAACTAGATGTAAACGGGTATGATATAGTCAGGATTATGGAGACATGGCTGCAAGGTGACCAGGGATGGGAAATGAACATCCAGGGATATTCAGTATTTAGGAAGAACAGACAAAAAGCAAAAGGCGGTGGAGTTGCATAAAGAGGAAATTAACGCAATAGTGAGGAAAGATATTAGCTCTGACGATGTGGAATCTGTATGGGTAGAGCTGAGAAACACTAAGGGGCAAAAAACGTTAGTAGGGGTTTTATATAGACCCCCAAACTGTAGTGGTGATGTTGGGAATGGCATTAAACAGGAAATTAGAGATGCATGCGATAAAGGAACATCTGTAATTATGGGTGATTTTAATCTGCATGTAGATTGGGCATATTAAATTAGTCACAATACTGCAGAGGAGGAATTCTTGGAGTGTATAAGGGATGGTCTTCTGGACCAATATGTTGAGGAACCAACTAGAGAACAGGCCATCCTGGACTGGGTATTGTGTAATGGGAGAGGAATAATTGACAATCTAGTTGTGTGAGATCCCTTGGGGACGAGCAGCCATAATATGATAGAATTCTTCAAGATGGAGTGTGACGTAGTTGATTCTGAGACTAGGGTCCTGAATCTTATTAAAGGAAACTACGAAGGTATGAGGCGTGAAGACAAATGTAGGTCCCTTACAGTCAGAAACAGGGGAATTTATTATGGGGAATAAAGAAAGGGCTGACTAACTAAATGCATACTTTGGTTCTGTCTTCACAAAGGAGGACACAAATATCATACCAGAAATGTTGGGGAACACAGGGCTTAGTGAGAGAGTAGAACTGAAAGAAATCAGTATTCGTAGAGAAATGGTGTTGGGGAAATTGATGGGATTGAAGGCCGATAAATCCCCAGGGCCTGATGGTCTGCATCCCAGAGTACTTAAGGAAGTGGCCCTAGAAGTAGTGGATGCATTGGTGGTCATCTTCCAAGATTCTATAGACTCTGGAACAGTTCCTTCAAATTGGAGGGTAGCTAATGTAACCCCACTATTTAAAAAGGGAGGTAGAGAGAAAGCAGGAAATTATAGACCAGTCAGCCTGACGTCGGTAGTGAGGAAAATTCTAGAGTCCATTATCAAAGATTTTATAACAGAGCACTTGGACAACAGTGGTTGAATCGGGCAGAGACAGCATGTATTTACAAAAGGGAAATCATGTTTGACAAATCTTCTAGAATTCTTTGAGGATGTAACTAGTTGAGTTGAGGGGGAGCCAGTGGATGTGGTTTATTTGGACTTTCAGAAGGCTTTCGGCAAAGTCCCACATAGATTAGCATGTAAAATTAAAGCGCATGGGATTGGGGGTAGTATATTGCAATGGATAGAAAATTGGTTGGCAGACAGGAAACAAAGAATCGGGATAAATGGGTCTTTTTCTGAATGGACTAGTGGGGTACCATCGGTGCTAGGACCCCAGCTATTCACAATATACATTAATGGTTTAGATGAGGGAATTACATGTAATATCTCCAAATTTTCAGATGACCTAAAACTGAGTGGGAGGGTGAATTGTGAGGAGGATGCAGAAAGGCTTCAGGGTGATTTGGACAAGTTAAGTGAGTGGGCTAATGCATGGCAGATACAGTATAATGTGGATAAATGTGAGGTTATCCACTTTGGTAGCAAAAACAGGAAGGCAGATTATTATCTGAACGGCTATAAACTGAGAGAGGGGAATATGCAGCGACACCTGGGTGTTCTCGTACACCAGTCGCTGAAGGTAAGCATGCAGGTGCAACAGGCGGTAAAAAAGGCAAATGGTAGTTGGCCTTCATAGCAAGAGGATTAGAGTACAGGAGCAGGGATGTCTTGCTGCAATTATACAGGGCCTTGGTGAGGACACACCTGGAATATTGTGTGCAGTTTTGGTCTCCTTATCTGAGGAAGGATGCTCTTGCTATAGAGGGAGTGCAGCGAAGGTTTACCAGACTGATTACTGGGATAGTAGGACTGACGTATGAGGAGAGATTGAGTCGGTTAAGATTATATTTGCTGGAGTTCAGAAGAGTGAGGGGGGATCTCATAGAAGTGTATAAAATTCTAACAGGACTTGACAGGGTAGATGCAGGAAGGATGTTCCCGATGGTGGGGGAGTCCAGAACCAGGGGTCATAGTCTAAGGATACGGGGTAAACCTTTCAGGACTGAGATGAGGAGAAATTTCTTCACCCAGAGAGTGGTGACCCTGTGGAATTCGCTACCACAGAAAGCAGTTGAAGCCAAAACATTGTATGTTTTCAAGAAGGAGTTAGATATAGCTCTTGGGTCTAAAGGGATCAAAGGGTATGGGGCGAAAGCGGGAACAGGTTACTGAGTTGGATGATCAGCCATGATCATAATGAATGGTGGAGCAGGGTCGAGGGGCCGAATGGCCTAGTCCTGCTCCTATTTTCTATGTTTCTATGTACTGTCACAGGGACATTACTGAGGGAGTGCCACTCTATCTGAGGGACAGCATTGAGGGGGTGCTGCGCTGTCTGAGGGGCAGCACTGAGGGAGTGTTTCTCTGTCTGAGGGGCAATACTGAGGGAGCGCTGCATTGTGTGAGGTGCCATCTTCCATGCCCTCTCAACAGCATTATTCAAAGAAGAGCAGGAGAGCTCTCCCTGGTGCCCTGGTCAGTATCTATCCCTCAACCAACATCATCAAAAACAGATTTAATTGGCATTCTTTTTATTGCTGTGTGTGGGTCCTGATTTTCAAATAGACAATGAAGCTTTTTGGGGCATTTTGAGGATGTGAAAGGTGCTATAAAGTTATTTCTTAATGAAGGATGATATTGCTGGGGCAAATTGGCCAAAGCCATTGGGTGGTTTAGTTTCATTCTCGTTTCCTTGAGTTGCTTCAAGCATCGGTTAAGATACCAATACCAATATACCGTTAAATCTTTGAAAATTCTTTTGTGTTTGTTACTTCTAAGTGACACGCACTGCAACAGGGTGAAATGGAGTGCAGGGCACTGGGCATCACACAGTCTTGACAAGGGAGACTAATTATTGGGATATCAAAGAGAAATAATTAGGATAAAAACAAATAAGTTCAAAGACAAGAAGTTGAAATGAGTGGTTTTGCTGGGTCTCTGGCAAATGTCCCAGGAACAGACAAGCGGCTGATGGGTATTGCATCCAACAGAATGGCAAACCAGGCACTTCTATTTACCCACGTTACTTATTATCAGGCTGTTGCTCACAGTGCATTGAGCTACAAGTGGTATGTACAAGGTGGCATCATACTACCTGTGTTTGTTGTAGACGAATGGATAGAGATTGATTGCTATGATTTATTCAACAACTCTATTCTAAAAGTTTACCCACCACTGGTGTTAAACTAACTGGCCTGTAGTTGACTCTGTAATCTGAACCCAGATTCTAGATATTCTCTGGTGAGCAAATGTCCTAGTTAGAGAGTAAGGAAGGACCTCAAGCCAGGACCTATTGTAACATAATTACAGAGGGTGGAATTTGCCTCACTAAATGTCACAACTTCTGTTAAAGAAGAGAATTCTTCCTTTTTCTAGTCTTTTAACTGTTCAGTTTGTAAATTTAAATTAAATTTTTAAGACTTTGAAAGCATGATTAATTTAGAATCATCAATTTTGTAAACTGATGGCAGTCAGTCTTCTCCAGAAGATAAGAGTGAGAGTAAAGTATGGGCGGCGCAGTGGTTAGCACCGCATCCTCACAGCTCCAGCGACCCGGGTTCAATTCTGGGTACTGCCTGTGTGGAGTTTGCAAGTTCTCCCTGTGTCTGCGTGGGTTTTCTCCGGGTGCTCCGGTTTCCTCCCACAAGCCAAAAGACTTGCAGGTTGGTAGGTAAATTGGCCATTATAAATTGCCACTAGTATAGGTAGGTGGTAGGGAAATGTAGGGACAGGTGGGGATGTGGTAGGAATATGGGATTAGTGTAGGATTAGTATAAATGGATGGTTGATGGTCGGCACAGACTCGGTGGGCCGAAGGGCCTGTTTCAGTGCTGTATCTCTAAACATAAACATAAACAAAGTGTCTAGCTTAAAGGATCTTGTGCCTGAGGTGATTGAATCTGTGTTGTTGCAGGGAACTCCAGTGAAGCACGAGAGTCAGTCTACCATTAAACATGATGTCAAGTCTTTGATCACAGCACCCAGCAAACACCCGCACCCTATGCACCAGCTGGAGATGATCTCGGAGGGCGTGAAGGTCGTGGAAAGGAAGTATGAAGACATGAAGCCCACTGACCAGTTACGAGGCCGCCACAGCGCAGTTGTCAGTTCTGGAACCTCAGTTCTCAGGTCAACGATGCACGAAGCTTCAAAATCTCAGCTCAGCCCAGGCCTCTATGAAGATCCCAATGCAAGGAGGACCTCATTGGGATATCCCAGCTTCATTCCCAGGGGCTCACCAATAGTCAGTAGTAGACCACAAGAAGGTAAACTCACGCAGCTTTCACTGGTCAATCCATTTGGGAGTGGAAACAATAAGAAGGATGTTCTGTCTGATTATTTTTGAAGCCAACTGTTGTACTGGCAAGTGATGTGAGATTCATTTATATTCATCTGGAGGATAAATTAACTAAGTGTAACAGGTGCAGTAGCATTTAACCACTGATCTTTACTGATGCATGTGAACCCTTATGTCCTCTGATCGCAGGTATTATGACTTCAGGGAAGTCCACTGGCCACGAAAGGAAGACCACGCTGGTCCCAACACAGAGAGAGAACATGTCTGTTAAGTCCCCAGTCGTGGACCCATCTGCAACTCTCAATCCTTACGACTCTCTCCATGGGCGTGGGAACCCTGAATATAGAAGCCACGTTCCTCACCCCTTCGAGCAGACAATGGCTTTCCACCGAGCATTAGACCCAGGTAAGGGCATTTGAAGATGGGAGCTGCAAAATACTGGAGGACATTCCATCTTTGAGCCATATTTTCCCCATGGGTATTTTTATTGAAGGTCACCTCAGATGGATAATCTTTCTTTGGCCTCCTTATCTCGAGAGACAATGGGTAAGCGCCTGGAGGTGGTCAGTGGTGTGTGGAGCAGCGCCTGGAGTGGCGATAAAGGCCAATTGTAGAGTGACAGGCTCTTCCACAGGTGCTGCAGAAAAATTTGTTGGTCGGGGCTGTTACACAGTTGGTTCTCCCCTTGCGCTTCTGTCTTTTTTCCTGCCAACTGCTAAGTCTCTTCGACTCGCCACACTTTAGCCCCGCCTTTATGGCTGCCCGCCAGTTCTGGTGATCGCTGGCAACTGACTCCCACGACTTGTGATCAATGTCACAGGACTTCATGTCGCGTTTGCAGACGTCTTTAAAGCGGAGACATGGATGGCCGGTGGGTCTGATACCAGTGGCGAGCTCGCTGTACAATGTGTCTTTGGGGATCCTGCCATCTTCCATGCGGCTCACATGGCCAAGCCATCTCCAGTGCCGCTGGCTCAGTAGTGTGTATAAGCTGGGGATGTTGGCCGCCTCGAGGACTTCTGTGTTGGAGATACGGTCCTGCCACCTGATGCCAAGTATTCTCCGGAGGCAGCAAAGATGGAATGAATTGAGACGTTGCTCTTGGCTGACATACGTTGTCCAGGCCTCGCTGCCATAGAACAAGCTACTGAGGACACAGGCTTGATACACTCGGACTTTTGTGTTCCGTGTCAGTGCGCCATTTTCCCACACTCTCTTGGCCAGTCTGGACAAAGCAGAGGAAGCCTTTCCCATGCGCTTGTTGATTTCTGCATCTAGAGACAGGTTATTGGTGATAGTTGAGCCTCGGTTGGTGAACTCTTGAACCACTTCCAGAGCGTGGTCACCGATATTGATGGATGGAGCATTTCTGACGTCCTGTCCCATGATGTTCGTTTTCTTGAGGCTAATGGTTAGGCCAAATTCATTGCAGGCAGCCGCAAACCTGTCGATGAGACTCTGCAGGCACTCTTCAGTGTGAGATGTTAAAGCAGCATCGTCAGCAAAGAGGAGTTCCCTGATGAGGACTTTCCGTACTTTGGTCTTCGCTCTTAGACGGGCAAGGTTGAACAACCTGCCACCTGATCTTGTGTGGAGGAAAATTCCTTCTTCTGAAGACTTGAACACATGTGAGAGCAGCAGGGAGAAGAAAATCCCAAACAGTGTGGGTGCGAGAACACAGCCGTTTTTCACCACTCAGGATAGGAAAGGGGTCTGATGAGGTGCCGCTATGCTGAATTGTGCCTTTCATATTGTCATGGAATGAGGTGATACTTAGTAGCTTTGGTGGACATCCAATCTTTTCTCCTAGTCTGAAGAGACCACGTCTGCTGACGAGGTCAAAGGCTTTGGTGAGATCAATGAAAGCAATGTAGAGGGGCATCTGTTGTTCGCGGCATTTCTCCTGTATCTGACGAAGGGAGAACAGCATGTCAATGGTCGGTCTCTGCACGAAAGCCACACTGTGCCTCAGGGTAGATGCGCTCAGCCAGCTTCTGGAGCCTGTTCAGAGCGACTTGAGCAAAGACTTTCCCCACTATGCTGAGCAGGGAGATTCCACGGTAGTTGTTGCAGTCACCGCGGTCCCCTTTGTTTTTATAGAGGGTGATGATATTGGCATCGCGCATGTCCTGAGGTACTGCTCCCTTGTCCCAGCACAGGCAAAGCAGTTCATGTAGTGCTGAGAGTATAGCAGGCTTGGCACTCTTGATTATTTCAGGGGTAATGCTGCCCTTCCCAGGGGCTTTTCCGCTGGCTAGAAAATCAATGGCATCACCGAGTTCCGATTTTGTTGGCTGTACGTCCAGCTCATCCATGACTGGTAGAGACTGGGCTGCATTGAGGGCAGTCTCAGTGACAACATTCTCCCTGGAGTACAGTTCTAGGTAGTGCTCAACCTAGCGGTCCATTTGCTTGCGTTGGTCAGTGATTATGTCCCCTGATTTAGATTTGAAGGGGGCGATCTTCTTAATGGTTGGCCCAAAAGCGCTCTTAATGGCCTGCAGTTTTTAGGATTATCCTCACTTTTATGGTATGTTTCTTTACATTCCTAAAAACACAGCACCATACTGAGAGATGCCATAATAGCATTGCCTCTAAATGACATTTATACCTCAAACCCGGGCGAGATCGGGGTTTCAATCAAAAGTGGACATCCCTTCCCTGGTTCTTCAGAAGTTTTCAATTACAATCGCTTGTTTTCTGCATTATAGATCATGTGATGCTGCTGTTCTAGTTAGCCTATCTGTTAATATGTGCTTCTCTCAGCCCTGTCCTTGCAGGTCTGAGTGTTGAGGACACATTAGTTAGTGGTTATTTGACTGCATTGTACAGGACAGTATATTTCTGATAGCTGTCCTACCCCAGTCCAGGCTTTATACGACAGGATAAAGAGAACCAAAATGATGTAAATTACATTGTGTGTTGGTCAGTGAACACAGACTGCAATTGTGCAAGCAGCTGTGGTGTCTTTGTTCTGACGTTCTCATTGCTTTTCCTTTCAGCTTACCTGTTTCCCCGACAGCTTTCTCCTAATCCCAGTTATTCAAGTCACTATCAGCTGTACGCAATGGAGAATACACGACAGACCATCCTCAATGACTATATCACTTCCCAACAGATGCAAGTTATCACCAAGCCAGACGCCAGGGGAATGTCACCACGAGAAACTTTAGGCGTTCCCTATGCTGCCGGATCCAGAGGTGAGATCCGATTTGTTTGTTCTTTAAATGAGGCTTTGTTTTGAATGCTGGACTAATGCAAGTGCCTGAATTACAGCAATCATTGAATTGGGACCAGTGTCGCACACTATACTAGTGCCAGGTGGGAGCAGCACTCCTCCTATGGACAGAATAACCTACATCCCTGGGAACCAGGCCCCTTACCCGGGCAGGTACAATCACTCCCCTATATCACCAGGTAAGAATATCATCTGGCACTTTACTAGCAGAACTTTTTAACCGATTCTGACTGAATTTAATGTAAATTAAAACAGTAATGACAGTAGCTAGCTCAATTTGGCCTAGTACATACCAATCAATAAGTACAGCTGTGTGATGCAATGAATCAATAGTAAGCTCGTTCATACTTGACACCTAAACGGAACCATTGTGCTGTTCTCCAAAGGGACAAGTGAGCATTCAGTCTCAGGACGCCACCAAGGTTGAAAAGACTAAAAGACAAGACTGTGTAAAAAGGGAGCAGTGGTTCAGTAGCAGCACGCTTTTACAATCATGTAGATTGTAAGAATATGAGGGAGGAAAAGGAGTTCCACTGTTAGAGCAGGATACTATTACTTAGGATGTGCTGATTTGAGTGCTCACCTCCTGAGCCTTCAAAGTGCCTCTGCCATCTACAAGGCTCAGGTCAGCTGAGTGTGCTGGAATATTCACTAATCCCTTGGTTGGGTGCAGCTGTAACAACGCAACACCATCTGGAAGAGAGCTATTTCCTTGACTTTTTCTATATCCACCACTGGCACAATGTGGCTACAGAGTGTATGACTTAAAGGAAGCACTGCAGTCACTCACCACGCTTACTTCAACAGCATTTTGCTCCCCTTCTCCTTCCAGTTCACCTCTAAATCATATTCAATCCTGACTTGGACATATATCACTGGTCCTCCTTTGTCACTGGGTCAGTATCCTGGAATTTTGTACCTAACAGCACAGTGGGAGCACCTTCACTACACAGACTGCAACAGTTCAAGGGGAAGGCCCACCACCACCATCAGCTTCTCAGGACAACTAGGGATGGACAATAAATGCCAGCGGCACCCACATCCCAAGAGCAAAGACATTTTTTTAAAAGCTGTTTCTGATTTCACCCAGTTGCAGAGCACTTGCTTTGCATCATGAAGGAGTTACTTACTTTAAGAGGATATAGTGTAGTCTCCGGTGACTAATTAGGGCACTTGGAGCTGATTAAAGCGTGAGGCAATGACTGCGTATAAACTGGAGTTTTGTGTCATAATGAGCTTTCACTTCCCAGTTTAATTGTTACAAAACAAGGTCCCAAATACCAGCAAATGAAGTTATTAAAACTACACTATTATCTGGTGCATTAGTCAGCTCTGTCACATGTACCAGTCAAACCTACGCTGGAGTCTCGCTGCCCTGAGCATGCACAGTCACAGGACAGCTGATGGCTGATATTTACAACTCCAAGGGTATTGGACATGGGGGAAAATGGCAGTTCTTTACTCAGCCACAGAGTGTTACCTGCTGGAACAATGGACGTGCAGCGGAGGAGATCTTGGACAGAGGGTTTGGCAAGGCTGTGGAGGTATTTGTCGAATATGTTGGGCAACCAAGAACCAGTGTAGGCCATCAGGCTTAGCATTAATGGAGAAGGGGGCAATGCAGAGTTTGTACAAGTTGGAGCTTGGAGGGTGGGAGTTTGGCCAGAGAGTTTGAGCAATCGCATCTGGAGATACTGGAGGCATGAGTGGTGTTTATTGAGGTCAGAGCTAGAAGATAAAACTGAGAAGCCTCAATGAAAGTAGAAAATAGAAGAAATCTTCCTTCCCCCCCCCCCCCCCCCCTGGCCTTCAAGCTAGAGAGCAAAGTCCCTGCACGTTCTGTTAATCCTGTATCAAAAAAACAGTTGGATAAATATCTGGCGCGGAAATGGAACTGAGAGTTGTTTCATTAAATATGAATCGGATATCTGCTGGGGACTATGATTCCTGAGCTGGGACAATGGAAGTGTCACTGCGCCGATATGGAACTGGTCCTAGGTGGCTAAGGTTGGCAGGTGATTAGCTGAGTATTCTAGTCTTTTGCTTCATTATCCTTCGATCCAGAGGGAAACTTTGCAGAGCCTAAAGTTAGGCGATTAAATAAATGAAGTAGAGTTCATGATGGGCAAGAGTGTACATGTACTGGTAAGATGAATGGGCTAGGCAGCTGGAGTGTTCAGGTCTTCTGTTTTAAACTGTAAAGATTCATGAAAGAAGAAGGCTGCCTATTACAGAAAGTTTCAGTCTTACTTTTCTGCAGTTAAATTCCACAAGTGGCAAGAATGTAAACTTCAACATTTGTGTTGGTTTTCTTTCCTGCAGGTCACCCTGCACATATGTCTGCCTCCGCAGCTAATGCAGAGAGGGAGAAAGAGCGTGAGAGAGAACAGAGGGAACGGGAACAGAGGGAAAGGGAGAGGTTGGCCGTGGCAACTTGTGACCTGTCTTACCTTAGAGCAGGTGAGTAATTGCATTCTAGCACTGGAAGCCCTGAATATGTGTGCTCAGCAAGCTAAAACACTTTACTTATCAGCGATAACAGCAATAAATGGAGCAGCCCAGTGCTCCTGGAGCAATTCTTGAGGTTGATATGGGGCCTGTTGAGCCAGAGTACAGTGATAGTCTGTATTCTGCTGCACTATCCCAATCCTCAATCGTTTTGTTCAATGAAAAGACTCGTGACAAACATAAAAGGGAATCTAAAACTCTTCTATTGGCATATAAAAGTAAAAGGGTGATAAAAGGGGCAGTGGGGCCAATTAGGGACCTAAAAGGGAATTTACGCAAGGAGGCAGGGGGCATGGCTGAAGTACTAAATGAGTACTTTGCATCTGTCTTTACCAAGGAAAAAGATGCTGTCCAAGTCATAGTGAAAGAGGAGGTAGTTGACACACTGGGCTAAAAATTGATAAAGAGGAGGTATTAAATAGGCTGGCTGTACTTAAAGTTAATAAGTCACCAAGACTGGATGCGATGCATCCAAGGTTACTTTGGGAAGTAAGAGTAGAAATTGCGGAGGCTCTGGCCATGGTCTTCAAATCCTCTTTAGATATAAGTGTGGTGCCAGAAGATTGGCGAATTGCAAATGTTACACTCTTGTTCAAAAGGATGTAAGGACAAGCCCAGCAACTACAGGCCAGTTAGTTTATTCTCGGTGATGGGAAAGGTTTTTGAAACAATAATTCGGGCAAGGTAAATCGTCACTTGGACAAATGTGGATTAATGAAGGAAAGCCAGCATGGATTTAAGGGCAAGTTGTCATTGAATCAAGAGAGATACAGCACTGAAACAGGCCCTTCAGCCCACCGAGTCTGTGCCGACCATCAACCAACCATTTATACTAATCCTACATTAATCCCATATTCCTACCACATGCCCACCTTCCCTCAATTCCCCTACCACCTACCTACACTAGGGGCAATTTACAACGGCCAATTTACCTATCAACCTGCAAGTCTTTGGCTGTGGGAGGAAACAGGAGCACCCGGGAAAACCCACGTGGTCACAGGGAGAACTTGCAAACTCCGCACAGGCAGTACCCAGAACTAAACCCAGGTCGCTGGAGCTGTGAGGCTGCGGTGCTAACCACTGCGCCACTGTGAGTTAACAGAGGCTTGATGAGGGTAATGTGGTTGATGTACTGCACAGGGACTTCCAAAAGGCATTTGATCAATTGCCGTATAACAGGCTTGTCAACAAAGTTAGAGCCCATGGAATAAAAGGGACAGTAGCAGCATGGATACCAAATTGGCTGAGTGACAGGAAACGTAGTAGTTGTGAGCAGTTGTTTTTCGGACTGGATGAAGGTATATAGTGGGGTCCCCCAGGGATCAGTGTGGGGACTACTGCGTTTCTTGATCTATATTAATGACCTAGACCTTGGTGTGCGGGGCACAATTTCAAAATTTGTGGGTGACACTAAACTTGTAAGTATTGTGAACTGTGACGAGGCTATTGATAAACTTCGAGGACATAGACAGACTGGTGGAATGGGCGGACAAGTGGCAGATGAAAGATGGGGAAGGAGAACAAGCACGAAGCCCCCAAGTGGAAGAAATTACAGTTTGCAGGGTCTTGGAATAGCGGCAGAGAAGTGGGAAGTGATACATTTTGGTGGGAAGAACGAGGAGGGGCAATATAAAATAAAGGATACAATTCTAAAGGGGGTGCAGGAGCAGAGGGACCTGGGGTATACGTGCACAAATCATTGAGGGTTGCAGGGAAGGTTGAGAAAGCAGTTAATAAAGCATATGGGATGCTGGGCTTTATGAATAGGGGCATAGAATCTCAACACAAGGAAGTTATGATAAATCTGTAAACCAGTGTGTCTAACCCGGGTGCACAGACCCAGTGTGTCTAACCCGGGTGCACAGACCCAGTGTGTCTAACCCGGGTGCACAGACCCAGTGTGTCTAACCCGGGTGCAATCCTTCCTTTGGCAGCAGTTGATAAAATTGTGTTTTTCTTCACTTTGTCCTTGTGTGGAGAAGGTCATTTTCAAAGGAGAAATTTTTGACTTGATTTTTCACACAGGCCCTGAACAGACCAGTAGACCAAGTAGCCATGGTTACGTCCGTTCCCCATCACCATCAGTGCGAACGCAGGAGAGCATTTTACAGCAGCGACCCAGTATATTCCAGGGAGCCAACGGCAAGGGAGTTATAACTTCGTTGGATGCAGCTACACAGTCTCGGATAATGTACGTTCAAGGGTGGCGCTTCTTAAAACAGAACAAACTTAATGCTTAAGGTTTATATTGAAGGTTTTTTATGTTTGCCCTGAGGGGAAATCACTGTCTGTGAAGCAAAGACCAGTCCTATCATCATTTTCCTCCTCATTCTCACCTCCAACTCATCTGTTCAGTAAATTTGATGAACTTTTTCAGAGATGTAATTGCACCTCTTCCCACTTCTGAAATGTTCCCTTCAGGTGAAGTCTCTAATATACAACCAATTCCTATTTATTGTAAACTGTGTCTCTGGGTTCCTCTGTCAGGAATACATCAGCTGTAGTGTCTGACACTTAGCAGTATTCCTGAGATTATTTACCCTGCATGAGTTCCGGGTGTTACATTAAAACAAAATGACATTTTTGCTCACAGGCAAGTGCCACAGGTAGCCCACTCCATGGCGCAGGGACTCTCCGCCTCCCGTTACAACACTGCAGCAGATGCCCTTGCAGCATTGGTGGATGCTGCAGCCTCTGCACCTCAGATCGAGATGACAAAGGGGAAAGAGAACAAGCACGAAGCCCCCCGAGTGGAGGAAATTACAGCTCGCAGGGTCTCGGAACAGCAGCAGAGCCTTCATCAGCATCAGGCACAGCAGCAGCCACAGACTGAACATGAGCGACGGTCAGTGCAGTCGCCGTATTCATCCTCAGCTAAGGGCCAGGCTCAGTCTGGATATCCGGACAGCATTAAAGACAAAGCACCACCCCCTAAATCTAGGTATGAGGAGGAGCTTAGGACTCGAGGCAAGACAACAATAACAGCAGCAAATTTTATAGATGTGATCATCACAAGACAGATTGCCTCTGATAAAGACAATCGAGAGCGAGGGTCTCACAGCTCAGACTCCTCCAGCAGCGGTAAGCACCTTCCTGTGGAGACCTTCTCTCTGGTAGTTGTATATAGAGTAGGGGGCAAAGCTAATCATGACAGCTTGACTCAGTTGGTAGTCATGTTACTGAATCATGGGGTTATCGGTTCAAGCCCCAGTCCAGAACTTGAGCACATAATGTCAGCCGATAATCCAGTGCAGTACTGAGGGCATTGTGTACGGCTTTGAGGTGGCGTCCTTTGCACGTAGTGCCTAGGAGCCCAATTGCTTGCTGCATTGACTCAGGTGGACATTTAAAACATACCATGACAGAATTTGAAGTTCTGTCAGAATCCTGGACAGCATTCCTCCCTGAAACAATACCACCCAAAATAGAATAACTGATCATGCAGCTTGATGTTTATGGGATCCTGCTGTGCACAAAATGTCAGTCACTTTTGCGTACATGACAAAAGAGACTGCATTGTGAGATAATTCATTACATGTGGAGTGCTTTGACATCTTTCTGGAAGATAAGATACTAGATCAATGCAAGAATTTTTAATCAGGCATTAATGGAAACTGATGGGGCCAGCGATGGGGTTGACTTAATGTTTAAATATTTTTATTTGCACTCAAGTGTTTGGGAAATCAGAGCTGTATGCATCATAGTCACCAGCAGCAGAATACTGATGTGTGAGCTTCCTGATGTTGCTCAATTATGAATCTCAAACTGTAGTCATTGCCTGACCTGGCTGGATGGGAGATTATGTAGCTATTTGTGCTTGAGCACAGGGCTTTGTCTCTATGTTCACTGGGAGAGGGGTATTAGTTGGAGCAGAAATATAACCCCGGGATGATTCCATGGTGCTCATAAATCCTAGTGGAACTCTGCTTGAATGACCTGCACAACTGGAGCTCTGGTGTCCAGATAAAGCAAGCAATATGTGCACAGCAAGTTCCCACAGAAATGAACGACTGAGTAGCGAATCTGTTTCTGCTGTATTGCATGAGGGAAAAATGTTGGCCAAAACATGTCTGCCCAGGATAAGTTCCGTCTTCCTGAGCAGCACCTCGCATTTTACTTTTGCACCCTTGTTACAAGCCGTGTGTTTAAATTGGTAGTAAGACTCGCCAGGATTTGGCCATACTGCCACACTCAGGACACCACATGGATTGCAGTGGTTCAAGAAGGCAGCTCACCACCACCTTCTCAAGGGCAAGTAATGCTGGCCTAGCCAGCAAAGTCCATATTCCATGAAAGATTATTTTTTAAAAAGCCAAATTACTGAGAAATCCCAACGTGGAGAGCAGCATCTCCCCACTCAACAACTCTGACTACTTACTACTCGAAGACTCAGGCACAGCCTGTTGAGAGTCAAATACAAAGGAGCCTGGGTGCAGGTAGAAATAGTGCTGAGGTTTAACTGGCTCCACAGGGCATTGGTAGCTGGTAGGCAAGATAGGGATGTGGCATGCAAGGTATGAGGACAGCTCAGATTAAAGGATTAACACTGGGATTTGTTTTTCTCCAAGTATCTTCCCATCGCTATGACATGCCCAGTGTGGATGCTATTGAGGTAATCAGTCCTGCAAACTCACCCATACAGTCACAGGAGAAGCCTGAGCCTGTCCAGCAGGAGATGCACAAACCTTCCCAGGGAGATGGTAAGTTGTAATCTCTTTAAATATCCCCCTTTTCTCTTTCCTCTTACAAAGTTGCCAATTGTCTATAATGAGATGAGGTCCCCACCATCACAGAAGCCAGTCTTCAGCCATAATAAAAACAAGAAATTCTGGAAATACTCCGCAGGTCTGGCAGCATCTGTGGAGAGAGAAGCAGAGTTAACGTTTCAAGTCAGTGACCCTTCATCAGAACCTCAGTCTTCAGCCAGTTTAGTTCACTTCACGTGATACCAAGAAACGGCTGAACACTCTGGATACAGCAAATGCTAAGAGCCCGAACAACATCCCAGCTGTAATAGGAAGACTTGTGCTTTCGAATTAGCACTCCTCTAGTCAAGCTGTTCCAATAAAACTATATCACTGGCATCTCCCCACAAAAAGCCCTGACCACAAAAAGCAAGACAAATCCAATCCAACCAATTATTGCCCCATCAGTCTACTCTCAATCATCAGCTAAGTGACGGAACAGGTCATCAACAGCGCTATGAAGTGGCGCTTACAAAGCAATAACTTCTCTAATGCTCAGTTTGGATTCTGCCAGGACTACACAGCTGCAGACCTTATTAGAGTCTTGGTCCAAACATGGACAAAAGAGCTGAATTCCAGAGGTGAGGTGAGCCCTTGACATCAAGGTGGCATTTAACCATTTGTAGCATCAAGGAATCCTAGCAAAATTGAAATCAATGGGAATCCGAGGTAAATCTCTGCACTTGCTGGAATTGTACCTAGCACAAAGAAAGTTTGTTGTGGTTGTTTGAGGCCAAGCATCTCAAACCCAGGACCTCACTGCAGGAGTTCCTAAGGGCAGTATCCTAGGCCCATCTATCTTCAGCTGCTTCCCTCCACCATAAGGTCAGAAGTGGAAATTCTCAATGATTGCACATTTGCAACTCCTCAGATAATGAAGCAGTCTATGTTCGCATGCAGCAAGACCTAGACATTCAGGCTTGGGTTGGTAAGTGGCAAGTAACATTCGGGCCACTAAAGTGCCAGGCAATGACATCTCTAACAAGAGAGAATCTAACAGCAACAACAACTTGTATTTATATGGCGCCTTTAACGTAATGAAATGTCTCAAGGTGCTTCACAGGAGTGTTACAAAGCAAAATTTGACACCAAGTCACATAAGGCAATATTAGGGCAGATGACCAAAAGCTTGGTCAAAGAGAGAGGTTTTAAGGAGCGCCTTAAAGGAGGATAGAGAGGTAGCCAGTTTTTTGTGGGGGGGGTGGTGGGTGTGGTTGGAATTCCAGAGCATGGGGCCCAGGTAGCTGAAGGCACGACCACCTGTGGTGGAGCGATTAAAATTAGGGAAGCTCAAAAGGTCAGAATTAGAGGAGTGCAGATATCTCGAGGGTTGTCGGGCAGGAGGAGATTACAGAGATAGGGAGGGGTGAGGCCATGGATGGATTTGAAACAAAAGATGAGAATTTTAAAACCGAGGAATTGCTTAACTGGGACCCAGTATAGGTCAGCAAACGCAAGGTTGATGGGTGAACAGGTTTTGGTGCGAGTAAGAATATAGGCAGCAGAGTTTTAGATGACCTCAAGTTTACGGAAGGTAGAAGGTGGGAGGGCGGTCAAGTCTAGAGGTAACAAAGGCATGGAGAGTTTCAGCAGAAGATGAGCCGGGAGATGTTAGAGGTGGAAAAAGGTAGTCTTAGTGACCGTGTGGATACGTGGTTGGAAGCTCATCTCTGGGTCAGAGGTGACACTAAAATTACAAACAGTCTGGTACAGCCTCAGACTCTTGCCAGGGAGGAAAACAATTAGTTCAATCTTCCCAATATTTGATTGGAGGAAATTTCTGCTCGTCCAATACTGGATGGTGAATATGCAGTCTGACAATTTAGCAACAGTGGGGGAGTCGAGAGAGGTGGTGGTGAGGTAGAGCTGGATGTTGTCACTTGATGTTGTGCTTTAGGATGATGTCACCAAGAGGCAGCATGTCGGTGAGAAATAGTGCTCTCTTGTAATCTCTCCCTCCAATATTACCAAGAGAGAAATGAAGCTGAAGAGGAAGATGATTAGGTGGAGTACCTGTATGAAATGGGAGTGAGAGAGAGCAAGAAAGTTTTATCTGAAGCATAACACTGAGAGGGGATGGAGAGATAAGAGCCAGAAAATGTGAGTTAGATGTGCAGGGTTTGTCTGTGATTACTGGGGTTGGAAGAAATGGGATCAGGAAACCATTCCCATGGAAATCAACCAGCCACCTAGTTTCTCGCTTTGTGTAATAATTCACATAGTGCAGGTAACAGAGCAACTCTATCACTCTGCACGCTGTATACAATATGTGCACTGCCATTGGCATATTTTGTCTGGCAGGCGAATCAGTGAAGCTGCATGAGGCAGCAGGGCATTTAACATGTTCTAAAGTGGTGCTTTAATTCCATGAAAATGTTAGCACTTTAATGCCAGGCTGGTCTACTTTCCTTTTAAACTATTGACTTTACTCTGATAGCTACTGAGGGAAGCTTGGACATCCATTCTTGAGCTGAATGAACAAGAAAAGATCTGAGAGGAATTTTAGCCATTTAGTATGCTGAGTGTTTATCTGTTTTTAAAGGTGAGGCTAACGCTCGAGGGTTTGATGTGCCCATGGGTCGGTACAGGATGATGCAGAAATCACCATCCCCACAGCAGCAGCCTCCATCCTCCCAGCCTGATAACGTGTATTCTTCTGTTCCTAACCCTCAAGTTTCCAAAACACACAAATTGATCACTCTCGCCGATCACATCCACGTAAGTGAGGCCTGGCAAATCTGCACGTTGATGTGGTTTTCTGTCTGAGTGTGATTGCATTATCTTAGTTTCATGAAGGCATAGAATATAAGAGTCGTGCTGTAGAATGTAGGCGCCGAGGCATAGAATATGAGCAGGGAGGTTATGCTAGAACTGTATAAAACACTAGTTGAGCCACAGCTGGAGTACTGCATGTATTTCTGGTCAACGCATAATAGGAAGGATGTGATCACACTAGAGGGTACAGAGGAGATTTGAGGATGTTCCCAGGAATGTGGAATTTTAGCTGTGAGGAAAGGTTGAATAGAGTGGGTTTTTGCTTTGGAACTGAAGAGGTTGAAGGGAGATTTAATCGAGGTCTATAAAATTATGAGGGGCCTAGAATGGATAGAAAGCCCCTATTTTCATTAGCATAGATGTCAATAACTGGAGGTGTAAATTAAAGTAATTGGCAGAAGAATTGGAGGGGAATTGAGAAATGTTTTCACCCAGAGGGTGGTGGGGTCTGGAACTCACTGCCTGAAAGGCAGAAAACCTTCACATTTTTAAAAAACACCTGGATATGCACTTGAAGTGCTGTAACGTACAGGGCTATGGACCAAGAGCTGGAAGGTAAGATTAGGCTAGATAGTTCTTCTTTGGGTGGCACAGGCACGATGGGCCGAATGGTCTCCTTCTGAGCAGTAAATTTTCTATGTTTCTGTAACTGCCTGACCAACATCTAGCTACTGTTTAATCTACAGTGGATGTTGGTTGGCCGGTCAGCGTGCGGGTGGACTGGTGTGTGTGTGTGTGTGTGTGTGTGTGCTGGGGGTGCGGGGAGGAGTCGGTTGAGGCATATTGTTGGGGAGGGGGGCTGTCGGTCAGGGTGTGTGTGGTGGGGAGGCATGGTCGGGGCATGCATGGCGGGGGCGGGAGTCGATCGGGGTGCGTGTGTTTGGGGTGGGGGGAGTCAGTTGTGGCGTGTGTGTGGAGGGAGTCGATCGAGGCGTGTGTGTGTATGGGGGGTCTTGGTTGGGGCGTGCATTGGGGGGGAGTCAGTTGTGTGTGTGTGGGGGAAGGGTCAGTCGTGGCGTGTGTGGGGAGGGTGGAGGGGGGGGTGGGAGAGTCGGTCGGGACATGCATGGGGAGGTTGGTCGGGGCATGTCTGAGGTGGGGGTCGGTCGATGGGCATGCATATGTGGTTCCGACGGTCAGTCTACACAACGATCGGTCGGAACAACCAACAACCATGGAAAATCCACAGAGCCACTCACTCATTCTGTGATTTTTGCATCCTGTGAACCATTGGCATATGTGCTGGAGATTTTGGTTCTTCATTGACTTTCCTTTTTTTTAGCACATTATTACACAGGACTTTGCCCGAAACCAGCCCAGCAGCCCATCATCACAGCAGCCTCCAGTGTCCACATTCCAAACATCCCCGGTGGTCTCTAACCGAGGGAAGGTTTCAACTCATTACAGCACAGACTCTCAGCTGCAGACTACTCAAACTGCCCTTCATCAGAGGCCACCATCCAGGGTCTCCCCTGAGAACCCAACGGAAAAGAGCAGAGGAAGGTAAGCAAGGAGTTGAGATGATAAACCCTGTGAACCATTACTCTGAAAGTCAATGTGCATGCGAGCTTAAAAATGCATATCTCTTGTTAGAATATTTGGAAAATAAAGTGAGCACGAGTTCCAGCTAATCATGCAAGGAGGATAGAAATTAACAGCAGGAATCTGTGCTCTGCCGATATTGTGTGGCTGAAGGATCATTCAGTATTATGTTGCCTTTTCCTTCTATTATAATTGCTTCCAACTCTTGTGTGCCGTTAGGAGACATTGATTCCAGCCCCTGATCACCATGTGATGACCCAAACAGCAGCAATGGTGATCTGCATATGAACAGGTCCCATTGTTGGTTTCAGACAGATATTCGAGGATTCCAGTTCCTAGTTCAGGCTGCAGTGCCAAATGATGCACAAGTACTCTGCTTAGTTAGAGTGCTTATTGCATGCTTGTCTTATTAAACACTGACCTGCCATTGTATATTTATCATTTATAGGAGATCTGCATTAAGCTGATCAACTTGGAGCTGAAGATTCAGCAACTGTGTACACAGTATAGAACAAATGGAACTGTTGCTTTATCAATAGAATTAAACTAAAGCTGAATCTCAGTGATGCATAATTTGCTTAGGTGCCAGGATTTGACATATGCATGCAGTCTGCCTTTCTGTTGTATAAAACCATGTTGGCAGCAGTTAGGGGCAGACTACTAATTTGCCTCTGTACCGAGATGCCATCGGGTCTGTTAAGACTAATGGAAATGAATCTTTTCCTTATCACGTGCAGGCCTGGGAAATCCCCAGAACGAAGCCATGTTTCATCAGAACCATATGAGCCTATCTCACCTCCCCAGGTCCCTGCCAATCTAGAGAAGCAGGAGAGTGTCGTACAACCTGCTCAGCGAAGGGAGGCAGAGCCCACTGAACAGAGGTAAGTGAGAGTTTGGAAACTAGACATACCAGGCTGTCTAACCCTTTCCTTACAGCTATATAAATTACAACAGGAAAATCCATGCACATTTGTTCTAACTGGGGCTTAGAATAGGATTATTCTTCTTCTGCCTCCTTGTTTCGAGAGACAATGGGTAAGTGCCTGGAGGTGGTCAGTGGTTTGTGGAGCAGCGCCTGGAGTGGCTATAAAGGCCAATTCTAGAGTGGCTATAAAGGCCAATTCTAGAGTGGCTATAAAGGCCAATTCTAGAGTGACAGGCTCTTCCACAGGTGCTGCAGATAAAATTGGTTGTCGGGGCTGTTACATAGTTGGCTTTCTCCTTGCGCTTCTGTCTTTTTTCCTGCCAACTGCTAAGTCTCTGCGACTCGCCACTCTTTAGCCCCGCCTTTACGGCTGTCTGCGAGCTCTGACGGTCACTGGCAACTGACTCCCACGACTTGTGGTCAATGTCACAGGACTTCATGTCACGTTTTCAGCCGTCTTTAAAACGGAGACATGGACGGCGGGTGGGTCTGATACCAGTGACGAGCTCGCTGCACAACGCATCCTTGGGGATCCTGCCATCTTCCATGCGGCTCACATGGTCAAGCCATCTCAAGTGCCGCTGGTTCAGTAGGGTGTATATGCCGGGGATGTTGGCCACCTCGAGGACTTCTGCGTTGGAGATACGGTCCTGCCACCTGATGCCAAGTATTCTCCGGAGGCAGTGAAGATGGAATGAGTTGAGACGTCGCTCTTGGCTGACATACATTGTCCAGGCCTCACTGCCGTAGAACAAGGTACTGAGGACACAGGCTTGAAACACTCGAACTTTTGTGTTCTCGTCAGTGCACCATTTTCCCACACTCTCTTGGCCAGTCTGGACATAGCAGCAGATGCCTTTCCCATGCGCTTGTTGATTTCTGCATCGAGAGACAGGTTACTGGTGATAGTTGAACCTAGGTAGGTGAACTCTTGAACCACTTCCAGAGCGTGGTCACCAATATTGATGGATGGAGCATTTCTGACGTCCTGTCCCATGATAGAGTTTGAATTTCAGATGTTAGCCATTCTATTGTGGGCTTAATGGGCTGACTGAAGTCACACTGTACTGTGGAACATGCAAATTCAAAATGCAACTTGTAGTAAGATTTCTTAGATAATTTTTGGCTCTTATTTTTCACTGCATTTCCGTCTGTCTTGCAGCTTCTACATTTGCATTTGTTTCTAATGCTTTTTTAAGTGTTGATCCATCTTGTTCTGCATCTGTCCACCTATCTTTGTTTATCACAATTGCCCAATAACTGCATTTCTGTTGCTCGTGTTTTCTGCACACCTGTTTTTCTGTCTTTGCATGCTTTCTCACTGGCATGTTCTGTAACTGTCTTGTTCTTCCTGTCTGCGCTCACACACTCTGTCTCTCTCTTTCAAAGCTGCATATTGTATTTGGTACAACTGTTAATCCAGATATTGTTTGGGATTGTTGTTAGAATTAAGTATCTCCAGTAGGCTTAGTGTATCATAGAATCATAGAAAGTTAACGGCACAGAAAGAGGCCACTTAGCCCATCGTGTCTGTGCCAGCCGAAAAACATTTGTATAGATGAGATATTAAGCTACAGTGGGTTCTGCATCTGCATACCCTGGTACAGGGGTAAATTATTTGATGCAATGTCTGACTATAGAAACTGTTTGACTCCTTTGAGGACTGAGGTCAAGGTAATCTACAAATTATAAACTTTCGTAAAACAGTGAGCTTTGAACACTTTCAAATGTTGTCGGGCTTTGTTTCTTGATAGTAATGTGTGCCGTTGACCACAGTCTTTTCTATGTTTAATTTTGATCTGTCACCTTTCCCTCCTACAGACTGCCTCCAAGTAATGAATGGCTCCCGATGCCTTTGCTTGTCCGAAGAGGTCGTGCCCCAGATTCTGCTGCAAGGTACTGACTACTTAAACCGCCCAAGTGTGAACTAATAACACAAATGCGAAGAGCTTTAAAGTGTGTGAAGGCAGTACTGCCTCAGTGATGGATTCTGATCCTCTGCAAATCCTTACACTCACATTGCACACTGGAGAGGGCCATCACTGGACAACATATGGGCAGAGAAGCTGCAGGGAATTGTTCCTTCCTCAGTGTTTGACTTTGCCAATACCTAGGAAGTGGCCTAGCATGCCACTCAATTGTATCAAACCGCTATGAAAGTGTCCAAGAAGAATAAAAGTGGACGGACCACCCAGCATTGACACAGGCACACCCTGCCCAGTCGACCCTGCAAAGTCCTGCTCACTCACATCTGGGGAGAGCTGTCCCACAGACAAGTCAAGCGACAGCCTGACAACATCATACTCACAGAATCATATCTTACAGCCAATGTCCCAGCCTCCTCCATCACCATTACAACAATAATATACAAAAAAGCTTAATTTGCAATTCCAGTGAAAATAAAGGGTATGATCCAGAACACACAACAGTCTAATAAAAGCTCTCATCTGTGGGCATGGCCTGTCTGCAAGGACATCACACGTCAAGTACAACAGGAGCTTGTGGCTTGCAGGTTTTTCCATAGTTTGCAAAAGCAGTTCCCCTAGATTCCCAGTGCCATAGCATGCAGTGGCACACAAATCAGCTATTATTTGGCCACACAGCTGATTTTTTTTTTTAGGTCCTATTTGTCCCACAGGCTCCTTTTTATGTTGTGGACCTATGCGACATTTTACCACGAAGCTGATGTGCTGGATCATACGTAGAAAAGGCTGCAGTAACCCGTTCCTGTCACTCGATGTTGTCTAGTGATGAATCTACAGTCCGGGGTGAGCTGTCACTCTCTGATCTCTCACCCTCCGTCCTCATGCTTTTATTTTAACTTTATGCTGCCTTGTTCTGAACTATCCTACCAGAGGCAATGGTTTCTTTGGATCTACTCTGTAGAAAACTTTTTATCATTTGAAACACCTCGATTAGATAACCCCTCAATCTTGGAAACTCGAGAACAAGCTAAGTTTATGCAAATCGTCCTTAGAATTTAACCCTTTATACCCAGTACCACCCTGGTGAACTTGCACTGCATCTCCTCCAATGTCAATTCAATGTGTCCTTCCTGAGATGCAGTGCCCTTTATTTTTTGTCATAGTCATAGAGTCACTTACAGCACAGAAAGAGGCCATTCGGCCCATCGAGTCCATGCCGGCTCTCCACGGAGCTGTGCTGTAAGTACCACTCCTGGCTCGATCCTCGTAGCCCTGCAAGTCTATTTTGCTCAGGTGGCCATCCAATTTCCTCTTGAAGCCCTTGAGCGTCTCCGCTTCCACCAGCCTCGTGGGCAGCAAGTTCCAGGTCATTATCACCCGCTGTGTAAAAGAGTGCTTCCTCACATTCCCACTGCATCTTTTGCCCAAAACTTTCAATCTGTGTCCCCTCGTCCTTGTACCATTTGTTAATGGGAAGTTTTTCCTTGTCTAACTTATCCAAGCCTGTCACAATCTTGTAACTTCTATTAAATCTCCCCTCAATCTCCTTTGTTCCAAGGAGAACAAACCCAGCTTTTCCAACCTAACCTTATAACTAAAATCCTCCATCCCTGGAACTATTCTGGTAAATCTCCTCTGCACCCTCTCAAGGACCCTCACATCCTTCCTAAAGTGTGGTGACCAGAACTGGATACAATACTCCAGTTGGGACCTAACAGCTTTATAAAGATTCAGCTTAACTTCCCTTCTTTTGTACTCTATGCCTCTATTTATGAAGCCCAAGATCCCATGTGCTTCACTAACCATGCTCTCCATATGCCCTGCTACCTTCAAAGATCGATGCACATGCACTCCTAAGTCTCTCTGTTCCTGCACACTCTTGAGAACTCTGCCATTAAGTCTATATTGCCTCTCCCTATTCCTGCTGCCAAAGTACATCACTTCACACTTATCGGTATTAAATTCCATCTGCCACCTCTGTACCCATTCAACTAGCCTATCTGTGTCCTGTTGCAGGCAGTTCATATCATCCACACCTCCAAGTTTGGTGTCATCAGCAAATTTTAAGATTCTACTCTGTATTCCAAGATCCAAGTCATTCATGTACAGCAAAAAAAGCAGTGGTCCCAGCACTGACCCTTGGGAAGCACCGCTGTCTACCATCCTCCAGTCTGAAAAGCAAACATTTACTACGACCCGCTGTCTTCTGCCCATAAGCCAATTTTTTATCTAATTGGACACTGACCCTCCTATTCCATGAACTTCAGTTTTCTTAACCAGCCGTTTATGTGGTACCTTATCAAATGCTTTCTTAAAATCCACATCAACAACATCCACTGCATTCCCTTCATCAACCTTTTCTTTCTTCATCAAAAAATTCAGTTAGTCAAGAATGATCTGCCTTTTACTAATCCATGCTGACTATCCTTAATTACCTCAAACATCTCTAAGTGTCCATTGATATTTTCCCTGGTTAGAGTTTTTAAAACCTTACCCACCAGTGAACATACGAATTAGGAGCAGAAGTAGGCCATTCGGCCCCTCTGATGTTAAACTAACTCTCCTGTCTTGCTAGCTCTGTCCTCTCACCCTTTCTTGAATAAGGGTGTCACATTTGCCATTCTCCCATCCTCTGGCACCTTCCCCATATCCAGAGAAGATTGCAAGCCCTTCTGGACCAGGTGACTTATCTACCCGAAGCATAGCCAGCCTTTTTAGTACCTTCCCCCCCACCCCTCTCAATTTTTATCCTATCCATTGCCTCTACTGTCTCTGCTTCTGACATTTTGTCAGCCTCCATTTCCTTAGTGAAAATTGATGCAAAGTACTCATTAAGTATATTAGCCTTGCCCTGCGCCTCTCAGCATATATTACCCCCTCTATCCCAAATAGGCCCCACTCTTCCTCTTACTACTTGCTTACTATTTACAGGCCGGTACAAGATCTTTTGGGTTACTTTTCTGTTGATTGCCAATCTATTCTCATATTCTCTCTTTGCCAGTCTTATTTTCCTCTTCACCTCCCCTCTCAACTTACTGTATTTGGCCTGGTTTTCACTTGATGAGTTCACCTGACATGCTTCATACACATTTTTTTGTTTCATCATCATCTCTATCTCCCTCATCATCCAAGGAGCCCTGTTCTTGGTTCCCCTACCTTTCAACATTGTTGGAGTATTGCTAGCCTGTACCTGAAGCATCCCTTCCTTAAAGATAGCCCATTGTTCCAATACAGCTCTTCCTGTCAGTCTTTGGCTCCACGCTACCCTGGCTAGATTCCTTCTCATTGCATTGAAATTAACCCTCTTCCAAACTAGACATTCTACCTTATTTTGTCCCTTGCTTTTCTGTATTACAGTCTAAGCCTGATGATACAATGATCACTCTTAACCAGGTAATCCCCACAGACGCTTGGTCCATTTGGCCCACCTCATTTCCCAGCAACAAAACCAGCAATATCTCAATGCATCTTTTCTAGTTGGACTGAGAACATACTAATCAAGGAAGTTTCAAAGAACAAACAAAGAACAGTCCAGCACAGGAACAGGCCATCCGGCCCTCCAAGCCTGCGCCAATCTTGATGCCTGCCTAAACTAAAACCTTCTGCACTTCCGGGATCCGTATCCCTCTATTCCCATCCTATTCATGTATTTGTCCAGATGCCTCTTAAACGTCTCTATGGTACCTGCTTCCACCACCTCCCCCGACAACAAGTTCCAGGCACTCACCACCCTCTGGGTAAAGAACTTGCCTCGCACATCCCCTCTAAACTTTGCCCCTCTCACCGTAAACCTATGTCCCCTAGTAAGGTACAAGTTAATCCCTTTTTTGTTTCGGAGGACCGGGGACTGCTGGGTAGGGGAAAACTATTTATTTGGGCAGTTTTAAAATCTTTGTCTTTTGCGAGGAGCAGCCTTGATAGAACGGGGTGCGGAGCGGACTTTCAGCTGAGCGGTCAATTTCAGTAAGGTACAAGTTAATCCCTTTTTTGTTTCGGAGGACCGGGGACTGCTGGGTAGGGGAAAACTATTTATTTGGGCAGTTTTAAAATCTTTGTCTTTTGCGAGGAGCAGCCTTGATAGAACGGGGTGCGGAGCGGACTTTCAGCTGAGCGGTCAATTTCAGTAAGGTACAAGTTAATCCCTTTTTTGTTTCGGAGGACCGGGGACTGCTGGGTAGGGGAAAACTATTTATTTGGGCAGTGGCAGTACCCGAGACACTACACGTGTAGTGTCTCCCACCCACCCTCCTCCTCTAACCAAAAAAAAAGGACTCTAGGGTGTTGATAAGGTAAGCTTTTTATTTAAAACTTCAGTCCGTCGGATTGCTAAGCGAACAAGTTTTGACCTTTTTTTTCGTTTGGTTTTTCAGTAGATTTATTGGGAATCTAGAATAGTGGGAATGGAGGTAAAGGCAGTTGTATGTTCCTCCTGCAGAATGTGGGAGGTAGGGGTCGCCAAGAGTGTCCCTGCTGACTGCATCTGCGGGAAGTGCACCCAACTCCAGCTCCTCGCAGACCGCGTTCGGGAACTGGAGCTGGAGCTGGATGAACTTCGGATCATTCGGGAGGCGGAGGGGATTATTGACAGGAGTTATAGGGAGGCAGTCACACCTCAGGTAAAAGAAGTAGGTAGATGGGTTACCGTCAGGGGAAGGAAAGGGAACCAGCAGGCAGTGCAGGGATCCCCTGTGGCCGTTTCCCTCAACAACAGGTATACCGTTTTGGATACTGTTGAGGGGGACGACTTACCAGGGGTAAGCAATGGGGTGCAGGTCTCTGGCACAGAGTCTGTCCCTGTTGCTCAGAAGGGAAAAGGGAAGAGGAGCAGAGCATTAGTCATTGGGGACTCCATAGTTAGGGGAACAGATAGGAGGTTCTGTGGGAACGAGAGAGACTCACGGTTGGTGTGTTGCCTCCCAGGTGCCAGGGTACGTGATGTCTCCGATCGTGTTTTTGGGATCCTTAAGGGGGAGGGGGAGCACCCCCAAGTCGTGGTCCACATAGGCACCAACGACATAGGTAGGAAGAGAGATGGGGATTTAAGGCAGAAATTCAGGGAGCTAGGGTGGAAGCTTAGAGCGAGAGCAACCAGAGTTGTTATCTCTGGGTTGTTGCCTGTGCCACGTGCTAGCGAAGAGAGGAATAGGGAGAGAGAGGAGTTGAACACGTGGCTGCAGGGATGGTGTAGGAGGGAGGGTTTTGGTTTCCTGGATAATTGGGGCTCTTTCTGGGGTAGGTGGGACCTCTACAAACAGGATGGTCTTCACCTGAACCAGAGGGGTACCAATATCCTGGGGGGGAGATTTGTTAGTGCTCTTCGGGGGGGTTTAAACTAAATCAGCAGGGGAATGGGAACCTAAATTGCAGTGCCAGTGTACAGGCTGTTGAGAGTAGTGAGGTAGGGGATAAGGTTACAGGGACGCAAGAGGGCACTGGCAAGCAAGAACTTGGTTTAAAGTGTGTCTACTTCAACGCCAGGAGCATCCGGAATAAGGTGGGTGAGCTTGCAGCATGGGTTGGTACCTGGGATCCTGATGTTGTGGCCATTTCGGAGACATGGGTAGAGCAGGGGCAGGAATGGATGTTGCAGGTTCCGGGATTTAGATGTTTCAGAAAGAACAGAGAAGAGGGTAAAAGAGGGGGGGGTGTGGCATTGTTAATCAAGGAAAGTATTACAGCGGCAGAAAGGACGTTTGAGGACTCGTCTACTGAGGTAGTATGGGCCGAGGTTAGAAACAGGAGAGGAGAGGTCACCCTGTTGGGAGTTTTCTATAGACCTCCGAATAGTTCCAGAGATGTAGAGGAAAGGATAGCGAAGATGATTCTCGACAGGAGCGAGAGTAACAGGGTAGTGGTTATGGGGGACTTTAACTTTCCAAATATTGACTGGAAATACTATAGTTCGAGTACTTTAGATGGGTCTGTTTTTGTCCAGTGTGTGCAGGAGGGTTTTCTGACACAGTATGTGGACAGGCCAACCAGGGGCGATGCCACATTGGATTTGGTACTGGGTAATGAACCCGGCCAGGTGTTTGATTTAGATGTAGGTGAGCACTTTGGCGATAGTGATCACAATTCGGTTAGGTTTACCTTAGCGATGGGCAGGGACAGGTATATACCGCAGGGCAAGAATTATAGCTGGGGGAAAGGAAATTATGACGCGATTAGGCAAGATTTAGGATGTGTAGGATGGGGAAGGAAACTGCAGGGGATGGGCACAAACGAAATGTGGAGCTTATTCAAGGAGCAGCTAATGCGTGTCCTTGATAAGTATGTACCGGTCAGGCAGGGAGGAAGTTGTCGAGCAAGGGAGCCGTGGTTTACTCAAGAAGTTGAAGCGCTTGTCAAGAGGAAGAGGGCGGCTTATGTTAGGATGAGACGTGAAGGCTCAGTTAGGGCGCTTGAGAGTTACAAGCTAGCCAGGAAGGATCTAAAGGGAGGGCTAAGAAGAGCAAGGAGAGGACACGAGAAGTCATTGGCGGATAGGATCAAAGAAAACCCTAAGGCTTTCTATAGGTATATCAGGAATAAACGAATGATAAGAGTTAGAACAGGGCCAATCAAGGATAGTAGTGGGAAGTTGTGTGTGGAATCAGAGGAGATAGGGGAAGCGTTAAATGAATATTTTTCGTCAGTATTTACAGTAGAGAAAGAAAATGTTGCCGAGGAGATTACTGAGATACAGCCTACTAGGCTAGATGGGATTGAGATTCACAAGGAGGAGGTGTTAGCAATTTTGGAAAGAGTGAAAATAGATAAGTCCCCTGGGCCAGATGGGATTTATCCTAGGATTCTCTGGGAAGCCAGGGAGGAGATTGCAGAGCCGTTGTTGTTGATCTTCAAGTCGTCATTGTCGACAGGAGTAGTGCCGGAGGACTGGAGGATAGCAAATGTTGTCCCCTTGTTCAAGAAGGGGAGTAGAGACAGCCCTGGTAATTATAGACCTGTGAGCCTTACTTCGGTTGTGGGTAAAATGTTGGAAAAGGTTATAAGAGACAGGATTTATAATCATCTTGAAAAGAATAAGTTCATTTGCGATAGTCAGCACGGTTTTGTGAAAGGTAGGTCGTGCCTCACAAACCTTATTGAGTTTTTCGAGAAGGTGACCAAACAGGTGGATGAGGGTAAAGCCGTGGATGTGGTGTATTCTTTCTTTTCTTTTGGGCCTCCTTATCTCGAGAGACAATGGATACGCGCCTGGAGGTGGTCAGTGGTTTGTGAAGCAGCGCCTGGAGTGGCTATAAAGGCCAATTCTGGAGTGACAGGCTCTTCCACAGGTGCTGCAGAGAAATTTGTTTGTTGGGGCTGTTGCACAGTTGGCTCTCCCCTTGCGCCTCTGTCTTTTTTCCTGCCAACTACTAAGTCTCTTCGACTCGCCACAATTTAGCCCTGTCTTTATGGCTGCCCGCCAGCTCTGGCGAATGCTGGCAACTGACTCCCACGACTTGTGATCAATGTCACACGATTTCATGTCGCGTTTGCAGACGTCTTTATAACGGAGACATGGACGGCCGGTGGGTCTGATACCAGTGGCGAGCTCGCTGTACAATGTGTCTTTGGGGATCCTGCCATCTTCCATGCGGCTCACATGGCCAAGCCATCTCAAGCGCCGCTGACTCAGTAGTGTGTATAAGCTGGGGATGTTGGCCGCTTCAAGGACTTCTGTGTTGGAGATATAGTCCTGCCACCTGATGCCAAGTATTCTCCGAAGGCAGCGAAGATGGAATGAATTGAGACGTCGCTCTTGGCTGGCATACGTTGTCCAGGCCTCGCTGCCGTAGAGCAAGGTACTGAGGACACAGGCCTGATACACTCGGACTTTTGTGTTCCGTGTCAGTGCGCCATTTTCCCACACTCTCTTGGCCAGTCTGAACATAGCAGTGGAAGCCTTACCCATGCGCTTGTTGATTTCTGCATCTAGAGACAGGTTACTGGTGATAGTTGAGCCTAGGTAGGTGAACTCTTGAACCACTTCCAGAGCGTGGTCGCCAATATTGATGGATGGAGCATTTCTGACATCCTGCCCCATGATGTTCGTTTTCTTGAGGCTGATGGTTAGGCCAAATTCATTGCAGGCAGACGCAAACCTGTCGATGAGACTCTGCAGGCATTCTTCAGTGTGAGATGTTAAAGCAGCATCGTCAGCAAAGAGGAGTTCTCTGATGAGGACTTTCCGTACTTTGGACTTCGCTCTTAGACGGGCAAGGTTGAACAACCTGCCCCCTGATCTTGTGTGGAGGAAAATTCCTTCTTCAGAGGATTTGAACGCATGTGAAAGCAGCAGGGAGAAGAAAATCCCAAAAAGTGTGGGTGCGAGAACACAGCCCTGTTTCACACCACTCAGGATAGGAAAGGGCTCTGATGAGGAGCCACCATGTTGAATTGTGCCTTTCATATTGTCATGGAATGAGGTGATGATACTTAGTAGCTTTGGTGGACATCCGATCTTTTCTAGTAGTCTGAAGAGACCACGTCTGCTGACGAGGTCAAAGGCTTTGGTGAGATCAATGAAAGCAATGTAGAGGGGCATCTGTTGTTCACGGCATTTCTCCTGTATCTGACGAAGGGAGAACAGCATGTCAATAGTCGATCTCTCTGCACGAAAGCCACACTGTGCCTCAGGGTAGACGCGCTCGGCCAGCTTCTGGAGCCTGTTCAGAGCGACTCGAGCAAAGACTTTCCCCACTATGCTGAGCAGGGAGATTCCACGGTAGTTGTTGCAGTCACCGCGGTCACCTTTGTTTTTATAGAGGGTGATGATGTTGGCATCGCGCATGTCCTGGGGTACTGCTCCCTCGTCCCAGCACAGGCATAGCAGTTCATGTAGTGCTGAGAGTATAGCAGGCTTGGCACTCTTGATTATTTCAGGGGTAATGCTGTCCTTCCCAGGGGCTTTTCCGCTGGCTAGGGAATCAATGGCATCACTGAGTTCCGATTTGGTTGGCTGTATGTCCAGCTCATCCATGACTGGTAGAGGCTGGGCTGCATTGAGGGCAGTCTCAGTGACAGCATTCTCCCTGGAGTACAGTTCTAGGTAGTGCTCAACCCAGCGGTCCATCTGTTTGCGTTGGTCAGTGATTATGTCCCCCGATTTAGATTTGAGGGGGGTGATCTTCTTGATGGTTGGCCCAAGAGCTCTCTTCATGCCATCATACATTCCTCTGATGTTTCCGGTGTCTGAGGCCAGCTGAATATGACTGCATAGGTGTTGCCAGTAGTCGTTTGCGCAACGCCTAGCTGTTCTTTGTGCAGTACTTCTGGCTGCTTTAAGTGCTGCGGATGTTAAATCGCTGGGGGCTTTCTTGTAGTTCAAAAGTGCAATGCGCTTAGCGGCTATGACAGGTTCCAGCTCTTCATTATGAGATTGAAACCAGTCTGCATTTCTCTTCGCACTTTTGCCGTAGGTGGTCAAAGCTGACTCATAGATGGCGTCTCTGATGTGGGCCCACTTGGTCTCAGCATCCCCTGTGGGAGTGTTTTGAAGGGCTGTTACAAGTGAATTTAGAAATTTTTGTAACAGCTGTGGGTGAGAAATTCTGCTCGTGTTGATGCGCGGGTGGCCCTTCTGCTTGGAATGATGCAACTTCTTTGGTCTGAGTCTAACCTTGCTGCACACCAGGGAGTGGTCGGTGTCGCAGTCCGCACTGTGGAAGCTGCGTGTGATTTGAACACTGTTTAAGGCGGCTCGCCTTGTGACAATGAGGTCTAGCTGGTGCCAACGACGTGATCTTGGGTGCCTCCATGAAACCTGGTGACAGGGTTTAGTGTGAAAGAACGAGTTGGTGATGCAGAGGTTATGATAGGTACACAACTCAAGCAGTCTCTGCCCGTTCTCATTCATCCTTCCAACGCCATAGCGCCCAAGGCAGGAGGGCCATGAGTCATGGTCGGCCCCAACCCTGGCATTAAAGTCCCCCAGCAGGAATAGGTGTTCGGTGTTGGGGATGCTGCTAATGATGTTATGGAGTTGTTCATAGAACTGGTCTTTAGCTTCAGGTGCGGAACAGAGTGTTGGAGCATAGATGCTGAGTAGGTGTACTGGACCAGAGGTGGTGAGCAGTCGGATGGACAGTATGCGTTCCGAGCCATTTGAGGGAGGCTCTATCATGCTGAGCAAGGAGTTTCTGATGGCGAAGCCCACTCCATGCTGTCTTGGTTCTTCAGGATCCCTGCCCTGCCAGAAGAAGGTGTAGTCTTGCTCTGCTAGAGAGCCACTCGCGGGGAGGCGAGTCTCCTGAAGTGCTGCAATGTCCACATTGAGTCTACTGAGCTCGTTGTTAATGATGGCGGTCTTCCGAGAATCGTTGATTTGTGTAAGGTCTTCCGACAGGCCAGGACACATAGTTCTGACGTTCCAGCTTGCAAAGCGAAGGGCTGGTACCTTCTTTCCTTTTTTCATGTTGTTTGGTGCGGTGTGTCAGTCCACCTTTCGGGCAATGACCCTGAGCTCCAAGCACCCATTGAAGCAGGCAGACTGTGGCGGGACAGAACCTTATTGACCGGGGGCTGCCCGGTTTGAGGCGGGCGGTAGCTGTCCAGTGAGGTGCAATGACCTCTCCCACCGACAAAGGCAACCCGTGGCGCCCAGTTTCTACGCCAATTTATCTGGACTTATAACCCGTAACTGCTGCCTTCCGTGTTGTTTCAGTCGCTGTGAGGCAACTATGGAGTGACCTCTCCATGGCGCATGCCTGGGCAAATTTATGGAGGTTGAGAGTTGCCCAGTCGTCAAAACCCCCCTCTCGGCCTTTCTGGTGGGGTCCAAAGGAGTGCAGGACACGACGTTTGGCACCAGTATGGCTGCAGGAACTGCCGGAAACATGCCAAAGGTGACACATGACCGCCTACGGGGTTCCGCTCCGGATTTTCTGTTAGGGTTTACTCTATATGTATATACACTCTGGTGTATATGGATTTCAGTAAGGCGTTTGATAAGGTTCCCCACGGTAGGCTATTGCAGAAAATACGCAAGTATGGGGTTGAAGGTGATTTAGAGCTTTGGATCAGAAATTGGCTAGCTGAAAGAAGACAGAGGGTGGTGGTTGATGGCAAATGTTCATCCTGGAGTTTAGTTACTAGTGGTGTACCGCAAGGTTCTGTTTTGGGGCCACTGCTGTTTGTCATTTTTATAAACGACCTGGATGAGGGTGTAGAAGGGTGGGTTAGTAAATTTGCGGATGACACGAAGGTCGGTGGAGTTGTGGATAGTGTCGAAGGGTGTTGTAGGGTACAGAGGGACATAGATAGGCTGCAGAGCTGGGCTGAGAGATGGCAAATGGAGTTTAATGCGGAGAAGTGTGATGTGATTCACTTTGGAAGGAGTAACAGCAATGCAGAGTACTGGGCTAATGGGAAGATTCTTGGTAGTGTAGATGAGCAGAGAGATCTTGGTATCCAGGTACATAAATCCCTGAAAGTTGCTACCCAGGTTAATAGGGCTGTTAAGAAGGCATATGGTGTGTTAGCCTTTATTAGTAGGGGGATCGAGTTTCAGAGCCACGGGGTCATGATGCAGCTGTACAAAACTCTGGTGAGGCCGCACCTGGAGTATTGCGTGCAGTTCTGTTCACCGCATTATAGGAAGGATGTCGAAGCTTTGGAAAGGGTGCAGAGGAGATTTACTAGGATGTTGCCTGGTATGGAAGGAAGGTCTTACGAGGAAAGGCTGAGGGACTTGGGGTTGTTTTCGTTAGAGAGAAGGAGGAGGAGAGGTGACTTAATAGAGACATACAAGATAATCAGAGGGTTAGATAGGGTGGATAGTGAGAGTCTTTTTCCTCGGATGAGGATGGCAAACACGAGGGGACATAGCTTTAAGTTGAGGGGTGAAAGATATAGGACAGATGTCAGAGGTAGTTGCTTTACGCAGAGAGTAGTAGGGGCGTGGAACGCCCTGCCTGCAACAGTAGTAGACTCGCCAACTTTAAGGGCATTTAAGTGGTCATTGGATAGACATATGGATGTAAATGGAATATGGTAGGTCAGATGATCGGCGCAACATCGAGGGCTGAAGGGCCTGTACTGCGCTGTAATATTCTAATTCTAAAACTGACTCTTCCACCCTGGGAAAAAGCTTCTGACTATCCACTCTGTCCATGCTACTTATAACTTTGTAAACCTCTATCATGTCGCCCCTCCACCTCCGTCGTTCCAGTAAAAACAATCCGGGTTTTTCCAACCTCTCCTCATCGCTAATACCCTCCAGACCAGGCAACATCCTGGTAAACCTCTTCTATACCCTCTTCAAAGCCTCCACGTTCTTCTGGTAGTGTGGCGTTCAGAATTCTACAATATTCTAAGTGTGGCCGAACTAAAGTTCTGTACAGCTGCAGCATGACTTGCCAATTTTTATACTCTATGCCCCAACCGATGAAGGCAAGCATGCCAAATGCCTTCTTGACTACCTTATCCACCTGCGTTGCCACTTTCAGTGACCTGTGGACCTGTATACCCAGATCTCTCTGCCTGTCAATACTCCTAAGGGTTCTGCCATTTACTGTATACTTCCCACCTGCATTAGACCTTCCAAAATGCATTACCTCACATTTGTCCGGATTAAACACCATCTGCCATTTCTCCACCCAAGTCTCCAACCGATCTATATCCTGCTGTATCCTCTGACAATCCTCATCACTGTCCGCAACTCCACCAACCTTTGTGTCGTCCGCAAACTTACTAATCAGACCAGCTACATTTTCCTCCAAATCATTTATATATACTACAAAGAGCAAAGGTCCCAGCACTTATCCCTGCGGAACACCACTAGTCACATCCTTCCATTCAGAAAAGCACCCATCCACTGTTATCCTCTGTCTTCTATGACTGAGCTAGTTCTGTATCCATCTTGTCAGCTCCCCTCTGATCCCATGTGACTTCACCTTTTGTATCAGTCTGCCATGAGGGACTTTGTCAAAGGCTTTACTGAAGTCCATATAGAAAACATCCACTGCCCTTCCTTCATCAATCATCTTTGTCACTTCCTCAAAAAACTCAATCAAATTAGTGAGACACGACCTCCCCTTCACAAAACCATGCTGTCTCTCGCTAATAAGTCCATTTGTTTCCAAATGGGAGTAAATCCTGTCCCGAAGAATCCTCTCTAATAATTTCCCTACCACTGATGTAAGGCTCACCGGCCTATAATTTCCTGGATTATCCTTGCTACCCTTCTTAAACAAAGGAACAACATTGACTATTCTCCAGTCCTCTGGGACCTCACCTGTAGCCAATGAGGATGCAAAGATTTCTGTCAAGGCCCCAGCAATTTCCTCCCTTGCCTCCCTCAGTATTCTGGGGTAGATCCCATTAGGCCCTGGGGACTTATCTACCTTAATGCTTTGCAAGACACCCAACACCTCCTCCTTTTTGATAATGAGATGACTGAGACTATCTGCACTCCCTTCCCCAGGCTCATCATCCACCAAGTCCTTCTCCTTGGTGAATATTGATGCAAAGTACTCATTTAGTACCTCGTCCATTTCCTCTGGCTCCACACATAGATTCCCTTCTCTGTCCTTGAGTGGGCCAACCCTTTCCCTGGTTACCCTCTTGCTCTTTATTCTTCTTTGGCCTCCTTATCTCGAGAGACAATGGGTAAGTGCTTGGAGGTGGTCAGTGGTGTATGGAGCAGCGCCTGGAGTTGCTCTTTATATACGTATAAAAAGCCTTGGGATTTTCCTTAACTCTGTTTGCCAATGACTTCTCATAACCCCTTTTAGCCCTCCTGACTCCTTGCTTAAGTTCCTTCCTACTGTCTTTATATTCCTCAAGGGATTCGTCTGTTCCTAGCCTTCCAGCCCTTATGAATGCTTCCTTTTTCTTTTTGACGAGGCTCACAATATCTCGCATTATCCAAGGTTCCTGAAACTTGCCAAACTCCCACATGTCAGATGTTGATTTACCCTCAAACAGCCGCCCCCAATCTAAGTTCTTCAGTTCCTGCCTAATATTGTTATAATTAGCCTTCCCCCAATTTAGCACCTTCACCCGAGGACTACTCTTATCCTTATCCACAAGTACCTTAAAACTTATGGAATTATGGTCACTGTTCCCGAAATGCTCCCCTACTGAAACTTTGACCACCTGGCCGGGCTCATTCCCCAATACCAGGTCCAGAATGGCCCCATCCCTAGTTGGACTATCTACGTATTGTTTCAAGAAGCCCTTCTGGATGCTCCTCACAAATTCTGCCCCATCCAAGCCCCTAGCACTAAGTGAGTCCCAGTCAATATAGGGGAAGTTAAAATCACCCACCACTACAACCCTGTTACCTTTACATCTTTCCAAAAATCTGTCTACATATCTGCTCCTCTACCTCCCGCTGGCTGTTGGGAGGCCTGTAGTAAACCCCCAACATCGTGACTGCACCCTTCCTATTCCTGAGCTCCACCCATATTGTCTCGCTGCATGACCCCTCCGAGGTGTCCTCCCGCAGTACAGCTGAGATATTCTCCTTAACCAGTAATGCAACTCCCGCACCCCTTTTACATCCCCCTCTATCCCGCCTGAGGCTTCTAAATCCTGGAACATTTAGCTGCCAATCCTGTCCTTCCCTCAACCAAGTCTCTGTAATAGTAACAACATCATAGTTCCAAGTACTAATCCAAGCTCTAAGTTCATCTGCCTTACCTGTTATACTTCTTGCATTGAAACAAATGCACTTCAGACCACCAGTCCCGCTGTGCTCAACAACATCTCCCTGCCTGCTCTTCCTCTTGGTCTTACTGGCCTTATTTACTAGTTCCCCCTCATTTATTTCACTTGCTGTCCTACTGCTTTGGTTCCCACCCCCCTGCCACACTAGTTTAAACCCTCCCGAGTGACGCTAGCAAACCGCGCAGCCAGGATATTTGTGCCCCTCCAGTTTAGATGCAACCCGTCCTTCTTGTACAGGTTCCATCTGTCCCTGAAGAGATCCCAATGGTCCAGATATCTGAAACCCTCCCTTCTACACCAGCTGCTCAGCCACGTGTTTAGCTGCACTATCTTCCTATTTCTAGCCTCACTGGCACGTGGCACAGGGTGTAATCCCGAGATTACAACCCTGGAGGTCCTGTCTTTTAACTTTCTACCTAACTCCCTTAACTCCCCCTGCAGGACCTCATCACTCTTCCTGCCTATGTCGTTGGTACCGATGTGTACCACAACCTCTGGCTGTTCACCCTCCCCCTTCAGAATGCCCTCTGTCCGTTCAGAGACATCCTTGACCCTGGCACCAGGGAGGCAACATACCATCCTGGAGTCTCTTTCACATCCACAGAAGCGCCTATCTGTGCCCCTGACTATAGAGTCCCCTATAACTGTTGCTCTTCTGCACTTTGTCCCTCCCTGCTGAACAACAGTGCCAGCCTTGGTGCCACTGCTCTGGCTGCTGCTGTTTTCCCCTGATAGGCCATCCCCCCCAACAGTATCCAAAACGGTATACTTGTTAAAGAGGGGGATAGCCACAGGGGATTCCTGCACTGATTGCCTGCCCCTTTTAGCATTCACCCATCTATCTGCCTGCACCTTGGGTGTAACCACTTCTCTAAAACTCCTGTCTATGATGCTGTCCGCCATCTGCATGCTCCTAAGTGCATCCAGTTGCCGCTCCAATCGATCCATGTGGTCTGTGAGGAGCTGCAACTGGGTACACTTCCAGCAGATGTAGTCGCCCGGAACGCTGGAAGCGTCACGGACCCCCCACATCTCACAGGTGAAGCATTTCACCCCTCTAACTGACATTTCTAGCACTATTTAATTCATTAATATAAAATAAATAAATACTTATTAAATCCTTACTAAATTGTTATAATTAACTATATGGTCCCTAGTGTTAGATTCCGACTATAAATATTAAATGCTGACTAAATACAATAATCTCCTCCCTCTGGTTTAGTTACTCTACTTATTAGTTAGTTAATTCGGGTTTTAATCAATTTTGACCAATGTTTTATTTTCAAATTCAGTACAAATTACCTACCAGCCAATCAGGTCACAGCTTTCCTGTGACGTCACTTTTCAGTTTTTTTTTTACCAGAGGTAAGTTTTTTATACTTACCGGTCTGGAACTCTGCCCTCCGAGTCTTCTCCGTGAATGTCTGAACACATTTTAGAAATTAGTCCCCCTCCTTACCCTTTACTCTAAAATTATCCCAATCAATATTTGGGGACTTCATGTCCTCCAGTATCACCAGTCTTTCGTTCTTGCACATCTCTGTGATTTCTCTGCAGCTTTACTTCTCTATTTCTCTCTCTCCCACTATTTGGAGGCCTAAAGAATACCCCCAGTTGCATGATCATGCCCTTTTTGCTCCTCAACTCTAACCAAATGGATTCTGTCCTTGCCCCTTCAAGGACATCCTCCCTTTTCAGCACTGCAATGTCTTCCCTAATCAGGACTGCCACCCTACCTCCCTTTTTTCCTTCTCTATCTTTTCTGAACACTTTATATCCTTGTTTATTAAGCGCCCAGCCCCCACCATTTTTAAGCCATGTTTCCGTTATTGCCACTGCATCATATTCCCATACAGATATTTGTGTTTCTAGCTGACCAATCATATTCGCCGCACTTTGTGTGTTTACACACGTGCATTGTAATCCTACCTTTGCATTCCTCGTTGTCCTTCTCAGTCCACTCCCATCTAATACGGAACTACTCCCTTCTCTAGTACTGGCTAATACTCTCACTGTGACCCCACCTAATACCTTGCCATTTCCTACTCTGGTGCTACCTGTCTTTTCCAACTCTCTGCACCTTGGTAATCCTCTCTTGTATTATCTCCTGGTTCACACACCCCTGCCATGTTAGTTTAAACCCTTCCAAGTCGCACTAGCAAATCGCCCCGCAAGGAAATTTGTCCCAGCTCTGTTCAGATGTCTTGTACAAGTTCAACAAAACCTCCTTGCTCTTGTACTCGATGCCCCTATTAATAAAGCCCTTTTTTGAACAGGGGTGTAATGTTTACAATTCTCCAGTCCTCTGGCACCATCCCTGAGTCTAAGGAAGACTGAAAAATTATGGTCAATGCCTCCGCAATTTCCACCCTCAGTATCCTTGGATGCATCTCATCCGGTCCTGGTTCTCTTTCCATGCCAGCCAATATCCTCCTTATCAATTTAAGCCCTTCTCGTGTCTGAATTGCCACTTCTTTAACCATTACCTAGGTTGCATCTTCTTCCTTAGTAAAGACAGATGCAAAGTATTCATTTAATACCTCAGCTGTGCCCTCTGCCTCCGTGCGTAAATCCCCTTTCTGGTCAATAATCGGCCCAACTCCTCTTTTTACCACCTTTTTACTATTTATATGTCTGTAGAAAACTTTGGGATTTCTTTTAATGTTAACTGCCAGTCTCTTTCATGCTCTCTCTTTGCTTCTCTTATTTGCTTTTTCACTTGAAGTGTTGGAAAATGGGATTAGAATAGATAGGTGCTAGATGGCCAGCACAGATACGAAGGGCCGAATGGCTTGTTGCTGTGCTGTATAACTCCATGACTCTATGACTTCCCCTCTGGACCTTCAATATTCAGCCTGGTTCTCAATAGTATCTTCTGCCTGGCATCTGTCATAAGCACACTTTTTCTTCTTTATCTCAATCTCTACCTTTTTTGTCATCCAGGGAGCTCTGGATTTGTTTTCACTGGCGGGCAAGATAAAGGAAAATCACAAGGCTTTTTCTAAGTATATTAAGGGCAAGGGGATAACCAGGGAAAGAACAGGGCCCATTCGGGATCAGAGTGGCAATCTGTGTGTGGAGCCGGAGGACATAGGTGAGGTTTTAGATGATTACTTTTCATCTGTTTTCACTATGAAGAAGGACGATGTAGGTGTAGAGATTAGGGAGGGGAATTGTGATATACTTGAATAAATTAACATTGAAAGGGAGGAAGTATTTGCTGTTTTAGAAGGTTTAAAAGTGGATAAATCCCCAGGCCCAGATGAGGTATATACCCAGGCTGTTATGTGAGGCCAGGGAGGAGATAGCAGGGGCTCTGACACAAATTTTCAAACCCTCTCTGGCCACAGGAGACGTACCAGAGGACTGGAGGACAGTGAATGTGGTACCATTATTCAAGAAGTGTGGTGGGGATGAGCCAGGTAATTACAGGACGGTGAGTCTAACATCAGTGGTACGGAAACTATTGGAAAAAATTCTGAGGGACTGGATTAATCTCCACTTGGAGAGGCAGGGATTAATCAGGGATAGTCAGCTTAGCTTTGTCAGGGGAAGATCGTGTTCAACAAACTTGATTGAATTTTTCGAGGAGGTGACTAGATGTGTAGATGAGGGTAATGCAGTTGATGTAGTCTACATGGACTTCAGTAAGGCTTTTGATAAGGTCCCGCATGGGAGGGTGGTTAAGAAGGTAAGAGCCCATGGGATCCAGGGCAATTTGGCAAATTGGATCCAAAATTGGCTTAGTGGCAGGAGGCAGATGGTCAAGGGTTGCCACCCAAGTTGATAGGGTTGTTAAGAAAGCGTATGGTGTGTTGGCTTTCATTGACAGGGGGATTGAGTTGAAGAGCCGCGAGGTTATGCTGCAGCTCTATAAGGCCCTGGTTCGACCACACTTGGAATATTGCGTTCAGTTCTGGTCGCCTCATTATAGGAAGGATGTGGAAGCTTTAGAGAGGGTGCAGAGGAGATTTACCAGGATGCTGCCTGGACTGGAGGGCATGTCTTACGAAGAAAGGTTGAGGGAGCTAGGGCTTTTCTCATTGGAGCGTAGAAGGATGAGAGGTGACTTGATAGAGGGGTACAAGATGATGAGAGGCATAGATAGAGTGGATAGTCAGAGACTTTTTCCCAGGGTGGAAAGGGCTATCACCAGGGGGCATAATTATAAGGTGATTGGAGGAAGGTTTCGGGGAGATGTCAGAGGTAGGTTCTTTACACAGAGAGTGGTGGGTGCGTGGAATGCACTGCCAGCGGTGGTAGTAGAAGCAGATACATTAGGGACATTTAAGCGACTCTTGGATAGGTACATGGATGATAGTAGTATGAAGGGTATGTAGGTAGCTTGATCCTAGAGTAGGTTAAAGGTTCGGCACAACATCGTGGGCCGAAGGGCCTGTGCTGTACTGTTCTATGTTCTATGGTTGTTTTTGCGAGTGGAAGCCTGTGATCAGTGGTGTACCACAGGGATCGGTGCTGGGACCCTTGCTGTTTGTAGTGTACATTAATGATTTAGACGTGAATATAGGAGGTATGATCAGTAAGTTCACAGATGACACGAAAATTGGTGGTGTTGTAAATAGTGAGGAGGAAAGACTTAGATTACAGGACGATGTAGATGGGCTGGTAAAATGGGCAGAGCAGTGGCAAATGGAATTTAATCCTGAGAAGTGTGAGGTGATGCATTTTGGGAGGACTAACAAGGCAAGGGAATACGCAATGCATGGTAGGACCCTAGGAAGTACAGAGGGTCAGGGGTACCTTGGTGCACTTGTCCATAGATCACTGAAGGCAGCAGCACAGGTAGATAAGGTGGTTAGGAAGGCATATGGGATACATGCCTTTATTAGCCGAGGCATAGAATATAAGAGCAGGGAGGTTCTGATAGAGCTGTAGAAAATTTTCCTGGACACACTCCAGGAACTCTTGCCCCTCACTGCCTCTTCGTCGTCTTCTTCCTCTTCCCCTTCCTCCTTCCTCCCTCTTCCTCCTCCTTCCTCCCTCTTCCTCCTCCTTCCTCCCTCTTCCTCCTCCTTCCTCCTCCTTCCTCCTCCTCCCTCCTCCTCCTCCTTCCTCCTCCTCCTCCTTCCTCCTCCTTCCTCCTCCTTCCTCCTCCTTCTTCCTTCTCCTTCCTCCTTCTTCCTCCTCTTCCTCTTCTTCCTCCTTGTCTCGGGAGACGATGGGTAAGCGCCTGGAGGTGGTCAGTGATTTGTGGAGCAGCGCCTGGAGTGGCTATAAAGGCCAATTCTCGAGTGACAGACATTGGCTATTTGCCAATCCAATAGAACGTTCCCCAAATATAGGGAATGTTGGAAAATAAAACCAACGCATCAACTGTCTCACTAGCCACTTCTTTTAAAACTCTAGGATGAAGTCCTTCAGGACCCGGGGACTTGTCAAACCGCGACTGTAACAGTTTGCTCACTTCCCTGATGATTGTAATTTTCTTGAGTTCCTCCCTCCCTTCATTTCCTGATTTACAGCTATTTCTGGTATGTTACTTGTATACTCTATAGTGAAGACCGATGCAAAATGTCTGTTCAATTCATCTTTTTTTTTTAATTCGTTCATGGGATGTGGGCATCACTGGCTAGGCCAGCATTTATTGTCCATCCCTAGTTGCCCTTGAGAAAGTGGTGTTCTTGAACCGCTGCAATCCGTGTGGGTAGCTGCACCTACAGTGCTGTTAGGAAGGATTTTGACCCAGCGACAGTGAAGGCACGGTGATATAGTTCCAAGTCAGGATGGTGTGTGGCTTGGAGGGGAACTTGCAGGTGGTGGTTTTCCCAAACATCTCTGCCCTTGTTCTTCTAGGTGGTAGAGGTCATGGGTTTGGAAGGTCCTGTCGAAGGAAACTTGGCGAGTTACTGCAGTGCATCTTGTAAATGGTACACACTGCTGCTACTGTGCGTCGGTGGTGGAGGGAGGGAATGTTTGTGGATGGGGTTCCAATCAAGCAGGCTGCTTTGTCCTGGATTTTTTTTTATTCATTCATGGGATGTGGGCGTCACTGGCTATGCCAGCATTTATTGCCCATCCCTAATTTTCTTGAGAAGGTGGTCATGAGCTGCCATCTTGAACCGCTGCAGTCCATGTGAGGTAGGTACACCTACAGTGCTGTTAGGAAGGGAGTTCCAGGATTTTGACCCAGCGACAGTGAAGGAACGGTGATATAGTTCCAAGTCAGGATGGTGTGTGACTTGGAGGGGAACTTGCAGGTGGTGTTTCCATGCATTTGCTGCCCTTGTCCTTCTAGTTGGTAAGAGGTCGCGGGTTTGGAAGGTGCTGTCTAAGGAGCCTTGGTGCGTTGCTGCAGTGCATCTTGTAGATGGTGCACACTGCTGCCACTGTGCATCGGTGGTGGAGGGAGTGAATGTTTGTGGATGGTGTGCCAATCAAGCGGGCTGCTTTGTTCTGGATGGTATCGAGCTTCTTGAGTGTTCTTGGAGCTGCACCCATCCAGGCAAGTGGAGAGTATTCCATCACACTCCTGACTTGTGCCTTGTAGATGGTGGACAGGCTTTGGGGAGTCAGGAGGTGAGTTACTTGCCGCAGGATTCCTAGCCTCTGACCTGCTCTTGTAGCCACGGTATTTATAGGGCTACTCCAGTTCAGTTTCTGGTCAATGGTAGCCCCTAGGATGTTGATAGTGGGGGATTTAGCGACGGTAATGCCATTGAATGTCAAGGGGAGATGGTTAGATTCTCTCTTGTTGGAGATGGTCATTGCCTGGCACTTGTGTGGCGCAAATGTTACTTGCCACTTATCAGCCCAAGCCTGGATATTGTCCAGGTCTTGCTGCATTTCTGCACGGACTGCTTCAGTATCTGAGGAGTCACAAATGGTGCTGAACGTTGTGCAATCATCAGTGAACATCCCCACTTCTGACCTTGTGATTGAAGGAAGATCATTGATGAAGTAGTTGAAGATGGTCGGGCCTAGGACACTATCCTGCGGAACCGCTGCAGTGATCTCCTGGAGCTGAGATGATTGACCTCCAACAACCACAACCATCTTCCTTTGTGCTAGGTACAACTCCAACCAGCAGAGTGTTTGTCCCCCGATTCCCATTTACTCCAGTTTTGCTGTGGCTCTTTGATGCCATACTTGGTCAAATACCGCCTTGATGTCAAGGGCAGTCACTCTCACCTCACCTCTTGAGTTTCAGCTCTTTTGTCCATGTTCGAACCAAAGCTGTAATGAGGTCAGGAGCTGAGTGGCCCTGGAGGAACCCAAACTGAGCGTCAGTGAGCACGTTATTGCTAAGCAAGTGCCGCTTGATAGCACTGCCGACAACACCTTCCATCACTTCACTGATGATTGAGAGTAGACTGATGGGGCGGTAATTGGCCGGGTTTTATTTGTCCTCCTTTTTGTGTACAGGACATACCTGAGCAATTTTCCACATTGCAGGGTAAATGCCAATGTTGTAGCTGTACTGGAACAGCTTGGCTAGGGGCGCAACAAGTTCTGGAGCACAGGTCTTCACTACTATTGCTGGAATGTTGTCAGGGCCCATAGCCTTTGCAGTATCCAGTGCCTTCAGTCGTTTCTTAACATCATGCGGAGTGAATCGAATCAGCCGAAGACGGGCATCTGCGATGCTGGGGACTTCAGGAGGAAGTCATCTCCTTATTTTCCCTTATTAATTCCCCAGACTCACTTTCTATAGGACCAATACCTTTTTATATTTCTAGCTAGCTTTCTTTCGCACTCTAATTTTTCCCTCCTTATTAACCTTCTAGTCATTCTTTGCTGCTTTTTATGTTCTGTCAGATCTTCTGACCCGCCACCCATCTTTGGGCATTATGTGCTTTTTCTTTAAGTTTGATATTATCTTTAACTTTTTTAGTTAACCACGGATGGTGGGTCCTCTCCTTGGAATTTTCCTGTCTCGTTGGAATGTATCTATTCTGTGTATTCTGAAATATCCCCTTAAATGTCTGCCACTGCATCTTTCTTGACCTATCCCGTAACCTACTTTACCAGTTCATTTTTGCTAGTTCTGCTTTCATGCCCTCATAATTGCCTTTATTTAACTTTAAATTATTAGTCTTAGACCCTCTTTTCTCTACCTCAAACTGAATGTAAAATTCAATCATATTATGATCGCTGCTGCCTCGGGGCACCTTCACAATAAGGTCATCAATTACATGATGCATCATGTTGCACAATACCAGACTGCTGTCTGGTTGGCTCCAGAACGTGCTGTTCTCAGAAACTATCCGGAAAACATTCTATGAATTCCACATCTAGGCTACCTTTGCCCATCTGATTTTTCCAGTCAACATGTAGATGAAAATCCCCCATGATTATTGCCGTAACTTTCTGACAAGCATCCATTATTTCTTGCTTTATACCCTATCCTACCATGTGGTTACTGTTACTGTATACCACTCCCACAAGTGATTTCTTGCCACCTTCATTTCTAATCTCAACCCCAAACCGCTTCTACATCCTGGTTTCCTGAATCTCGGTCATCCTTCTCTATTGTGCTAATACCATCATTAATTAACAGAGCCACCCTTCCACTTTTTCCTAGCATCCTGCCCTTCCTAAATGTCATGTACCCTTCAATATTTAGGTTCCCATCAATGTCATCCTGCAGCCATGTCTCTGTAATGGCTATCAGATTGTACTTATTTATTTCTATTTGTGCTATCAGTTCATCTGTTTTGTTTCAAATGCTACTTGCATTCAGATACAGAGCCTTTAGTTTTGTCGTTTTATTATTTTTGTAACCTCTAGCCTTGTCTGCTGTTTACTCTTAGATTTGTACTCACTATCCCTTCCTTTCACAGTCTGTTTATCTTTTCCCATATTAATACCTCTCTCTCTTGCCTTGTCTCTACTCTTTGATTTACCACATCTTCCTAAGTTTGATCCCTTTCTCCCAGTATTTGGTTTAAACCCCTCTGTTTCCCTAGTTCTGCAGCTCGCTAGAACACTGTTCCCGGTACGGTTCGGGTGTAGACTGTCCCAACGATACAGCCCCCGCTTTCCCCAGTAATGGTGCCAGTGACTCACGAACCAGAACCCACATCAACTACACCAGTCTTTGAGCCATGCAGTAATTTCTTTAATCTTATTTGCCCTACTCCAATTTGCATGTGGCTCAAGTAATAATGCAGAGATGGGTACGTTTGAGGTTCTGCTTAATTTGATGCCCAGCTCCTCATACTGACTATGCAGAACATATTTCCTTGTCCCATCTATGTCATTGGTACCTACATGGACCACGATGACTGGATCCTCCCCCTCCAGGAGGGCTTCTTGAAACAGTATGTAGATAGTCCAACTAGGGATGGGGCCATTCTGGACCTGGTATTGGGGAATGAGCCCGGCCAGGTGGTCGAAGTTTCAGTGGGGGAGCATTTCGGGAGCAGTGACCATAATTCCATAAGTTTTAAGGTACTTGTGGATAAAGATAAGAGTAGTCCTCGGGTGAAGGTGCTAAATTGGGGGAAGGCTAATTATAACAATATTAGGCAGGAACTGAAGAACTTAGATTGGGGGCGGCTGTTTGAGGGTAAATCAACATCTGACATGTGGGAGTCTTTCAAACGTCAGCTGATTAGAATCCAGGACCAGCATGTTCCTGTGAGGGAGAAAGACAAGTTTGGCAAGTTTCTGGAAGCTTGGATAACACGGGATATTGTGAGCCTAGTCAAAAAGAAAAAGGAAGCATTTGTCAGGGCTGGAAGGCTAGGAACAGATGAAGCACCTGAGGAATATAAAGACAGTAGGAAGGAACGTAAGCAAGGAGTTAGGAGGGCTAAAAGGGGTCATGAAAAGTCATTGGCAAACAGGATTAAAGAAAATCCCATATATATGTATATAAAGAGCAAGAGGGTAACCAGGGAAAGGGTTGGCCCACTCAAGGACAGAGATGAGAATCTATGTGTGGAGCCAGAGGAAATGGGTGAGGTACTAAATGAGTACTTTGCATCAGTATTCACCAAAGAGAAGGACTTGGTGGATGATGAGCCTAGGGAAGGGAGTGCAGATAGTCTCAGTCATCTCATTGTCAAAAAGGAGGAGGTGTTGGGTGTCTTGCAAAGCATTAAGGTAGATAAGTCCCCAGGGCCTGATGTGATCTACCCTAGAATACTGAGGGAGGCAAGGGAGGAAATTGCTGGGGCCTTGACAGAAATCTTTGCATCCTCATTGGCTACAGGTGAGGTACCAGAGGACTGGAGAATAGCCAATGTTGTTCCTTTGTTTAAGAAGGGTGGCAAGGATAATTCAGGAAATTCTAGGCCGGTGAGCCTTATGTCAGTGGCAGGGAAACTATTAGAGAGGATTCTTCGGGACAGGATTTACTCCCATTCGGAAACAAACAAACATATTAGTGAGAGACAGCCTGGTTTTGTGAAGGGGAGGTCGTGTCTTACTAATTTGATTGAGTTTTTTGAGGAAGTGACGAAGATGATTGATGAGGGAAGGGCGGTGGATGTTGTCTATATGGACTTTAGTAAAGCCTTTGACAAGGTCCCGCATGGCAGACTGGTGCAAAAGGTGAAGTCACATGGGATCAGAGGTGAGCTGGCAAGATGGATACAGAACTAGCTCAGTCATAGAAGACAGAGGGTAACAGTAGATGGGTGTTTTTCTGAATGGAGGGATGTGACTAGTGGTGTTCCGCAGGGATCAGTGCTGGGACCTTTGCTGTTTGTAGTATATATAAATGATTTGGAGGAAAATGTAGCTGGTCTGATTAGTAAGTTTGCGGACGACACAAAGGTTGGTGGAGTTGCGGATAATGATGAGGATTGTCAGAGGATACAGCAGGATATAGATCGGTTGGAGACTTGGGCAGAGAAATGGCAGATGGAGTTTAATCCGGGCAAATGTGAGGTAATGCATTTTGGAAGGTCTAATGCAGGTGGGAGGTATACAGTAAATGGCAGAACCCTTAGGAGTATTGACAGGCAGAGAGATCTGGGCGTACAGGTCCACAGGTCACTGAAAGTGGCAACGCAGGTGGATAAGGTAGTCAAGAAGGCATACGGCATGCTTGCCTTCATCGGTCGGGGCATAGAGTATAAAAATTGGGAAGTCATGTTGCAGCTGTACAGAACCTTAGTTCGGCCACACTTAGAATATTGCGTGCAATTCTGGTCACCACACTACCAGAAGGATGTGGAGGCTTTGGAGAGGGTACAAGGAGATTTACCAGGATGTTGCCTGGTCTGGAGGGCATTAGCTATGAGGAGAGGTTGGAAAAACTCGGATTGTTTTCACTGTAACGACGGAGGTGGAGGGGCGACATGATAGAGGTTTACAAAGTTATGAGCGGCATGGATAGAGTGGATAGTCAGAAGCTTTTTCCCAGGGTGGAAGAGTCAGTTACTAGGGGACATATGTTTAAGTGCGAGGGGCAAAGTTTAGAGGGGATGTGCGAGGCAAGTTTTTTACACAGAGGGTGGTGAGTGCCTGGAACTTGCTGCCAGGGGAGGTGGTGGAAGCAGATACGATAGAGACGTCTAAGAGACATCATGACAGATACATGAATAGGAAGGGAACAGAGGGATATGGGCCCCGGAAGTGCAGAAGGTGTTAGTTTAGGCAGGCTTGGAGGGCCGAATGGCCTGTTCCTGTGCTGTACTGTTCTTTGTTCTCCCACTGTAAGTTCCTCATCAGTCCTGAGCAGATGTCCTGAACCCTGGCACAAGGCAGGCAACACAGCCGTCTGGACATTTGCTGTTTACTTCAGAGAACAGTGTCAATCCCCTCACAATGCTGTCCCCAACTACCACTACTTTGCTTTTGCTTCCCCCACTTGAATGGCTTCCTGTACCATGGTGCCATGGTCAGTCTGTTCATCTACACTACAGCCCTCACTCTTGTCCATATGAGCTGCAAGCACCTCAAACTTGTTGCTCAATTGCAAGGGCTGAGGCTCCTCCACTCCCACCTTCTCAATCCCCTTACCTGCCTGACTCGCAGTCACACCCTCCTGTCCCTGACCAAAACAGATGACCTTATCGTGAGGGGTGTGACTGCCTTCTGGAACCAAGTGTCCAGGTAACTTTCCCCCTCCCTGATGCATCACAGTGTCTGCAGCTCAGCCGCCAGTTCAATGACACTGAGCCAAAGCATCTCAAACCGCACTACAAACGTGGTTGTCACGGTTTACTGTGGCATTCAAGAGCTCCCCCATACTGCAGCCGCAACATATCACCTGTCCTGCCATCTTTATTGTGTTAATTTAATTCTATTTATTTTCTCTTAATTAATTTAAAGTTCCTCACCTTAGTGAACTCCCTCACTTACCAAACTCCCTTCTTCACACTCTGTGCCCTCCAGCAGCACTCTGCAGACAAGCATCACTGAGAGGCCCCTAAATTTATACTCTCTGAAAACAATGATGTGTCAGCATTGCTAGATCTCAGAAACCAGTTTAAGATAGCTACCTAATTAACTAGCTGCAGCTACTCTGAGAGTTTGTATACCCCTATTTAAAACTGCAAGAAACTTAACTTGCCTCCACTTAAACAGTAATTTCAGTGAATTGCTAAATGTAAACAAAACAAAAACTAGTCTTTAGAGAGATTAACCCTTAAAATCCTCTCACTTACCAAACTCCCTTCTTCACACTCTGTGCCCTCCAGCAGCACTCAGTGCTCTCTACAAGAAGATCTAGCTTTTTGGTCCCTAATCAGCCCCACCCTTCCTTTGAGTACCCTTTTACTATTTATTTGTTTATAAAAGACTTCAGGGGTCACCTTTATGTCAGTCACTATTCTATTCTCATATTCTCTCTTTGCTCCTGTTACTTTTTTAGATCTCCTGTGTATTTTCTACTTTCAGCTTGGTTCTCTGTAATATTATGAACCTTACAATTGTCTCATTTTAACCTCTTTATCTTTAGACATCCAGGGAGCTCTAGCTTTGGATGCCCTTTGTTTATCTGTTGTTGGACTGTATCGCGTCTGTACCCAAACTATCTCCTCTTTGAAGGACTTCTGTTGTTGAATTATTGATCCATCTTCCTCTGTCGATCTGTGTGCCGTTTATATCAGAGCGCATTAGAATGTGGTGCCTGGTTGTAGAGCTACTTCTCCTACTTTTAACACCGATATAGAAGTTAAAAATACAATTGTTCTGTCAGTGTGGTCTCATTACTTCATGGCCTCCCCCAGCCTGCCAGTGAGTGACTTGGTTATATTCTCAGAGCATCTGGTTTTATGGCTCACAGTGTTGCTGTATTCTCTCTCCAGGAGTGAGGCGCGATCTCCAGGGAATGTGGGCTATTTGCCGGCGTTCTTCACTAAACTAGAGAACACTTCGCCAATGGTGAAGTCAAAGAAGCAGGAGATATTTCGTAAGTTGAACTCCTCTGGTGGCGGGGATTCTGACATCGGTAAGTCGGCCTGTTCTCCCTTATCTTACTTACTGTCCATCCTGATAAGTTGAAAAGAATACATGCTTCCTCATTCTTCCAACTTCCCCATGCAAACTGGAATCTTGCAGACAACTTGATGTATGATGGCCAGTTTTGTATGGACATTAGTAACTAGGCAAGCCGTCTCTGTGTAACTCTCCATGGAGGCCAGAACTGTCAGGTAAGCAAGGGCTCCATTTAGTTGATAGTTGTTATCGCTTGCAGGACAGGAGTTCTGGGTTAAGGTTTTAATGAGACACTGTGTACAGCTGGAGAATAATTCCTGTATGTAGAGGAGAACAAATGTGGAAGATCCGGTAGATCCTCCCCATCCTTCAAAATTCAACCTCCATGTACACATTTCCCTCCCAGGTAACCCATGGTCACTGTTTCTAACTGGGATGCTGGGGCTGGGCTACAGGAGTTGTGCTTTGTAATGTTTTATTCTCTGTTGAATGCTGTTCAGGAAACTGACAGCTGTTGGGGTTTCCAGTTTCACGCCATGCTCTGATCCAGTTTCATGCCTCCATTAACTATAACACGCTTTGTTTCACAGAACTGAGCGAGCTGCCATGACGTATCAGTTGATTAGTGATTATCCAATCATTCAACCGATAATGCCAATCCGAAGCAATCAAGATCCCTGGCCATCTCTCACTTATCACCAGTTCAGAAAGTGGGGTTTAGTTTCACAAAACAGAGTCAAATCCCCATGACTGTTGGACCCATAGCACATCAGAGATTTGTGTTGTTGGGTTGGGTCCAAACAGCTACAATTCCAGAAAGTAATTTCTCACTGAGAATCACAAACATGTCCCATGAAATATATAAACACTGAGTTGGCAGAAATCACCTATCCCCTTCGAGCACATCAGGATTGATTTACAGGCTTCACCAGGCTTTTTGTACAGTTGTTGAAAAATTGTTTTTCTGTAATGCTTCTACTGGATAGCATATCCTGTATTTGGCCTTGAAATAGAAGACAGTCATCATTCAGTAACTCTTAACTCTGCAGGAATGTCCTTGTAATTTTGAACTGTGGTTTGTTCATGAGAGAACAGCAGTATTAAGGGAGTTTTTGTCAGTTTACAGTGACAGTGGAGCAGGGCCTGTGTGTACATCACACACTATCACAGTATAGCTGAAACAGCATCACTTCTAGTTACAGCTGACCACACTGTACACCAAACTGTTCAATAAAGTGCCCAGAGGTGACTTCACTTTCAGGCTTGGCTCGTGATGGAGTGAGGTAGTGTTCGGTGTAAAATAAAATCAACACAAGGGGTGTAACTAAATGTAATATTTCCAAATTTCCTGATGAGACAAAACTAGGTGGGAATGTAAGTTGTGAGGAGGATGCGAGGAGGCTTTCAGGGAAATTGGACATGCTGAATGAGTGGTAAGAACATGGCAGATGGAATATAATGTGAATAATTGTGAACTTATCCACTTTGGTAGAAAAAACAGAAAGGCAGAGTTTTTCTTAAATGGTGAGAGGTTGGGAAGTGTTGATGTCCACAAGGGACCAGGGTGTCATACAAAACATTGGAATTAGGAGCAGGAAATGGCTCCTCGAGCCTGCTCCGCCATTCAATAAGATCATGGCTGATCTGATTGTAACCTCAACTCCACATTACTGCCTACCCCCAATAACCTGTCACCCCCTTGCTTGTCAATAATCTGTCTACCTCTGTCTTATAAATATTCAAAGACTCTGCTTCCACTGCCTTTTGAGGAAGAGAATTCCAAAGACTCACGACACTCAGAGAAAAAATTTCTCCTCATCTGTGTCTTAAATGGGCAACCTCTTATTTTTAAATAGTGATCCCTAGTTCTAGATTCTACCACAAGACAAAACATCCTTTCCACATCCACCCTGTCAAGACCCCTCAGGATCTTATATGTTTCTATTAAGTCGCCCCTTACTCTTCTAAACTCCCAGATGATACAAGTCTAGCCTGTCCAACATTTCCTCATAAGACAACCCGCCCAGTCCAGTAAACCACTTCTGAACTGCTTCCAACACATTTACATGCTTCCTTAAATAAGGAGACCAGTACTGTACACTGTACTCCAGATGTGATCTCACCAATGCCCTGCATAACTGAAGCGGAACCTCCCTACTTTTGTATTCAATTCCCTTCACAATAAACAATAACATTGTTAGCTTTGCTAATTACTTGCTGAACCTGCATACAAACCTTTTGTGATTCGTGCACAAGGACACCGAGATCCCTCTGCATCTCAGAGCTCCGCAATCTCTCACCATTTCGATAATTTGCTTCTGTTTATTCATTCTGCTAAAATGGACAGTTTTACATTTTTCCACATGATACTCCATTTGCCAGATCGCCCACTCATTTAACCTATCTATATCCCTTTGTGGCCTCCTATGTCCTCTTCACAGCTTACTTTCTTACCTATCTTTGTATCATCAGCACATTTAGCAACCATACCTTTGATCCCTTCATCCAAGTCATTTAGGTAAATTGTAAAAAGTTGAGGCCCCAGCACTGATCCCTGTGGCACACCACATCTTGCCAACCAGAAAATGACCCATTTATGCCTACTTTCTGTTCTTGTTAGCTAGCCAATCTTCTATCCATGCCAATATGTTACCCCCTACACCATGAGCTTTTATTTTCCTCAATAACCTTTGATGTGGCACCTTATCATTAGCCTTCTGGAAATCTAAGTATAGTACATCCACCAGTTCCCCTTTATCTTCAGCATGTTATTTCTTCAAAGAGCTCCAATAAATTGGTTAAACATGATTTCTCTTTCACGAAACCATGTTGACTCTGCTTGATTACCTTGAATTTTTCTCAATGCCCTGCTATAATGTCTTTAATAATAGCTTCTAGCATTTTCCCGAAGACAGATGTTCAGCTAACTGGCCTGTAGTTTCCTGCTTTCTGTCTCCTTCCCTTTTTGAATAAAGGAGTTACATTGGCTATTTTCTCATCCAATGGAACCTTCCCCGAAACTAGGGAATTTTAGAAAATCAAAACCAACGTATTAAATATCTCGGATTCACTCAGCAGGTCTGGCAGCATCTGTGGAAAGAGAAGTAGAGTTAACGTTTCGGGTCAGTGACTCTTCTTCGAAGAAGGGTCACTGACCCGAAACGTTAACTCTACTTCTCTTTCCACAGATGCTGCCAGACCTGCTGAGTGAATCCAGCATTTCTTGTTTTTGTTTCAGATTTCCAGCATCCGCAGTATTTTGCTTTTATTTTAGTATTAAATATCTCACTAGCCATTTCTTTTAAGACCCTAGGATGAAGTCCATCAGGACACAGGGACTTGTCAGCCCACAGCTCCAACAATTTGCTCAGTGCCACTTCCCTGGTGATTGTAATTTTCTTGGGTTCCTCCCTCCCTTCCATTTCCTGATTTACAGCTATTTCTGGGATGTTACTTGTATCCTCAGTAGTGAAGACTGATGCAAAATACCTGTTCAGTTCATCTGCCGCCATCTTATTTTCCCTTATTAATTCCCCAGACTCACTTTCTATAGGACCAACGCTCACTTTGCTAACTCTTTTTTTAAATATCTATAGAAACTCTGACTATCTGTTTTTATATTTCTAGCTAGCTTCCTCTCGTACTCTAATTTTTCCCTCCTTATCAATCTTTTGGTCATTCTTTGCTGTTCCTTATATTCTGTCCAATTGTCTGACCCGCCACCCATCTTTGTACAATTGTGTTCTTTTTCTTTAAGTTGGTGTCCTGCTGTCCGCCACAGGGAAGGTCATCGCAAGAGTCCTTCTCAACCGGCTCCTCCCTGTGGCTGAAGAGCTCCCACCGGATCACAATGCGGATTCCGTCCATCAAAAGGCACAGTGGACATGATCTTCACAGCAAGACAACTCCAAGAAAAATGTAGGGAGCAGCAGCAAGCTTTATATATGGCTGCCTTTGTCCTCACAAAGGCTCTATCAACCGAGAGGGATTATGGAGCATCCTTCTCAAATTTGGCTGCCCGGAGAAATTCGTCACCATCCTTGGCTGCTGCACGACAACATGCAAGTTGTAATCCCTGCCAACGGATCTGTCACTGACCCAAGACAAGGGCAAAATGGGGTCGAGCAAGACGGTGTCATTGCACCAATGCTCTTTTCCATCTTCATCACCTCAACACTCCACCTCATCTCCGCGAAGCTCTCTGCCAGCATAAATCTACTCTACAGGACGAGCGGGAAGCTATTTAACCAACATCACTTCCGGTCCAGAACCAAGGTCACCCCAACCTCTGTCATCGAGCTGCAATACGCTGACGGCACTTGCGTATGCGCACACTCAGAGGCCGAACTTCAAACCTTCATCGAAGCATTCGCGGAGGCGTATGAAAGATGGACCTTAAACTAAACATCTGGAAGACAAATGTCCTCTACCAGCCTGCTCCTGCAGCACAACACTGCACCCCAACTATCAAGATCCACGGAGAACCACTGGACAATGTGGATCACCTCTCGTACCTTGGGAGCCTCCTGTCAGCAAAGGCAGATATCGATGATGAAACTCAGCATCGCCTCCAGTGTGCCAGTGCAGCCTTCGATCATCAGAGGAAAAGAGTGTTTTATGATAAAGACCTCAAATCTGACACCAGGCTCATGGTCTACAGGGCCGCAGTGTTACCTGCCCCCCTGTATGTGTCGGAAACATGGACACTATACAGCAGACATCTCAAAGCCCTGGAGAGATATCACCAGTGGTGCCTCCGCAAGATTTTTTTTTAAATTCATTCATGGGATGTGAGCGTCGCTGGCTAGGCCAGCATTTATTGCCCATCCCTAATTACCCTCGAGAAGGTGGTGGTGAGCTGCCTTCTTGAACCGCTGCAGTCCATGTGAGGTTGGTACACACACAGTGCTGTTAAGATGGGAGTTCCAGGATTCTGACCCAACAACAGTGAAGGAACGGCGATGTAGTTCCAAGTCAGGATGGTGTGTAACTTGGAGGGGAACTCGCAGGTGGTGGTGTTCCTATGCATTTGCTGCCCTTATCCTTCTACGTGGTAGAGGCCGAGGGTTTGGAAGGTGCTGTCTAAGGAGCCTTGGTGAGTTGCTGCAGTGCATCTTGTAGATGGTACACACTGCTGCCATTGTGCGTCAGTGGTGGATAGAGTGAATGTTTGTCGATGGGGTGCCAATCGAGCAGGCTGCTTTGTCCTGGATGGTGTCGAGTGTTGTTGGAGCTGCATCCATCCAGGCAAGTGGACAGTATTCCATCACAATCCTGACTTGTGCCTTGTCGATGGTGGACAGGCTTTGGGGAATCAGGATTCCCAGTCTCTGACCTGCTCTTGTAGCCACGGTATTTATATGGCTACTCCAGTTCAGTTTCTGGTCAATGGTAACCCCTAGGATGTTGATAGTGGGGGATTCAGCGATGGTAATGCCGTTGAATGTCAAGGGGAGATGGTTAGATTCTCTCTTGTTGAATATGGTCATTGCCTGGCACTTGTGTGGCACAAATGTTATTTGCCACTTATCAGCCCAAGCCTGGATATTGTCCAGGTCTTGCTGCATTTCCACACGGACTGCTTCAGTGTCTGAGGAGTGACGAATGGTGCTGAACATTGTGCAATCATCAGCGAACATCTCCACTTCTGACCTTGTGATTGAAGGAAGGTCATTGATGAAGCAACTGAAGATGGTTGGGCCTAGGACACGACTCTGAGGAACGCTTGCAGTGATGTTCTGGAGCTCAGATGATTGACCTCCAACAACCACTTTGCCCGAGGTATGACTCCAACCAGCGGAGTGTTTTCCCCCTGATTCCCATTGACTTGAGTTTTGGTAGGGCTCCTTGATGCCATACTCGATCAAATGTTGCCTTGATGTCAAGGGGCAGTCGATCTCACCTCACCTCTTGAGTTCAGCTCTTTTGTCCATGTTTGAACTAAGGCTGCAATGAGGTCAGGAGCAGAGTGGCCCTGGTGGAACCCAAACTGCCGTCAATGAGCAGGTTATTGCTAAGCAAGTGCTGCTTGATGGCACTGTCGTTGACACCTTCCATTACTTTACTGATGATTGAGAGTAGACTGATGGGGCAGTAATTGGCCGGGTTGGACTTGTCCTGCTTTTTGAGACTGCCCAAAATGGAGAAGAAGCATCTGCGAAGGTGCCAACCAGTTCGAGCAATGTTAACATGCCCAGACAGCGACCAAGTGCAAACAGCCGGAGCATTCAGAAATTCGAGCATTCCATCCATTTGCGTCATCAAACACTACCTGCCCCACCTGTGGCAGTGTGCGCAGATCCAGAATTGAACGATTCAGTCACCTAAGGACCCACAACTCCGGAGTGGAAGAAAGTGATCCTTGTTCCCAAGGGACTGCCTAAGAAGAAGAAGATATATGCTTTAACTTTTTTGGTTAACCACGGATGGTGGGTCCTCCCCTTGAAATTGTTCTCTCTCTTTGGAATGTATCTATTCTGTGTATTCTGAAATATTCCCTTAAATGTCTGCCATTGCATCTTAATTGACCTATCCCTTAATCTAATTTGCCAGTCCATTTTAGGTAGCTACATGTTTTCGAACATTACAGCGCAGTACAGGCCCTTCGGCCCTCGATGTTGCACCGACCTGTGAAACCATCTGACCTACACTATTCCATTTTCATCCATATGTCTATCCAATGACCACTTAAATGCCCTTAAAGTTGGCGAATCTACTACTGCTGCAGGCAGGGCGTTCCACGCCCTTACTACTCTCTGAGTAAAGAAACTACCTCTCACATCTGTCCTATATCTATCACCCCTCAACTTGAAGCTATGTCCCCTCGTGTTTGCCATCACCATCCGAGGAAAAAGACGCTCACTATCCACCCTATCTAACCCTCTGATTATCTTATATGTCTGTATTAAGTCACCTCTCCTCCTCCTTCTCTCCAACAAAAACAACCTCATGTCCCTCAGCCTTTCCTCGTAAGACCTTCCCTCCATACCAGGCAACATCCTAGTACATCCTAGTAAATCTCCTCTGCACCCTTTCCATAGCTTCCACATCCTTCCTATAATGCGGTGACCAGAACTGCACGCAATACTCCACGTGCGGTCTCACCAGAGTTTTGTACAGCTGCAGCATGACCTCGTGGCTCCAAAACTCGATCCCCCTACTAATAAAAGCTAACACACCATATGCCTTCTTAACAGCCCTATTAACCTGGGTAGCAACCTTCAGGGATTTATGCACCTGGACACCAAGATCTCTCTGTTCATCTACACTACCAAGAATCTTCCCATTAGCCCAGTACTCTGCATTCCTGTTACTCCTTCCAAAGTGAATCACCTCGCATTTTTCCGCATTAAACTCCATTTGCCATCTCTCAGCCCAGCTCCGCAGCCTATCTATGTCCCTCTGTACCCTACAACATCCTTCGGCACTATCCACAACTCCACCGACCTTAGTGTCATCTGCAAATTTACTAACCCACCCTTCTACACCCTCATCCAGGTCATTTATAAAAATGACAAACAGCAGTGGCCCCAAAACAGATCCTTGCGGTACACCACTAGTAACTAAACTCCAGGATGAACATTTGCCATCAACCACCACCCTCTGTCTTCTTTCAGCTAGCCAATTTCTGATCCAAAGCTCTAAATCACCTTCAACCCCATACTTCCGTATTTTCTGCAATAGCCTACCGTGGGGAACCTTATCAAACGCCTTACTGAAATCCATATACACCACATCCACGGCTTTACCCTCATTCACCTGTTTGGTCACCTTCTCGAAAAACTCAATAAGGTTTGTGAGGCACGACCTACCTTTCACAAAACCGTGCTGACTATCGCAAATGAACTTATTCTTTTCAAGATGATTATAAATCCTATCTCTTATAACCTTTTCCAACATTTTACCCACAACCGAAGTAAGGCTCACAGGTCTATAATTACCAGGGCTGTCTCTACTCCCCTTCTTGAACAAGGGGACAACATTTGCTATCCTCCAGTCTTCCGGCACTATTCCTTTCGACAATGACGACATAAAGATAAAGGACAAAGGCTCTGCAATCTCCTCCCTAGCTTCCCAGAGAATCCTAGGGTAAATCCCATCTGGCCCAGGGGACTTATCTATCTTCACACTTTCCAAAATTGATAACACCTCCTCCTTGTGAACCTCAATCCCATCTAGCCGAGTAGCCAGAATTTCAGTATTCTCCTCAACAACATTTTCTTTCTCTACTGTAAATACTGACGCAAAATATTCATTTAACACTTCCCCTATCTCCTCTGATTCCACACACAACTTCCCACTACTATCCTTGATTGGCCCTAATCTAACTCTAGTCATTCTTTTATTCCTGGTATACCTATAGAAAGCCTTAGGGTTTTCCCTGATCCTATCCGCCAATGACTTCTCGTGTCCTCTCCTTGCTCTTCTTAGCTCTCCCTTTAGATCCTTCCTGGCTAGCTTGTAACTCTCAAGTGCCCTAACTGAGCCTTCACGTCTCATCCTAACATAAGCCGCCTTCTTCCTCTTGACAAGCGCTTCAACTTCTTTAGTAAACCACGGCTCCCTCGCTCGACAACTTCCTCCCTGCCTGACAGGTACATACTTATCAAGGACACGCAGTAGCTGCTCCTTGAATAAGCTCCACATTTCGATTGTTCCCATCCCCTGCAGTTTCCTTCCCCATCCTACACATCCTAAATCTTGCCTAATCGCATCATAATTTCCTTTCCCCCAGCTATAATTCTTGCCCTGCGGTATATACCTGTCCCTGCCCATCGCTAAGGTAAACCTAACCGAATTGTGATCACTATCACCAAAGTGCTCACCAACTTCTAAATCTAACACCTGGCCGGGTTCATTTCCCAGTACCAAATCCAATGTGGCATCGCCCCTGGTTGGCCTGTCTACATACTGTGTCAGAAAACCCTCCTGCACACACTGGACAAAAACTGACCCATCTAAAGTACTCGAACTATAATATTTCCAGTCGATATTTGGAAAGTTAAAGTCCCCCATAACAACTACCCTGTTACTCTCGCCCCTGTCGAGAATCATCTTCGCTGTCCTTTCCTCTACATCTCTGGAACTATTTGGCGGTCTATAAAAGACTCCCAACAGGGTAACCTCTCCTCTCCTGTTTCTAACCTCGGCCCATACTACCTCAGTAGACGAGTCCTCAAACGTCCTTTCTGTCGCTGTAATACTCTCCTTGATTAACAATGCCACACCCCCCCCCTCTTTTACCATCTTCTCTGTTCTTACTGAAACATCTAAATCCCGGAACCTGCAACATCCATTCCTGCCCCTGCTCTACCCATGTCTCCGAAATGGCCACTACATCGAGATCCCAGGTACCAACCCATGCTGCAAGCTCACCCACCTTATTCTGGATGCTCCTGGCGTTGAAGTAGACACACTTTAAACCAGGTTCTTGCTTGCCAGTGCCCTCTTGCGTCCTTATAACCTTATCTCTGCCCTCACTACTCTCAACATCCTGCACACTGGCACTACAATTTAGGTTCCCATTCCCCTGCTGAATTAGTTTAAACCCCCCCCGAAGAGCACTAGCAAATCTCCCCCCCAGGATATTGGTACCCCTCTGGTTCAGGTGAAGACCATCCTGTTTGTAGAGGTCCCACCTACCCCAGAAAGAGCCCCAATTATCCAGGAAACCAAAACCCTCCCTCCTGCACCATCCCTGCAGCCACGTGTTCAACTCCTCTCTCTCCCTATTCCTTGCTTCGCTAGCACGTGGCACGGGCAACAACCCAGAGATAACAACTCTGTTTGTTCTTGCTCTAAGCTTCCACCCTAGCTCCCTGAATTTCTGTCTTAAATCCCCATCTCTCTTCTTACCTATGTCGTTGGTGCCTATGTGGACCATGACTTGGGGCTGCTCCCCCTCCCCCTTAAGGATCCCAAAAGCACGATCCGAGACATCACGAACCCTGGCACCTGGGAGGCAACATACCAACCGTGAGTCTCTCTCGTTCCCACAGAACCTCCTATCTGTTCCCCTAACTATGGAGTCCCCAATGACTTATGTTCTGCTCCTCTTCCCCCTTCCCTTCTGAGCAACAGGGACAGACTCTGTGCCAGATACCTGTACCCCATTGCTTACCCCTGGTAAGTCGTCTCCCCCAACAGTATCCAAAACGGTATACCTGTTGTTGAGGGAAACGGCCACAGGGGATCCCTGCACTGCCTGCTGGTTCCCTCTCCTTCCCCTGACGGTAACCCATCTACCTACTTCTTTTATCTGAGGTGTGACTACCTCCCCATAACTCCTCTCAATAACCTCCTCCGCCTCCCGAATGATCCGAAGTTCATCCAGCTCCAGCTCCAGTTCCCTAACGCGGTTCTCGAGGAGCTGGAGTTGGGTGCACTTCCCGCAGATGCAGTCAACAGGGACACTCTTGGCGACCCTTACCTCCCACATTCTCTGCTTTCAGGCCCTCATAATTGCCCTTATTTAAGTTTAAAATACTAGTCTTGGACACATTCTTCTCTCCTTGCAACAATGTAAAATTCAAACATATTATGATCACTGCTACCTAGGGGCATCTTCACTGTAAGGTCAACAGTTAATCCTGTCTCTTTGCACAACACCAGGTCTAGTATAATTTGCTCTCTGGTTGGCTACAGAATGTGCTGTTCTAAGAAACTATCTTAAAAACATTCTATGAACTCCGCGTCTAGGCTGCCTTTGCCCATCTGATTTTTCTAGTATGGATGTGGATGAAAATCCCCCATGGTTATCGCTGTACCTTTCTGAAAAGCTCCCATTATTTTTTCCTTTATACTCTGTCCTACCATGTGGTTACTGTTAGGGGGCCTGTACACCACTCCCACGAGTGACTTCTTGCCTTTATCATTTCTCATCTCTACCCAAATCGCTTCTACATCCTGATTGAATGAACTTAGGTCATCTCTCTTTGATGTGCTAATACCATCATTAATTCATTCCTGAGTCACTAAAAGCTAGCATGCAGGTGCAGCAAAGCAGTTAGGAAGGCAAATGGTATGTTGGTCTTCTTCGCAAGGAGTTTTGAGTACAGGAGTAAAGAAGTCTTGCTACAATTGTGTTGAGCAGGGTGGTCTGACATACGGGCCAGGATCCAGCCCGCGGGTGTAAACTGTACCGGGGCTGTTCCTCATCCTCCCGAAGGCTGGCGATAAGAAATTTCCCTTTGTCATCTTCTTGCGGAGCAGCCTTTTTACAAACATCGCGCTGAGTTTCACAGCTCAGCTGCTAGGAATGCGCTTCCCAACTTGGACAGATTCAGGGTTTCCCAACTTTTTTTTAAAAGCCCACCGGAAAACCCCGAATCTGTCCGATGTTGGGAAGCGCGTTCCTGTTTCAGCAGCTGAGCTGTGAAACTCAGCGCGATGTTTTTAAACAAACTGAGTGAAGACAAAGCTGCTGTGCTGAGTGCTCCCGCTCAGTGCAACTGTCGGAAAGAGGGAGTGGGGGCTGTGGGGCGTTAGCGAGAGAGAGGGTGAAACAGAGAGAAGGGGGGGGAGGGGAGAGAGAAGGGGGGGGAGGGGGAGAGAGAAGGGGGGGGAGGGGGAGAGAGAAGGGGGGGAGGGGGAGAGAGAAGGGGGGGAGGGGGAGAGAGAAGGGGGGGAGGGGGAGGAGAGAAGGGGGGGAGGGGGAGGAGAGAAGGGGGGGAGGGGGAGGAGAGAAGGGGGGAGGGGGAGGAGAGAAGGGGGGGAGGGGGAGAGAGAAGGGGGGGAGGGGGAGGAGAGAAGGGGGGGAGGGGGAGGAGAGAAGGGGGGGAGGGGGAGGAGAGAAGGGGGGAGGGGGAGGAGAGAAGGGGGGGAGGGGGAGGAGAGAAGGGGGGGAGGGGGAGGAGAGAAGGGGGGGAGGGGGAGGAGAGAAGGGGGGGAGGGGGAGGAGAGAAGGGGGGGGAGGGGGAGGAGAGAAGGGGGGGAGGGGGAGGAGAGAGGGGGGGAGGAGAGAGCGAGAGAGAGGGGGGGAGGAGAGAGCGAGAGAGAGGGGGGGAGGAGAGAGCGAGAGGGAGGGGGGGAGGAGAGAGCGAGAGGGAGGGGGGGAGGAGAGAGCGAGAGGGAGGGGGGGAGGAGAGAGCGAGAGGCAGGGGGGGAGGAGAGAGCGAGAGGGAGGGGGGGAGGAGAGAGCGAGAGGGAGGGGGGGAGGAGAGAGCGAGAGGGAGGGGGAGGAGAGAGCGAGAGGGAGGGGGAGGAGAGAGCGAGAGGGAGGGGGAGGAGAGAGCGAGAGGGAGGGGGAGGAGAGAGCGAGAGGGAGGGGGAGGGGAGAGCGAGAGGGAGGGGGAGGGAGGAGAGAGGGAGAGAGAGAGGGGGGAGGAGAGAGAGAGAGAGAGAGGGGGGAGGAGAGGGGGGGGAGGGAGGAGAGGGGGGGGGGGAGGGAGGAGAGGGGGAGGGGAGAGGGGGGGGAGGGGAGGGGGGAGGGGAGAGGGGGGGGAGGGGAGAGGGGGGGGAGAGGGAGGGGAGGGAGGGGGAGGGGAGCGAGGGAGAGAGAGAGAGAGGGAGGGGGAGGGGAGCGAGGGAGGGGGAGGGGAGCGAGCGAGAGGGGGGGGAGGGGAAGAGGGAGAGGACGGGGAGGGGGAGAGGGAGAGGATGGGGGAGAGGGAGAGGACGAGGAGGACAGAGAGAGAGAGGGGGGAGGATGGAGAGAGAGGAGGAGGACGGGGGGAGGGCAGTGAGGGAGGGAGTGTGGGGAGGACAGTGAGTGTGGGGGGGATAGAGAAAGAGGGAGGAGGAGGACAGAGAGAGAGGGTGGGCAGACACAGAGAGTGGGGGCAAAACAGTGAGAGGTTGAGGGCGGGATAGGTGGGGGAGACGGGAACACAGGGAGAGAGAGAGAGAGATCAGGATCACTCCTGACTGATGGATATCTATCCAGAATACTCTGCATCTCTCCATCAAGTGTGCGGGCAGAAATTGACAGCTGGTGCAAGCAAAATCAATGCCAGGTATGTCACTAAATCAGTTTTCAATGTAGTGATCAGAACGTAAGTCAATAAATTTATCTTCTCATTAAAGCTTCTGCACAAAAATGCACATTTGTTGATGTTTTTTATTGGTAAGATAAATTTTTAATGCCTTTTTCTTTCGAAATTTGTGCACCAGCCCCTTGGGCTGAGCAAAAATCATAACGGGGCCTCCTGCCCTGAAATGGTTATACAACCCTGGTATAGTGCCTTGCTGAGATTGAACCTGGGTCATTGTGTACAGTTTTGATCTCTTCATCTGAGGAAGGATACACTTTCCATCGAGGGACTGTAACAGAGGTTCACCAGACTAATCCCTGGGATGGCGGGATTATCTTATGAGGAGAGATTGAGGCAACTGGGCCTGTATTCTCTAGAGTTTTGAAGAATGAGAGGTGATCTTATTGAAACTTAGAAAATTTTTACAGGGCATGACAGAGTGGATGTAGATAGGATGTTTCCTCTGGCTGATGAGTCTGGATCTAGGGGACATAGTCTCAGAATAAGGGGAAGGCCATTTAAGAGTGAGATGAGGAGGAATTTCTTCACTCAGAAGGTGGTGAATCTTTGAAATTCTCCAGCCCAGAGGGCTATGGAAGTTCAATCATTGAGCATGTTCAAGAGAGAAATCGATAAATATCTGGATACCAATGACATCAAGGGATATGGGGATAGTGGCTTTGAGATGTATGATCGGCCATGATCTGTTTGAATGGCGGAGCAGGCTCAACGGGCTGAATGGCCTACTCCTGCTCTTATATTCCTATGTACCTATAGGCGTGGCTGAATAGCAGTGATAATTATATAGGGGCTTGACTGAGAGATTGACAAAAGGCATTTCATCTTGTTTATCAATCTTGGACCTTGAGTATCTGCACACAATACCAACAAGTGCTGACTTCTATAACAGATTAGAGTTTGGCTGAGTAAATTAGGCCTATATTCTGTGTAGTTGTGAAGAATGAGAGGCGATTCTGACAGGACTAGATAGGGTAGACACTGAGAGATTGTTTCCACTGGTCGAGGAATCTAAAACACGGGGCCACAGTCTCATGATAAGGGGCTGATAATTTAGGACTGAGGTGAGAAGAAATTACTTCACTCAAAGGGTTGTGAATCTTTGGAATTCTCTACCCCAGAAGGTTGTGGATGTTCCATCGTTAAATATTTTTAAGGTTGGGATGGACAGATGTTTGGTCTTTCAGGGAATCGAGGCATAGGGCGAGCGAACAGAAAAGTGGAGTTGAAGCCCAAGATCAGCCATGATCGTATTGAATGGCAGAGCAGGCTTGATGGGCTGTATGGTCCACTTCTGCTCCTATTTCATGTGTTCTTGTGAGTAAAAGAAGTCAGTTCTATTCTCATCCTGAAATAAAAACAAAAAACTGCTGCAAATAGGCAGCATTTGTGGAGAGAGAAGCAGAATTAACATTTCAGGTCTGTGACCTTTCATCAGAACTGGCAAAGGTTAGAAAAGAACTAGGTTTTAAGCAAGTGAAGGGGAGTGGGGTGGGGGAGAGAACAAAGGGGAAAGTGTTTGATGGGGCAGAGGGCAGGAGAGATTAAATAACAAAGCTGCCCTGGGACAAAGGCAAAGAGTGTGTTAATGCTTGTGGTGAAAGACAAAGCATTAGTCCAGAGAATGTTAACAATGGAATAATGAGCAGCTCTGACTACATGAAATAAAAGCAAAATACTGCGGATGCTGGAAATCTGAAACAAAAACAAGAAATGCTGGATTCACTCAGCAAGTCTGGCAGCATCTGTGGAAAGAGAAGCAGAGTTAACGTTTCGGGTCAGTGACCCTTCTTCGGAACTGACAAATATTAGAAAAGTCACAGATTATAAACAAGTGAGGTGGGGGTGGGGCAAGAGATAACAAAGGAGAAGGTGCAGATTGGACCAGGCCACATAGCTGACAATAAAGGTCGCGGAGCAAAGGCAAACAATATGTTAATGGTGTGTTGAAAGACAAAGCATTAGTACAGATTAGGTGTGAATATACTGAATATTGTACAGCAGCAAGTGCAAACCTGAAGAAAAACAACCTGAAAAAAACAGTGGGTAAGCAAACTGAACAAACTAAGATGAAATGAAATAAATGCAAAAAAAGATTGTAAAAAATGTAAAAAGGAATGTTAAAAAAAAAAGGAAGAAAAAATAACTAAAAATGAAAGTAAAGTGGGGGGCTGTCATGCTCTGAAATTATCCCAGGCCCCAAACACTCCTTTCAGGTGAAGCAGCGATTTACTTGTACTTCTTTCAATGTAGTATACTGTATTCGCTGCTCACAATGTGGTCTCCTCTACATTGGGGAGACCAAGCGCAGACTGGGTGACCGCTTTGCGGAACATCTCCGCTCAGTCCGCAAGTAGGACCCTGAGCTTCCGGTTGCTTGCCATTTCAACACTCCCCCCTGCTCTCATGCTCACATCTCTGTCCTGGGATTGCTGCAGTGTTCCAGTGAACATCAACGCAAGCTTGAGGAACAGCATCTCATCTACCGATTAGGCACACTACAGCCTGCCGGACTGAACATTGAGTTCAATAATTTCAGAGCATGACAGCCCCCCACTTTACTTTCATTTTTAATCATTTTTAGTTATTTTTTCTTCCTTTTTTTTTACATTCCTTTTTACATTTTTTACAATCTTTTTTTGCATTTATTTCATTTCATCTTAGTTTGTTCAGTTTGCTTACCCACTGTTTTTTTCAGGTTGTTTTTCTTCAGGTTTGCACTTGCTGATGTACAATATTCAGTATATTCACACCTAATCTGTACTAATGCTTTGTCTTTCAACACACCATTAACATATTGTTTGCCTTTGCTCCGTGACCTTTTGGTCAGCTATGTGGCCTGGTCCAATCTGCACCTTCTCCTTTGTTATCTCTTGCCCCACCCCCACCTCACTTGTTTATAATCTGTGACTTTTCTAATATTTGTCAGTTCCGAAGAAGGGTCACTGACCCAAAACGTTAACTCTGCTTCTCTTTCCACAGATGCTGACTACATGAAAAGCAGGCACATGAACAAACAAAAAACAGTACAGCACAGGAACAGGCCATTCGGCCCTCAAAGCCTGCGCCGATCTTGATGCCTGCCTAAACTAAAACCTTCTGCACTTCCGGGATCCGTATCCCTCTATTCCCATCCTATTCATGTATTTATCAAGATGCCTCTTAAACGTCTCTATGGTACCTGCTTCCACCACCTCCCCCGGCAACAAGTTCCAGGCACTCTCCACCCTCTGTGTAAAGAACTTGCCTCGCACATCCCCTCTAAACTTTGCCCCTCTCACCTTAAACCTATGTCCCCTAGTAACTGACTCTTCCATCCTGGGAAAAAGCTTCTGACTATCCACTCTGTCCATGCCGCTCATAACTTTGTAAACCTCTATCATGTCGCCCCTCCACCTCCGTCGTTCCAGTGAAAACAATTCGAGTTTATCCAACCTCTCCTCATAGCTAATGCCCTCCAGACCAGGCAACATCCTGGTAAACCTCCTCTGTGCCCTCTCCAAAGCCTCCACGTCCTTCTGGTAGTGTGGCGACCAGAATTGCACGCAATATTCTAAGTGTGGCCTAACTAAAGTTCTGTACAGCTGCAACATGACTTGCCAATTTTTATACTCTATGCCCCGACCGATGAATGCAAGCATGCCATATGCCTTCTTGACTACCTTATCCACCTGCGTTGCCACTTTCAGTGACCTGTGGACCTGTATGCTCAGATCTCTCTGCCTGTCAATATTCCTAAGGGTTCTGCCATTGACTGTATACCTCCCACCTGCATTAGACCTTCCAAAATGCATTACCTCACATTTGTCCGGATTAAACTCCATCTGCCATTTCTCCGGCCAAGTTTCCAACTGATCTATATCCTGCTGTATCCTCTGACAATCCTCATCATTATCCGCAACTCCACCAACCTTTGTGTCGTTTGCAAACTTACTAATCAGACCAGCTACATTTTCCTCCAAATCATTTATATATACTACAAACAGCAAAGGTCCCAGCACTGATCCCTGTGGAACACCACTAGTCACATCCCTCCATTCAGAAAAACACCCATCCACTGATACCCTCTGTCTTCTGTGACTGAGCCAGTTCTGTATCCATCTTGCCAGCTCACCTCTGATCCCGTGTGGCTTCACCTTTTGCACCACTCTGCCATGCGGGACCTTGTCAAAGGCTTTACTAAAGTCCATATAGACAACATCCACCGCCCTTCCCTCATCAATCATCTTCGTCACTTCCTCAAAAAACTCAATCAAATTAGTAAGACACGACCTCCCCTTCACAAAACCATGCTGTCTCTCGCTAATAAGTTCGTTTGTTTCCAAATGGGAGTAAATCCTGTCCCATAGAATCCTCTCTAATAGTTTCCCTGCCACTGACATAAGGCTCACCGGCCTAGAATTTCCTGGATTATCCTTGCCACCCTTCTTAAACAAAGGAACAACATTGGCTATTCTCCAGTCCTCTGGGACCTCACCTGTAGCCAATGAGGATGCAAAGATTTCTGTCAAGGCCCCAACAATTTCTTCCCTTGCCTCCCTCAGTATTCTAGGGTAGATCCCATCAGGCCCTGGGGACTTATCTACCTTAATGCTTTGCAAGACACCCAACACCACCTCCTTTTTGATAATGACATGACTGAGACTATCTGCACTCCCTTCCCTAGGCTCATCATCCACCAAGTCCTTCTCCTTGGTGAATACGGATGCAAAGTACTCATTTAGCACCTCGCCTATTTCCTCTGGCTCCACACATAGATTCCCATCTCTGTCCTTGAGTGGGCCAACCCTTTCCCTTGTTACCCTCTTGCTCTTTATATATGTATAAAAAGCCTTGGGATTTTCCTTAATCCTGTTTGCCAATGACTTTTCATGACCCCTTTTAGCCCTCGTGAGTCCTTGCTTAAGTTCCTTCCTACTGTCTTTATATTCCTCAAGTGCTTCATCTGTTCCTCGCCTTCCAGCCCTTACAAATGCTTCCTTTTTCTTTTTGACTCGGCTCACAATATCCCGTGTTATCCAAGCTTCCCGAAACTTGCCAAACTTGTCTTTCTTCCTCACAGGAACATGCTGGTCCTGGATTCTAATCAGCTGACGTTTGAAAGACTCCCACATGTCAGATGTTGATTTACCCTCAAACAGCCGCCCCCAATCTAAATTCTTCAGTTCCTGCCTAATATTGTTATAATTAGCCTTCCCCCAATTTAGCACCTTCACCCGAGGACTACTCTTATCCTTATCCACAAGTACCTTAAAACTTATGGAATTATGGTCACTGCTCCCAAATTGCTTCCCCACTGAAACTTCGACCACCTGGCCAGGCTCATTCCCCAATACCAGGTCCAGAATGGCCCCATCCCTAGTTGGACTATCTACATACTGTTTCAAGAAGCCCTCCTGGATGCTCCTCACAAATTCTTCCCCATCCAAGCCCCAAGCACTAAGTGAGTCCCAGTCAATATTGGGGAAGTTAAAATCACCCACCACTACAACCCTGTTACCTTTACATCTTTCCAAAATCTGTCTACCTATCTGCTCCTCTACCTCCCACTGGCTGTTGGGAGGCCTGGTGTAGTAAACCCCCAACATCGTGACTGCACCCTTCCTATTCCTGAGCTCCACCCATTTTGTCTCACTGCATGATCCCTCTGAGGTGTCCTCCCGCAGTACAGCTGTGATATTCTCCTTAACCAGTAATGCAACTCCCCCACCCCTTTTACATCCCCCTCTATCCCGCCTGAAGCTTCTAAAGCCTGGAACATTTAGCTGCCAATCCTGCCCTTCCCTCAACCAAGTCTCTGAAATAGCAACATCATATTTCCAAGTACTAATCCAAGCTCTAAGTTCATCTGTCTTACCTGTTATACTTCTCGCATTGAAACAATGGTTAAAAAATAAAATATTAAAAAAAGGCCAGTCATGCTCTGAAGTTATCGAACTCAATGTTCAGTCCACAACGCTGTAGAGTGCCTAATCAAAAGATCAGGTGGTGTTCCTCGAGCTTGCGTTGATGTTCACTGGAACACTGGAGCAGGCCAAAGACAAGAAATGTTGGCATGAGAGCAGGGGAGAGTGTTGTAATGGCAAGCAAACGGAAGCTTGGGGTCATGCTTTTGGACTGAGTGGAGGTGTTCCGCAAAACGGTCACCCAATCTGTGTCTGGTCTCCCCAGTGTGGAGGAGACCACACTGTGAGCAGCGAATACAGTATACTAAATTGAAAGAAGTACAAGTAAATCGCTGCTTCACCTGAAAGGAGTGTTTGGGGCCTGGGATAGTGGAGAGAGGAGGTAAATGGGCAGGTATTACACCTCCTGCGATTGCGTGGGAAGGGGACGAGGTATCGGCGATAATGGAGAAGTGGACCAGGGTGTCGCGGAGGGAATTATCCTTTCGGAATTCTAATCCTGTTTGTTCCAGGGGATTTGCTCTGTCTGGTTATTATTGTGCTTGTATAAAAGGATTAAAATGGTGGGAGGGAAATGGATAAAGTGTGGAGATAATAAGTGCTACTAAACTGCAGAGACGATTTGACCTCAAACTTAGCTGAATTGCAGCAAATGTTTGAAAGGATTTACTTCCAGTGTGTGAAGCATGTAATGGAGGAGCTTCCCAGTGTTTGGGGGAGCTACCAAGTTAGCTGATACAATTTAGGAAGAACTTACATTGTTGCATCACCCTTCATGTTCATCGGCCATCCCAAAGAGCTTCACAGCCAATGAGTTACTTTTGAAGTGTAGTCACTGTTATTATGTAAACTTAAACAGCCACCAATTTGTACACAACAAAATCCCACTTGTGAGTTCTGTAGTATAGTGGTTATAAAAACAGAAAGTGTTTGAAATACTCAGCAGGTCTGGCAGCATGTGTGGAGAGACACACAGAGTTAACGTTTCAGGTCAGTGACCTTTCATCATAGTGGTTATGTTACTGTACAAATAATCCAGAGACATGAGTTCAAATCCCACCACAGCAACTGGGTAATTAGAATTCAATTAATTAAATAAATCTGGATAAAAAAAGCTATCATCTGTAATGATGACCATGTAACAACTGGATGGTTGTTCAAACCCATTTGGTTCACTAATATTCTTCAGGGAAGGAAAGCTGCCACCCTTACCCAGTCTGGTTTATATCACTCCAGACCCACAGTAATGTGGTTGATTCTTAACTGCCCTCTGAAATGACCTAGCAATCCACTCAGTTATCTTCAAAAAGGCAGATCACCACCACTCATCCGAGCAATTAGGGATGGTGAATAAATGCTGGCCTTGTCAGGGACACCCATATACCTGAAATAAATGACCAGATAATTAGTTTTCTTAATGTTAATTGAGCAATAAATACACTAGAATGCCAGTTGGACTTCCGTGTGTCTCTCCTACTGCTGAAAGGTGCGTTTGTGGACACTGGGAATGATCAGGACTCCACAAGTGAATAGGCTGCCAATGGTCACTCTCTGATACTGGAGTAAGGTATCAGAGGGCATGTAACTTCAGTGAATAATTATACAAGAGCCTACTTTTTAATTCCTTGCCATGACCTGCACTGGCTGGGAATTTCCACAGACACCGTTTGTGTGCACGCTACTGCAGATCCTTACAGATTCTAATTAGGCACATAGAACCAGAGAAAAAGTATAGGAAAGAAGGAGCTCATTCAGCCCAGCATGTCTGCTCCAGCAGAATAAACTAGCCGCCCAAATTAATCCCACCTTCCAGCACCTGGTCCATAGCCTTGCCGGTTACAGCACCTCAGGTACATGTCCAGGTACCTTTGAAAAGAATTGAGGGTTTCTGCCTCCACCACCGTTCCAGGCAGTGAATTCCAGACATCCACCACCCTCTGGGTGAAAAAGTTTTCCCTCATGTCCCCTCTAATCCTTCTACCAAACACCTTAAATCTGTGCCCCCTGGTAACTGACCTCCCCGCCAGGGGAAACAGATTCTTTCTGTCCACTCTATCTAGGCCCCTCATAATTTTGTGCACCTCAATCAAGTCACCTCCCAGCCTCCTCAGCTCCAGGGAAAACAACCCTAACCTCTCCAATCTTTCCTCATCGCTGCAACCTTCAAGCCCTAGCGACAGTATAGTAAATCTCCTCTGTACACTCTCCATAGCAATTATGTCCTTCCTGTAATGTGGTGACCAGAACTGTATGCAATACTCCAGCTGTGGCCTAACCAACACTCTATACAGTTCCAGCATCACATCCCTGCTTTTGTATTCTATACCTCGGTCAATAAAGGAAAGCATTCCATATGCCTTCTTCACCACTCTTTCCACCTGTCCTGCCACCTTCAGGGACCTGTGAACATGCATTCCAAGGTCTCTCCCTTCTTCTACCCCTCTCAATATCCTCCTGTTTAATATATATTCCCTCACTTTATTTGCCCTCCCCAAATGCAATACTTCACACTTCTCTGGATTGAATTCCATTTGCCACTTTTCGGCCCACTCAATCAAACCATTGATATAATTCTGGAGTCAACTGCTTTCCTCCTCACTATTAACTACACTGCCACTTTTTGTGTCATAAGCAAATTTCCCAATCATGCCTCCGGCCTTTAAGTCCAAATCATTAATATATACAACAAACAGCAAAGGACCCAACACTGAACCCTGTGGAACACCACTGAAAACCACTTCCCATTCACAAAAACATCCATCAACTACTACCCTTTGTTTCTTGTCACTGAGCCAATTCTGTATCCAACCTGCCACCTTTACCTGTATCCCATGGGCTTTCATTTTACTGACCAGTCTGCCATGCAGGACCTTGTCAAATGCCTTACTAAAATCCATGTAGACCACATCCACTGCACTACCCTCATCAATCCTCCTTGTCACTTCCTCAAAAAAAACAAATCAAGTTAGTAAGACATAATCTTCCCTTAACAAATCCATGCTGCCTATCCCTGATTAATCCGTGCCTTTCTAAGTGGCAAATTATCCTGTCTGTCAGAATAGATTCTAACAATTTACCCACCGAGGTCAGACCGACTGGCCTATAATTACCTGGCTTATCCCTTGCACCCTTTTTAAACAATGGTACAATGTTCGCAGACCTCTAATCACTTGGTATCTCACTTGTTTAAGGGGTCACAAAGCTTTCAAGTGCTATTCTGGCAAAAGCTTGCATACACCGTGTAATTGTGAGCAGTGCTTTAGTACCTTGTCCCCTCTAAGAACAAATAACGCATTTAAACTTGTCTTTGAAAAGTAACAGTGCAGCATCTGTTCAAGTGTCTGCTCGCTCAGCAATGTTGAACAGAAAGAGGCCATTCAGCCCCTCATGCTCAAAGCAAAATATAATAAGTGCTGGAAATCTGAAATAAAAATAGAAAGTGCTGAAAGTACTCAGCAGGTCTGGCAACATCTGTGGAGAGAGAAATAAAATTAACGTTTCAGGTCAAGGACATTTCCTCAGAACTGGAAAAAGTTAGAGATGAAACAGGTTTTAAGAAAGTACAGAGGCAGGGATAGGGAAGAACAAAAAGGAAGGTCTGTGATGGGGTGGAAGATGAGAGAGATTAAATGACAAAAGGGATATGCTGGCACAAGTCAAAAGGAGATCGTGGGCAAGGCGGGGCATAATCAGCGGGTATATCATTTCAGAATAAACCTTAGCTCCTGGGCTGTGGGTGTTTAGCTATTCAGTTAGGCTGTGTGGCCATGCACTAACAAGTTCTCTTTTTACTTCCAGCTAATGCTCAGCCTGGAACAGAGATATTTAACTTGCCCGCAGTCACATCATCAGGTAAGACTTGCTTGAACTGAAGAAATAGGAGCAGGATTCGGCCCTTTAAGCCTGCTGCACCATTCGTTAAGATTATGGCTGATCTTCCTCAACTCCACCTTCCTGCACTATCCCCATATCCCATGATTCCCTTAGTATCTACAAATCTATCAATTTCTGTCTTGAATATACTTAACTGAGATCCACAATCCTCTGGGATAGAGAATTCCAAAGATTCACAGCCCGCTGAGTTAAGAAATTTTTCATCTCAATCCTAAATGACTGAACCCTTATCCTGAGACACTGACCCCGTGTTCTAAACTCCCCAGCCAAGGGCAACATCCTCCCAATATCTACCCTGTCAAGCCCCTTAAGAATTTTATATGTTTCAATGAGATCACCTCTCATTCTTCTGAATTCTAGGGAATATAGGGAGATGGTGGCATAATGGTAATGTCACTGAACTAGTAATCTAGAGGCCTAGGCTAATGCCCTGGAGAGACGGGTTCAAATTCCACCATGGAAGCTGGTGGAATTTAAATTCAATTAATTAATATATTCAGTTTAATAAAAATCTGGAATTGAAAGCTAGTCTCTGTAATGGTGCCATGAAACTATCACCAATTGTCAGAAAAACCCATCTAGTTCACTAATGTCCTTTAGGGAAGGAAATCTGTCGTCCTTACCCAGTCTGGCCTACATGCGATTCCAAATCCACAACAATGTGGTTGACTCTTAGCTGCACTCTAAAATGGTCCAGCAAGCCACTCAGTTGTCAAGGGCAATTAGGATTGGGCAGCAAATGCTGGCCTTACCAGTGATGCCCACATCCCATGAAAGAATATTTATTAAAAAAAAGTGTACTCAATCTCTCCTCATAGGACAATCCTCTCATTCCAGGAATCAATCTAGTGAACCTTAATTGTACTTTCCTCTAAGGCACATATCCTTCCTTAGATAAGGAGACCAAAACTGTACAGGTATGGCCTAACCAAGGGCCTATATAATTTTACTAAGACTTCTTTGCTCTTTTACTCCAATCCCTTTGCAATATAGGCCAACACATCATTTCCTTCCATAACTGCTTGCTGTACTTCACAGAATTGTCACAGTGCAGGAGGAGGCCATACTGGCTCTCTGAAAGAGCAACTCCCTCAGCTCCATTCCCCTGCCTTCTCCATTAACCCTGCGTATTCTTCCTTTTCATATAACTGTCTAATTCCCTTTTGAATGCTTCAATTGAATCTGCCTCCACCACGTTCTCAAGCAGCGCATTCCAGACCTTAACCACTCACTGCGTGAAAAAGTTTTTCCTCGTTATTTTTGCTTCTCTTACCAAGTACTTTAAATCTGTGTCCTCTCGTTCTCGCTCCTTTCCACGAGTGGGAACAGTTTGTCTCTATCTATTCTGTCCAGACCCTTCATGATTTTGAATACCTCTATCAAATCACCTCAGCCTTCTCTTCTCCAAGGAAAACAATCCTAACTTCTCCAATCTATCTTCATAACTGAAATTCCTCATCCCTGGAACTATTCTCGTGAATCTTTTCTGTACTCTCTCCAATGCCCTCATGTCTTTTCTAAAGTGCGGCGCCCGGAACAGGACACAATTCTCCAGCTGAGGCTGAACTAGTGTCTTATACAAGTTCAACATAACTTTCTTGCTCTTGTACCCAGGATACTGTATGCTTTATTACCCGCTCTGTCGACCTGTCCTGCCACCTTCAATGACTTATGCACAAATACATCTAGGTTCCTCTGCTCCTGCACCCTCTTTAGAATTGTACCCTTTATTCTATATTGTCTCTCCATGTTCTTCCTACCAAAATGAATCACTTCACATTTATCTGCATTGAACCTCATCTGCCACCTGTCTGCCCATTCCACCAACTTGTCTATGTGCTTTTGAAGTTCAACACTGTCCTCCTCACAGTTCACAATGCTTCCAAGTTTCGTATCATCTGAAAACTTTGAAATTGTGCCCTGTACACTAAAGTCTAGCTCATTAATATATGTCAGGAAAAGCAAGGGTCCCAACACTGATCCCTGGGGAACTCCACTACAAACCTTTCTCCAGCCCGAAATACATCCATTAACCGCTACTCTTTGTTTCCTGTCACTCAGTCAATTTCGTATCCATGTTGCTACCATCCCTTTTATTCCATTAGCTACAAGTTTGCTCACAAATCTGTTGTGTGGCACTGTATCAAACGCCTTTTGAAAGTCCATGTACACCACATCAACAGCATTGCCCTCATTAACCCTCACTGTTACCTCCTCAAACATACCTGTATGCTAACTTCCTATAATTAGTGTACAAGGACACCCAGGGCCCTGTGAATATTTCCCAGAATAAAACAGTTCCCTGTCTCCCCAATTAAAAAATATATTCTGCTTTTCTATTTTTCCTACCAAAATGGATAACTTCTTATTTCTCCACATTATGTTCCATCTGCCACCTTCTTGCCCACTCGCTCAATCTGTCTTTTTTCTCTCTGCAGCCTCTTGGTGTCTTCCTCACATCTTACTTTCCCACCTAGTTTTGTATCATCAGCAAACTTGGATGCATTACACTCAGTCCCCTCATCTAAGTCATTGATATAGATTGTAAGTAATTCAGACCCCAGCACTGATCCTGGTGACACTCCTTGTTACAGCCTGCCAACCTGAAAATGACCCACATATTCCTTTTTTTTTTGTCTGTTAACCAACTTTTGATCCGTGCTAATATATTACCCTCAATCCAATGAGCCCTAATTTTGTGTACTAACCTCTAGTGTGACTCAAATGCATTAAGTGTGAAGCAGTTTCTTTAAAGAGAGCCAGGCCTACTAAGCTGCTTCATTTATAATCCAGGTGCAATCCATATGTCGATAAGAAATGTTTCCCACAGGAAAGCAGCCAACTGCAGAACAGTGAAACTTCAGGCTTTGCATCAGTGTCAAAGACAGCTTCACATTGCGACTCACACCACAAGTTCACAGTCTCAGGCAAGTCATTAGGAGAGGTACTGGAGGAGCACTAGGACAGCCTCCACATTACAAGCTCAAGCAGCACTGGCATTTGGAGTCCTCAGCCCTCCCTATTTAAAAGAAAAGTGTCTGGACCAGGAAAAACCTAGTCCAGTACAAGTCCTGACCAAGTTATTAATTCTAAATCACTCCTTGTGACCATCCAGCACTCAGTCAATACTTTTTTAAATTCATTCTCGGGTGTGGGCATCGCTGGCAAGTTCAGCATTCATTATCCATCCCTATTCGCCCTTGAGAAGGTGGTGGTGAGACGCCTTCTTGAACTGCAGCAATCCATATGGTTTGATAAACCCATTGTGCTGTTAGGGAGGGAGTTCAGGATTTTGACCCAGTGACAGTGAAGGAATGGCGATATATTTGTGATATGTGAGGGGAACTTGCAGGTGGTGGTGTTCTCATGCGCCTGCTGTCTTTGTCCTTCTAGGTGGTAGAGGTCACGGGTTTGGAAGGTGCTGTTGAAGGAGCCTCAGCGAGTTGCTGCAATGCATCTTGTATTCAGTGGCACATTGAATAATTGAGTTCAACAAATCCCGTTCATCCATCACTCGATTTAAAAATTCTTATCCTTGTTTGCACATTCCTCCATGGCCTTGCCCCTCCCTATCTCGGTAATCTCCTCCAGCCCCACAGTCCTCCAACATCTCTGTGCTACTCTAAATCTGGCCTCTTAAGATTCCCCAATTTCATTTGCTTCACCGTTAGTGGCTGTGCCTTCAGCTGCCTGGGCCCTAAACTCTGGAATTCCCTCCCTATACCTCTCCACCTCGCTTTCCTTCTTTAAGACACTCCTTAAAACCTACCTCTTTGACCAAGCTTTTGGCCATCTGCCTAATATTGCCTTACATGGCTCGGTGTCTAATTTTGCTTTATAACGCACCTGTGAATTGCCTTGGGGACGGTTTATTACATTAAAGCATTATATAAATGCAAGATGATATTCTTCTGAGGAGGCTGTTTGACTGATGGGATAACTCCCGACAATTGCGAGCATCATATCAGAACAGGAAGTGTCTTGCATAAGCTCTAGATAAAATAAAGCCACCTCAACAGTTAACTCCTGCAAGACAGTATACCGCCTACTACAGCTATGGGGCAGGCAGCTCACCAACTGCTCCCAATCCCTGCCTTGTACCCAGCCTGGAGGACCAGAATTTTTTCAGGACCCCAGTCTGATTTTCCCTGCATTTCATCACGAGGTCTCTTGCTTCCCGTGCAGCATGGCTGCAATTAGGTGTATGTGTGTGCGTGCGTGTCTGTCTGTGGGGATGGGGGTGGGGTGTGTGTCACAAGAACACCATAAGTATTAGGAGCAGTTGTAAACCATTCGGCCCATCGAGCCTGCTCTGCCATTCAAAACGATCATGGCTGATCTGATGATTCAATTCCACCCTTGATTCCCTGACAGACCAAAAGTCTGTCTATCTCAGCCTTCAATATATTCAATGATGGAGCATCCACAACCCTGTGGGGTAGAGAATTCCAAAGATTCACAACCCTTTGAATGAAGTAATTTCTCCTCATCTCGGCCCTAAATGACTGGCCCCTTATCCTGAGACTGTGCCCCCGTCTTTTAGATTCCCCGACCAGCAGAAATAATCTCTGTGTTTACCCTATCCAGCCCCTTTGGAATCTTAAATATTTCAATGAGATCACCTCTCATTCTTCTAACTCCAGAGAATACAGGCCCAATTTAGTTAGTGTCTCATCATAGGACAAATCTAGTGAACCTTCACTGCACTACCTCCAATGCAAGTATATCCTTTCTGAAATGTGGAAACCAAAACTGCACTCAGTATTCCAGATGTAGTCTCACCAAACTCCTGTACAATTGGAGCAATACTGTAGGGATGTGTGTGAGTCTGTCTGTCTGTGGGGATGTGTGTGTCTCTGGCTGTCGGGATGTCTGTGTCTCTGGCTGTCGGGATGTCTGTGTCTCTGGCTGTCGGGATGTCTGTGTCTCTGGCTGTCGGGATGTCTGTGGCTGTCTGTCGGGATGTCTGTGTGTCTGTTGGTCGGGATGTCTGTCTCTGTTGGGATGTGTATGTGTCTGTCTGTTGGGATGTGTTACTGTCTGTGGGGATGAGTGTGTGTGTCTGTGGGGATGAGTGTGTGTGTGTGTGTGTCTGTGGGGATGTGTGTGTGTGTCTGTGGGGATGTGTGTGTGTGTCTGTGGGGATGTGTGTGTGTGTCTGTGGGGATGTGTGTGTGTGTCTGTGGGGATGTGTGTGTGTGTCTGTGGGGATGTGTGTGTGTGTCTGTGGGGATGTGTGTGTGTGTCTGTGGGGATGTGTGTGTGTGTCTGTGGGGATGTGGGGATGTGTGTCTGGATGTGGGGATGTGTGTCTGGATGTGGGGATGTGTGTCTGGATGTGGGGATGTGTGTGTGTCTGTGGGGATGTGTGTCTGTGGGGATGTGTGTCTGTGGGGATGTGTGTCTGTGGGGATGTGTGTCTGTGGGGATGTGTGTCTGTGGGGGTGTGTGTGTGTGTGTGTCTGTGGGGATGTGTGTGTGTGTGTGTCTGTGGGGATGTGTGTGTGTGTGTGTCTGTGGGGATGTGTGTGTGTGTGTGTGTCTGTGGGGATGTGTGTGTGTGTGTGTGTGTCTGTGGGGATGTGTGTGTGTGTGTGTGTCTGTGGGGATGTGTGTGTGTGTGTGTGTCTGTGGGGATGTGTGTGTGTGTGTGTGTCTGTGGGGATGTGTGTGTGTGTGTGTCTGTGGGGATGTGTGTGTGTGTGTGTGGGGATGTGTGTGTGTGTGTGTGTGTGTCTGTGGGAATGTGTGTGTGTGTGTGTCTGTGGGAATGTGTGTGTGTGTGTGTGTCTGTGGGAATGTGTGTGTGTGTGTGTGTCTGTGGGAATGTGTGTGTGTGTGTGTGTCTGTGGGAATGTGTGTGTGTGTGTGTCTGTGGGAATGTGTGTGTGTGTGTGTCTGTGGGGATGTGTGTGTGTGTGTCTGTGGGGATGTGTGTGTGTGTGTCTGTGGGGATGTGTGTGTGTGTGTCTGTGGGGATGTGTGTGTGTGTGGGGATGTGTGTGGGGATGTGTGTGGGGATGTGTGTCGGGATGTGTGTGTGTGTGGGGATGTGTGTCGGGATGTGTGTGTGTCTGTGGGGATGTGTGTGTGTGTGTCTGTGGGGATGTGTGTGTGTGTGTCTGTGGGGATGTGTGTGTGTGTGTCTGTGGGGATGTGTGTGTGTGTGTGTCTGTGGGGATGTGTGTGTGTGTGTCTCTGTGGGGATGTGTGTGTGTGTGTCTCTGTGGGGATGTGTGTGTGTGTGTCTCTGTGGGGATGTGTGTGTGTGTGTCTCTGTGGGGATGTGTGTGTGTGTGTCTCTGTGGGGATGTGTGTGTGTGTGTCTCTGTGGGGATGTGTGTGTGTGTGTCTCTGTGGGGATGTGTGTGTGTGTGTCTCTGTGGGGATGTGTGTGTGTGTGTCTCTGTGGGGATGTGTGTGTGTGTGTCTCTGTGGGGATGTGTGTGTGTGTGTCTCTGTGGGGATGTGTGTGTGTGTGTCTCTGTGGGGATGTGTGTGTGTGTGTCTCTGTGGGGATGTGTGTGTGTGTGTCTCTGTGGGGATGTGTGTGTGTGTGTCTCTGTGGGGATGTGTGTGTGTGTGTCTCTGTGGGGATGTGTGTGTGTGTGTCTCTGTGGGGATGTGTGTGTGTGTCTCTCTGTGGGGATGTGTGTGTGTGTGTCTCTGTGGGGATGTGTGTGTGTGTGTCTCTGTGGGGATGTGTGTGTGTGTGTCTCTGTGGGGATGTGTGTGTGTGTGTCTCTGTGGGGATGTGTGTGTGTGTGTCTCTGTGGGGATGTGTGTGTGTGTGTCTCTGTGGGGATGTGTGTGTGTGTGTCTCTGTGGGGATGTGTGTGTGTGTGTCTCTGTGGGGATGTGTGTGTGTGTCTCTGTGGGGATGTGTGTGTGTGTCTGTCTGTGGGGATGTGTGTGTGTGTCTGTCTGTGGGGATGTGTGTGTGTGTCTGTCTGTGGGGATGTGTGTGTGTGTCTGTCTGTGGGGATGTGTGTGTGTGTGTGTGTGTGTGTCTGTGGGAATGTGTGTGTGTGTGTGTGTCTGTGGGAATGTGTGTGTGTGTGTGTGTCTGTGGGAATGTGTGTGTGTGTGTGTGTGTGTGTCTGTGGGAATGTGTGTGTGTGTGTGTGTGTGTGTGTCTGTGGGAATGTGTGTGTGTGTGTGTGTGTGTCTGTGGGAATGTGTGTGTGTGTGTGTGTCTGTGGGAATGTGTGTGTGTGTCTGTGGGGATGTGTGTGTGTGTGTGTGTGTGTGTGTCTGTGGGGATGTGTGTGTGTGTGTGTGTCTGTGGGGATGTGTGTGTGTGTGTGTGTCTGTGGGGGTGTGTGTGTGTGTGTGGGGATGTGTGTGTGTGTGTGTGTCTGTGGGGATGTGTGTGTGTGTGTCTCTGTGGGGATGTGTGTGTGTGTGTCTCTGTGGGGATGTGTGTGTGTGTGTCTCTGTGGGGATGTGTGTGTGTGTGTCTCTGTGGGGATGTGTGTGTGTGTGTCTCTGTGGGGATGTGTGTGTGTGTCTCTGTGGGGATGTGTGTGTGTGTCTGTCTGTGGGGATGTGTGTGTGTGTCTGTCTGTGGGGATGTGTGTGTGTGTCTGTCTGTGGGGATGTGTGTGTGTGTGTGTGTGTGTGTCTGTGGGAATGTGTGTGTGTGTGTGTGTCTGTGGGAATGTGTGTGTGTGTGTGTGTCTGTGGGAATGTGTGTGTGTGTGTGTGTGTGTGTGTCTGTGGGAATGTGTGTGTGTGTGTGTGTGTGTCTGTGGGAATGTGTGTGTGTGTGTGTGTCTGTGGGAATGTGTGTGTGTGTCTGTGGGGATGTGTGTGTGTGTGTGTGTCTGTGGGGATGTGTGTGTGTGTGTGTGTCTGTGGGGATGTGTGTGTGTGTGTGTGTCTGTGGGGGTGTGTGTGTGTGTGTGTGTCTGTGGGGATGTGTGTGTGTGTGTGTGTCTGTGGGGATGTGTGTGTGTGTGTGTGTCTGTGGGGATGTGTGTGTGTCTGTGGGGATGTGTGTGTGTCTGTGGGGATGTGTGTGTGTGTGTGTGTCTGTGGGGATGTGTGTGTGTGTGTGTGTCTGTGGGGATGTGTGTGTGTGTGTGTGTCTGTGGGGATGTGTGTGTGTGTGTGTGTCTGTGGGGATGTGTGTGTGTGTGTGTCTGTGGGGATGTGTGTGTGTGTGTGTGTGTCTGTGGGGATGTGTGTGTGTGTGTGTGTGTCTGTGGGGATGTGTGTCTGTGGGGATGTGTGTGTGTGTGTCTGTGGGGATGTGTGTGTGTGTGTCTGTGGGGATGTGTGTGTGTGTGTCTGTGGGGATGTGTGTGTGTGTGTCTGTGGGGATGTGTGTGTGTGTGTCTGTGGGGATGTGTGTGTGTGTGTCTGTGGGGATGTGTGTCTGTGGGGATGTGTGTCGGGATGTGTGTCTGTGGGGATGTGTGTGTGTGTGTGTCTGTGGGGATGTGTGTGTGTGTGTGTCTGTGGGGATGTGTGTGTGTGTGTGTCTGTGGGGATGTGTGTGTGTGTGTGTCTGTGGGGATGTGTGTGTGTGTGTGTCTGTGGGGATGTGTGTCTGTGGGGATGTGTGTCGGGATGTGTGTGTCTGTGGGGATGTGTGTCGGGATGTGTGTGTGTGTGTGTCTGTGGGGATATGTGTGTGTGTGTGTCTGTGGGGATATGTGTGTGTGTGTGTCTGTGGGGATATGTGTGTGTGTGTGTCTGTGGGGATGTGTGTGTGTGTGTCTGTGGGGATGTGTGTGTCTGTGGGGATGTGTGTGTCTGTGGGGATGTGTGTCGGGATGTGTGTGTCTGTGGGGATGTGTGTCGGGATGTGTGTGTGTGTGTGTCTGTGGGGATATGTGTGTGTGTGTGTCTGTGGGGATGTGTGTGTGTGTGTCTGTGGGGATGTGTGTGTGTGTGTCTGTGGGGATGTGTGTGTGTGTGTCTGTGGGGATGTGTGTGTGTGTCTGTGGGGATGTGTGTGTGTGTGTCTGTGGGGGTGTGTGTGTGTGTGTCTGTGGGGATGTGTGTGTGTGTGTCTGTGGGGATGTGTGTGTGTGTGTCTCTGTGGGGATGTGTGTGTGTGTGTCTCTGTGGGGATGTGTGTGTGTGTGTGTCTCTGTGGGGATGTGTGTGTGTGTGTCTCTGTGGGGATGTGTGTGTGTGTGTGTCTGTGGGGATGTGTGTGTGTGTGTGTCTGTGGGGATGTGTGTGTGTGTGTGTCTGTGGGGATGTGTGTGTGTGTGTGTCTGTGGGGATGTGTGTGTGTGTGTGTGTGTGTGTCTGTGGGGATGTGTGTGTGTGTGTGTGTGTGTGTCTGTGGGGATGTGTGTGTGTGTGTGTGTGTGTGTCTGTGGGGATGTGTGTGTGTGTGTGTGTGTGTCTGTGGGGATGTGTGTGTGTGTGTGTGTGTGTGTGTGTGTGTGTCTGTGGGAATGTGTGTGTGTGTGTGTGTCTGTGGGAATGTGTGTGTGTGTGTGTGTCTGGGAATGTGTGTGTGTGTGTGTGTCTGTGGGGATGTGTGTGTGTGTGTCTGTGGGGATGTGTGTGTCTGTGGGGATGTGTGTGTGTGTGGGGATGTGTGTGTGTGTCGGGATGTGTGTGTGTGTGGGGATGTGTGTCGGGATGTGTGTGTGTGTGTGTCTGTGGGGATGTGTGTGTGTGTGTGTCTGTGGGGATGTGTGTGTGTGTGTGTCTGTGGGGATGTGTGTGTGTGTGTGTCTGTGGGGATGTGTGTGTGTGTGTGTCTGTGGGGATGTGTGTGTGTGTGTGTCTGTGGGGATGTGTGTGTGTGTGTCTGTGGGGATGTGTGTGTGTGTGTCTGTGGGGATGTGTGTGTGTGTGTCTGTGGGGATGTGTGTGTGTGTGTCTCTGTGGGGATGTGTGTGTGTGTGTCTCTGTGGGGATGTGTGTGTGTGTGTGTGTGTGTCTGTCTCTGTGGGGATGTGTGTGTGTGTGTGTGTGGGGATGTGTGTGTGGGGATGTGTGTGTGTCTGTGGGGATGTGTGTGTCTGTGTGTCTGTGGGGATGTGTGTGTGTCTGCGGGGATGTGTGTGTGTCTGCGGGGATGTGTGTGTGTGCGTCTGCGGGGATGTGTGTGTGTGTGTGTGCGTCTGCGGGGATGTGTGTGTGTGTGTCTGCGTCTGCGGGGATGTGTGTGTGTCTGTGGGGATGTGTGTGTGTGTGTGTCTGTGGGGATGTGTGTGTGTGTGTGTCTGTGGGGATGTGTGTGTGTGTGTGTGTGTGTCTGTGGGGATGTGTGTGTGTGTGTGTCTGTGGGGATGTGTGTGTGTGTGTGTCTGCGGGGAAGTGTGTGTGTGTGTCTGCGTCTGCGGGGATGTGTGTGTCTGCGTCTGCGGGGATGTGTGTGTGTGTGTGTGCGTCTGCGGGGATGTGTGTGTGTGCGTCTGCGGGGATGTGTGTGTGTGCGTCTGCGGGGATGTGTGTGTGTGCGTCTGCGGGGATGTGTGTGTGTGTGTCTGCGGGGATGTGTGTGTGTGTGTCTGCGGGGATGTGTGTGTGTGTGTCTGCGGGGATGTGTGTGTGTGTGTCTGCGGGGATGTGTGTGTGTGTGTCTGCGGGGATGTGTGTGTGTGTGTGTCTGCGGGGATGTGTGTGTGTGTGTGTCTGCGGGGATGTGTGTGTGTGTGTGTCTGCGGGGATGTGTGTGTGTGTGTGTCTGCGGGGATGTGTGTGTGTGTGTGTCTGCGGGGATGTGTGTGTGTGTGTGTCTGCGGGGATGTGTGTGTGTGTGTGTCTGCGGGGATGTGTGTGTGTGTGTCTGCGGGGATGTGTGTGTGTGTGTGTCTGCGGGGATGTGTGTGTGTGTCTGCGAGGATGTGTGTGTGTGTGTGTGTGTGTCTGCGGGGATGTGTGTGTGTGTGTGTCTGCGGGGATGTGTGTGTGTGTGTGTCTGCGGGGATGTGTGTGTGTGTGTGTCTGCGGGGATGTGTGTGTGTGTGTGTCTGCGGGGATGTGTGTGTGTGTGTGTCTGCGGGGATGTGTGTGTGTGTGTGTCTGCGGGGATGTGTGTGTGTGTGTGTGTCTGCGGGGATGTGTGTGTGTCTGCGGGGATGTGTGTGTGTCTGCGGGGATGTGTGTGTGTCTGCGGGGATGTGTGTGTGTCTGCGGGGATGTGTGTGTGTCTGCGGGGATGTGTGTGTGTCTGCGGGGATGTGTGTGTGTCTGCGGGGATGTGTGTGTGTGTGTCTGCGGGGATGTGTGTGTGTGTGTGTCTGCGGGGATGTGTGTGTGTGTGTGTGTCTGCGGGGATGTGTGTGTGTGTGTGTGTCTGCGGGGATGTGTGTGTGTGTGTGTGTCTGCGGGGATGTGTGTGTGTGTGTGTGTCTGCGGGGATGTGTGTGTGTGTGTGTGTGTCTGCGGGGATGTGTGTGTGTGTGTGTGTCTGCGGGGGTGTGTGTGTGTGTGTGTGTCTGCGGGGATGTGTGTGTGTGTGTGTGTCTGCGGGGATGTGTGTGTGTGTGTCTGCGGGGATGTGTGTGTGTGTGTCTGCGGGGATGTGTGTGTGTGTGTGTGTCTGCGGGGATGTGTGTGTGTGTGTGTGTCTGCGGGGATGTGTGTGTGTGTGTGTGTCTGCGGGGATGTGTGTGTGTGTGTGTGTCTGCGGGGATGTGTGTGTGTGTGTGTGTCTGCGGGGATGTGTGTGTGTGTGTGTGTGTCTGCGGGGATGTGTGTGTGTGTGTGTGTCTGCGGGGGTGTGTGTGTGTGTGTGTGTCTGCGGGGATGTGTGTGTGTGTGTGTGTCTGCGGGGATGTGTGTGTGTGTGTCTGCGGGGATGTGTGTGTGTGTGTCTGCGGGGATGAGTGTGTGTGTCTGCGGGGATGAGTGTGTGTGTCTGCGGGGATGAGTGTGTGTGTCTGCGGGGATGAGTGTGTGTGTCTGCGGGGATGAGTGTGTGTGTCTGCGGGGATGAGTGTGTGTGTCTGCGGGGATGTGTCTCTCTGTGGGGATGTGGGGATGTGGGGTTGTGTGTCTGTGGGGATGTGTCTGCGTGTGTCTGTGGGGATGTGTCTGCGTGTGTCTGTGGGGATGTGTCTGCGTGTGTCTGTGGGGATGTGTCTGCGTGTGTCTGTGGGGATGTGTCTGCGTGTGTCTGTGGGGATGTGTCTGCTTGTGTCTGTGGGGATGTGTCTGCGTGTGTCTGTGGGGATGTGTTTGCGTGTGTCTGCGGGGATGTGTGTGTCTGTCTGCGGGGATGTGTGTGTCTGTGTGTGTGTGTATGTGTGTGTGTCTGTGGGGACGTGTGTGTGTGTCTGTCTGTGGGGACGTGTGTGTGTGTCTGTCTGTGGGGTCGTGTGTGTGTCTGTCTGTGGGGTCGTGTGTGTGTGTGTGTCTCTGTCTGTCTGTGCGTGTGTCTGTATGTGGGGATGTGTGTGCGTGTCTGTATGTGGGGATGTGTGTGCGTGTCTGTATGTGGGGATGTGTGTGCGTGTCTGTATGTGGGGATGTGTGTGCGTGTCTGTATGTGGGGATGTGTGTGCGTGTCTGTATGTGGGGATGTGTGTGCGTGTCTGTATGTGGGGATGTGTGTGCGTGTCTGTATGTGGGGATGTGTGTGCGTGTCTGTATGTGGGGATGTGTGTGCGTGTCTGTATGTGGGGATGTGTGTGCGTGTCTGTATGTGGGGATGTGTGTGCGTGTCTGTCTGTGGGGATGTGTGTGCGTGTCTGTCTGTGGGGATGTGTGTGCGTGTCTGTCTGTGGGGACGTGTGCGTGTCTGTCTGTGGGGACGTGTGCGTGTCTGTCTGTGGGGACGTGTGCGTGTCTGTCTGTGGGGACGTGTGCGTGTCTGTCTGTGGGGACGTGTGCGTGTCTGTCTGTGGGGACGTGTGTCTGTCTGTGGGGACGTGTGTCTGTCTGTGGGGACGTGTGTGTGTCTGTCTCTGGGGACGTCTGTGTGTGTCTGTCTCTGGGGACGTCTGTGTGTCGGACTGTCGGGACGTGTGTCTGACTGTCGGGCATGTCTGTGTCTGTCTGTCGGGATGTGTGTGTCTGTCAGGATATCTGTCTGCTGGGCTGTGTGTCTGTCTGGATATCTGTCTGTCGGGCTGTGTGTCTGTCTGTCGGGCTGTGTGTCTGTCTGTCGGGCTGTGTGTCTGTCTGTCGGGCTGTGTGTCTGTCTGTCGGGCTGTGTGTCTGTCTGTCGGGCTGTGTGTCTGTCTGTCGGGCTGTGTGTCTGTCTGTCGGGCTGTGTGTCTGTCTGTCGGGCTGTGTGTCTGTCTGTCGGGCTGTGTGTCTGTCTGTCGGGCTGTGTGTCTGTCTGTCGGGCTGTGTGTCTGTCTGTCGGGCTGTGTGTCTGTCTGTCGGGCTGTGTGTCTGTCTGTCGGGCTGTGTGTCTGTCTGTCGGGCTGCCTGTGTCTCTGTCTGTCGGGCTGCCTGTGTCTCTGTCTGTCGGGCTGCCTGTGTCTCTTTCTGTCGGGATGCCTGTGTGTCTGTCGGTCGGGATGCCTGTGTGTCTGTCGGTCGGGATGCCTGTGTGTCTGTCGGTCGGGATGCCTGTGTGTCTGTCGGTCGGGATGCCTGTGTGTCTGTCGGTCGGGATGCCTGTGTGTCTGTCGGTCGGGATGCCTGTGTGTCTGTCGGTCGGGATGTCGGTCTCCCTCGGTCGGGATGTCGGTCTCCCTCGGTCGGGATGTCGGTCTCCCTCGGTCGGGATGTCGGTCTCCCTCGGTCGGGATGTCGGTCTCCCTCGGTCGGGATGTCGGTCTGTCTCTCTGTCTGTGTGTCTGTGGGGATGTGTGTGCGTGCGTCTGTGGGGATGTGTGTGCGTGCGTGTCTGTGGGGATGTGTGTGCGTGCGTGTCTGTGGGGATGTGTGTGCGTGCGTGTCTGTGGGGATGTGTGTGCGTGCGTGTCTGTGGGGATGTGTGTGCGTGCGTGTCTGTGGGGATGTGTGTGCGTGCGTGTCTGTGGGGATGTGTGTGCGTGCGTGTCTGTGGGGATGTGTGTGCGTGCGTGTCTGTGGGGATGTGTGTGCGTGCGTGTCTGTGGGGATGTGTGTGCGTGCGTGTCTGTGGGGATGTGTGTGCGTGCGTGTCTGTGGGGATGTTTGTCTGTGTCTTGTCTGATTGTGGGAATGTGTCTGTCTGTCTGTCTGTGGCGCGTGTATCTGTCTGTCGGGATGTGCGTCTATCTGTCTGTAGGTGTGGTTGTTTGTCAGTAGGAAGGGGTGGGAATGCGTCTTTATGGGTGAGTGTGTGCCTGTCTCTCGCTCTGTGGCGATGGGTGGCTGCACACGTCTGTCTGTCTGTATGGGTGGCTGCGCGCATCCGTCTTTCTGCTGGGGTGGCTGTGTGCGTCTGTCTGTAGGGGGGTGTGCCTGTCAGTCTGTCTGTCTGTAGGGGTGTGTGCGTGCCTGTCTGTCTGTAGGGGGTGCGCATGCATGCATGTCTGTCTATCTGCAGGGGTGGCTGTGCGTCTCTGCCTGTCTGCAGGGGTGGCTGCGTGTGTGTTTGTGGTGTGTAATTTGCCTCCTTGAGTCACTAACCTAGTTTGCCTGGGAAGATTGCTATTTACTGATTTGTAAAAATGTACTGATTTTATACAATCAGATTAAAACATTGTGGGTACATCTTGTAAAATAAAAACCAATTATTAAAAGTTCAGCTGCTAAAACCCAATTATTTTTCTTTCTTTCGCCCCAGGTGTGGTTTCGTACAAAAAAGGTGCGTCATCTTATTTAAAAACCTGATCAGACCTGTACTTTCTGAACTAGTTTAAAAACCTGATCAGACCTGTACTTTCTGAACTAGTTTCACAGCAAGGTGCAGGGATAATTGACCCCACCTTTCACTTTGTAAACTTGCCTTGGGGGGTATTTCAACAGCATGGGACACCAAGCCATAGCCAGACACAGGTTGCTCGCAAGTTCTCATTGCCTCCCATGAAAGAGGAATAACTGTTACCTGAAGAGGTTGTTCTGTCTGATCCCATATTCACGAACTGAAGCCACATGATGGCAATGCTAACTCACTTGAGGCCAGTTTGTTTCTGCTGTAGCCATCTGGTCTCGCCCCAAACACCGTCAGCCAGCCAGGTACACCCCAGACACCGTCAAACGGCCATGCTTGCCCCAGGCACCATCTGGCGGCCCTCCTTTGCTGCAGTTGCTGTGCTCATTTATTCTGCTTTCAGTTTGTGGGGTAGGAGTGAGCATGTTGTGCAGTGCAACCTGCAAATAGTAACAGCCTCGCCTTTCAAACTAATCGAAACATGTATCTGCTGGGTGTATTTAAGCATCACAGATTTCCTGTTGAGATGTTGGGATCATGTAGTGGGGTGTGTTCGAAACTGGTTACTGTCAGATTATCTACTTCTCATTGGAAATATCCATCTTGTGTGCATTGGGGAACATTGTTGAATGCTGTCTGTTATTGAGGAACAACGCACAGTACTGTCCAGGATACAGAAACAGTAGGTAATCATTACGTCACATAGCAGTCTCTGCAGATTCTTATTCTTAGCATTGCTTTTTCCCAGTTCCCTTTGCGCCATGCTAGAACATCGAATCTCTTCACTAACTGTGTAAACACTAGACCTTTCACTCCTAAAAGAATTGGAGGCAAGCTTGAGGCATGGGTTGCTAGTTAGTGGGAGGGTGGGAAGAGAGGAAACTTATTGTGGTAGGATATGACAAGTCGTGTACCCCAGAGATCTCTACTGGGGCCTCAACTTTTCACTTGATTTATCAATGAATTAGAGGAAGTCCCCTGGTCCGGACAGCTTGCATCGCAGGTTGCTAAAGGAAGTGGGAATGGAGATGGCGGAAGGGTTTACCATAATCTTCCAATCTTCCCTGGACATGAGGGAGGTACCAGATAATTGGAGAGTGGCAAACCTTGACACCCTTATTCAAGAAAGGGTGTAAGGACATCCCTAGTTACTACAGACCGGTTAGTTTAAACATCAGTGGTGGGTAAGGTTTTGGAAACAATCAAGGAAAGAATTAGCAGGCACTTGGAGAGATTTTAGTTAATTAAAGAGAGTCAGCATGAATTTGTAAAAAGCAGATCGTGCTTGACTAATCCAACATAATTTTTTGATGAAGTAATAGAGAAGGTTGATGAAGGGAATGCGGTGAATGTTGTCTATATGGATTTTAAGGAAGCATTTGACAAAGTACCACATAAAAGGCTGGTTAACAAAACTGAGGCTCATGGAATAGGAGGGTCAGTGACCAATTGGATTTTTAAAAACTGGTTAGGGACAGAAAATAGCTAGTTTTGATAAATGGTTGTTTTTCAGACTGGAGAATGATAGACAGTGGTGTTTCCCAAGGATCCGTCCTAGGATCACTGCTTTTTTTATATTTATACATGTCTTGGATATTGGAATGGAGTAACATTTCAAAATTTGCTGATGATACCAAACTTGGAGGTGTGGCAAACAGTGATGATTGTATAAATTAACTGCAACAGGACATGGATAAGCTAGCAGAATGGGTAGACAAGTGTCAGATGGAATTTTTTCTGGAGAAGTGTGACTTGATGCATTTTGGCAGAAGGGATAGACTAAATGGCATCGTTAACCAAGTTTTCAAAAGGGAAGGCACAATAAGCAATGTAGACGGGAGCAGGAAGTTACAGAGGGATATTGATAGATTAAGTGAGTGGGTAAAACTGTGGCAAAGACAGTTCAACATGGGGAAGTGTGATGTCATCCACTCAGATCCAAGAAAGATACAGTTTTATTCTAAATGGTCAGAAGATAGGAACTCTGCAGGAGCAGAGATTTTAGCATCCACATGCCTGTGTGGAGTTTGCAAGTTCTCCTTGTGACCACGTGGGTTTCCGCCGGGTGCTCCGGTTTCCTCCCACAGCCAAAGACTTGCAGGTTGATAGGTAAATTGGCTATTGTAAATTGCCCCTAGTGTAGGTAGGTGGTAGGAGAATTGTCGGGATGTGGTAGGGAATATGGGATTAATGTAGGATTAGTATAAATGGGTGGTTGATGGTCGGCACAGACTCGGTGGGCCGAAGGGCCTGTTTCATTGCTGTATCTCTAAATAAAATAAAACATGCAGAAATCATTAAAAGCTAGTGGACAGGTACAAGAAGCAATCAAAAAGGCTGATGGAATGTTGCTCTTTATCTAAAGGAAGCTGGAATACAAAAGTGAGTAAGCGATGTCTGAGATTTTCAGAGCTCTGTTAAGACCCCTTCTTGGAGCCCTGGGTTCAGTTCTGGGCATCGCTGCACCCTTACGTGAAGTCACCTCCATGAATTGTGTTCACCAGTATTTGGGGGCATGTATTTTAACCTGATCCATGTTAATTTATACAATCATCACTGTTTGCCACACCTCCAAGTTTGGTATCATCAGCAAATTTTGAAATGTTACTCTATTCCAATACACTTGGAGTACTATGAACAGTTCTGGTATCCATATTATAAAAAGGATATAGAAGCACAGTAAAATTTGCAAAAAAAAAATACTGGGATGATACCAGAAGTGAGAGGTTGTAATTATCAGGAAAGATTGAACAGGCTGGGACTCTTTTCCCTAGAAAAAAGACTGAGGGGTGACCTGATAGAGGTCTTTAAAATTGTGGAAGGGTTTGATAGAGCAGGCATAGAGAAGCTGTTTCCATTTGTAGAAGAGACCAGGACTCGGGGCCATCAATGAAAGATCATCACTAATAAATCTAATAGGGAATTCAGGAGAAACCACTTTACCCAGAGAGTAGTGAGAATGTGGAACTTGCTACCACAGGGTGTGGTTGAGGTGAATAGTATAGATGCATTTAAGGGAAAACGAGATAAACACCTGAGGGAGAAAGGAATAGAAGGCGATGTTGAAGGATCAAAGGAGGCTTGTATGAAGCATAAACACCAGCATGGATCCCATGAGCCAAATGCCCTGCTTCTGTGCTCGAAATACTTTGTAATATGCTGTAAGTACAGGTTGTTGTGCTTCAGGTTGCATTGCAAGAGCTATGGCATTTCACAGGGGCATGGGGGAGTTTAAAGTATAGACATTCTTTACCCAGTCTCTTCAGAAAATCTGTGATGTTTAAGCCATTCCATTAATTAATTCAAAGTGTATTTAAAATCGCTAACTGCAAATAGCATTTGTTGTCAGAACTACTGGGAATGGTCTGGATATGGAGCAGTAACTTCCTTTGCTGAATTCTTTAACTCCATAGATCTGCTCTCTAATGTGTATGAAGTGATTGACTCTGTTCATTGCTGTTGCTTTGATGGTTAGTGCTGCCATTGTCTTGCTTGCTAGTTGGAGCTTGCAGCTTGCAAAATAAATGCTGACTTTTGGTTTTCCCATTCTCTCTCTGCCTGCCTGTGCCTCTCTTCCATCCCTCTCCCTTACCACTCTCTTTTCCCCTGACTGGTTCTCTCTTCTGTCTTTCCCCCAATTATTTCCTCCCATCTCCCAGGTTCAGTCAGTTCTCGGAGTCATTCCTTTGCAGATCCAGCAAGTAACCTTGGCCTCGAGGACATTATCAGGAAAGCCTTAATGGGGAAATACGATGACAAAGGAGAAGATCACCAAGTGGTTCTACCGCATCCTGTGAGTGCGACACAGGGCAACATGAGCGCGACCATTCCCGTGTCCGGTGATTCTCGGAATGAGGAGGCCAATCCATCACCTCCATCAGGTTAGTGTGATGAGGTGAAGGAGCATCATCAGTTGCTGGTGCCCCATGTATTGCGATGCCTGTTTGATTCTGTGCAGGCAGTACCAGTCAGGTGGATGCAGGCTGCATTTATCATAGTGTTCTGCAGAGCAGCTTATCGGTTCACATCTGGAATTAGTGGGCCTGGTTGAGCATTCTTTCCAGTTGAATCTGGAGTCTGGATCCTGTTGAGTTGGATTCACTACATTTACACTGTTTGTTTCATTCTTTGCTTCAAGCCACCAGATGATTTCCAATATCCTAATCGGTTATTGATGTATTTATTTAGGGTCAACTCTTCTGTCAGTTCTGCCCCTAATGTTTGCCAACATTTCTGGCCAGTAAAACTTAGCAAATGTCCAGTAGTTAATATGTGCCAGGATTAGAGTCAGAGCTATACAGCACAGAAACAGGCCCTTTGGCCCGTCATGTCTGTGCCGGCCCAGAGATCACGTGTTCAAATCCCACAATGCAAAATTGTGAAAGTGAATTCCAAACTTCAGCTAATTTGTGGGTTGGCATCAACAAAGTGCCCATGAAAACTGCAGATTATCGTAAAACGCCCTTCAGGAAGCACCTCACGATCCGCCTGTTCAAACCTATGTGATTCTAGACCCACTCCGCCCTGGCAGTGTCGCCCACATCCAACAAATGAAAAAAGACTGCAATCAGCAAGAAATTAAGGGGCCAGTTAAATAGTAACTTATTGAAACTTCATTGTAAAATCTGTAAGGAAACAATGATAGCTTAGTAATATAGTGTCTGACTATGTCATTCACAGTGTGCTATTCTGGTGATAAAGTGGAACTGCATGTCCCTTGAAGCCTAATTGTTAGGTGAATAGATCCTCAGATCATATACATTAGTTACCACAAGGCAGTGAGTCGGAAAAAAAAAATAGGTCCTTGGTTGGGCTTTTTCAATCTGATTCATTATTAAGCTGGGACCTGGTGTCTGGGTTTGGGATGCTGAGTGCAGCCTTGGATGTGCTCCTGTTGTACGCCTCAGCACTGTCTCAAAGAGGTGGAAGGATATTTGACCCCAAGATGAACTTCAATTTCTGTTTTTCCTATTTCTCATCTACATGGCGCAGTGGTTAGCACCGCAGCCTCACAGCTCCAGCGACCCGGGTTCAATTCTGGGTACTGCCTGTGTGGAGTTTGCAAGTTCTCCCTGTGTCTGCGTGGGTTTCCTCCGGGTGCTCCGGTTTCCTCCCACATGCCAAAGCCTTGCTGGTTGATAGGTTAATTGGCCTTTATAAATTGCCCCTAGTATAGGTAGGTGGTAGGGAAATATAGGGACAGATGGGGATGTGGTAGTAATGTGGAATTAGTGTAGGATTAGTATAAAATGGGTGGTTGATGGTTGGCACAGACTCGGTGGGCCGAAGGGCCTGTTTCAGTGCTGTATCTCTATAAAAAAAAAACTAAAACTATAAAGGGAATGGGAGGCTCCAAATGGTGGGGGAACCCAGCACGTCCGTGTAAAAGACAAGGTTGAAGCATTTGCAAACATCTTCAGCCAGAAGTGCCAACTGTATGATCTGTCTCAGCCTCCTTCTGAGGTCCCCATCATCATAGATGCCAGTCTTCAGATAATTCGATTCACTCTACATAATATCAAGAACAGCTAAAGGCATTGGATATAGCAAATGCCATGGGCCCTGACAACATCCTGGCTGTAGTACCAAAGAGTTGTGCTCCAGAACTAGCTGAGCCATTAGCCAAATTGTACCGACAATGTGAAAAATTGCCCAGGAATGTCCTATCCGCGAAACACAGGACAAATCCAATCTGACCAATTAGCGCCCCATTAGTCTACACTCAATCATCAGCAGAGTGATGGAAGATGTTGTCAAAGGTGTCTTCAACAGTGCTAACAAGCGCATTTACACAGCAGCAATCTGCTCACCGATGCTGTTTGGGTTCCCCTAGGGCCACTCTGCTCCAGGCCTCATTACAGTCCTGGTCCAAACATGACGAAAAGGGCTGAAGTCAAGAGGTGAGAACGACTGCCCTTGACATTAAGGCAGCATTTAACTGAGTGCGGTATCAAGGAGCCGTCGCAAAATGGAAATCAGGAAAAACTCTTGGTTGGTTGGTGTCATACCTAGCACAAAGGAAGATGGTTGTGGTTGTTGGAGGCCAATCAGCTCAGCCCTAGGACATCGCTGCAGGAGTTCCTCAGGGTAGTGTGCTATGCCCAACCATTTTCAGCTGCTTCATCAATGATCTTCCCTCTAAAATAGGATCAGAAGTGGGGATGTTTGCTGATGATTGCGCAATATTCACGATGCCTCAGATACTGAAGCAGTCCGTGACCATATGCAGCAAGATCTGGACAACATTCAGACTTGGGCTGATTAATGGCAAGTAACATTTGTGCCACACAAGGGCCACAGGCAATGACCATTTCCGACGAAAGAGAATCTAACCATCTCCCCTTGACATTTAACATTACCATTACTGAATCCCCCACCAACAACATCCTGGGGGTTACATTTCACCAGAAACTTAACTGGACTAGCCATATAAATACTCTAGCTTCAAGAGCAGGCCAGAGTTTGGGAATTCTGCAGCAGGTAACCCATCCCCTGACTCCCCAAAGCCTGTTCACCATCTACAAGGCACAAGCATCCTTGAAGTGGAGCTTTAAGCACTCCACTGGTCCTTGGGTATGCGACTGTCTTCCATCATGCGGATGTGTCCAGTTCACCAAAGCCGCCTCTGTTTGATCAGTGCCAATACACTTGGGAGCTCTGCCTTCGCGAGGACTGCGACATTAGTGATTTTGTTCTGCCAGGATATACCCACAATACACTGCAAACAGCGAAGATGGAAATTATTGAGCTTCTTTTCCTGGTAGCTGTAAGTTGCCCATGTTTCACAGCCATACAACAAGGTGCTGAGAACACAGGCCTTATAAACCATCAGCTTGATCTTAAGAGCCAAATTGGTGTTATCCTATGTGGGTTTTCCCAAGTCAACCAAAGGTGGTAGCTGCTTTCCGTATGCATGTATCGAACTCTGCATCAAGGCAGATTGTCATCGTTGGCCCAAGGTAGTGCTAGATTTGCTAGTGCTCTTCGGGGGGGTTTAAGCTAATTCAACAGGGGGATGGGAACCTAAATTGTAGTTCCAGTGTGCAGGATGTTGAGAGTAGTGAGGGCAGAGATAAGGTTATAAGGACACAAGAGGGCACTGGCAAGCAAGAGCTTGGTTTAAAATGTGTCTACTTCAACGCCAGGAGCATCCGGAATAAGGTGGGTGAGCTTGCAGCATGGGTTGGTACCTGGGATCTTGATGTTGTGGCCATTTCAGAGACATGGGTAGAGCAGGGACAGGAATGGATGTTGCGGGTTCCGGGATTTAGATGTTTCACTAAGAACAGAGAAGAGGGTAAAAGAGGGCGGGGTGTGGCATTGTTAATCAAGGAAAGTATTACAGCGGCAGAAAGGACGTTTGAGGACTCGTCTACTGAGGTAGTCTGGGCCGAGGTTAGAAACAGGAGAGGAGAGGTCACCCTGTTGGGAGTTTTCTATAGACCTCCAAATAGTTCCAGAGATGTAGAGGAAAGGATAGCAAAGATGATTCTTGACAGGAGCGAGAGTAACAGGGTAGTGGTTATGGGGGACTTTAACTTTCCAAATATTGACTGGAAATACTATAGTTTGAGTACTTTAGATGGGTCTGTTTTTGTCCAGTGTGTGCAGGAGGGTTTTCTGACACAGTATGTAGACAGGCCAACCAGGGGCGATGCCACATTGGATTTGGTACTGGGTAATGAACCCGGCCAGGTGTTAGATTTAGAAGTTGGTGAGCACTTTGGTGATAGTGATCACAATTCGGTTAGGTTTACCTTAGCGATGGGCAGGGACAGGCATATACAGCAGGGCAAGAATTATAGCTGGGGGAAAGGAAATTATGATGCGATTAGGCAAGATTTAGGATGTGTAGGATGGGGAAGGAAACTGCAGGGGATGGGCACAATCGAAATGTGGAGCTTATTCAAGGAGCAGCTACTGCGTGTCCTTGATAAGTATGTACCTGTCAGGCAGGGAGGAAGTTGTCGAGCGAGGGAGCCGTGGTTTACTAAAGAAGTTGAGGAGCTTGTCAAGAGGAAGAAGAAGGATTATGTTAGGATGAGACGTGAAGGCTCAGTTAGGGCGCTTGAGAGTTACAAGCTAGCCAGGAAGGATCTAAAGGGAGAGATAAGAAGAGCAAGGAGAGGACACGAGAAGTCATTGGCGGATAGGATCAAAGAAAACCCTAAGGCTTTCTATAGGTATATCAGGAATAAAAGAATGACTAGAGATAGGTTAGGGCCAATCAAGGATAGTAGTGGGAAGTTGTGTGTGGAATCGGAGGAGATGGGGGAAGTGTTAAATGAATATTTTTCGTCAGTATTTACAGTGGAGAAAGAAAATGTTGTCGAGGAGAATACTGAGATACAGACTACTAGGCTAGATGGGATTGAGGTTCACAAGGAGGAGGTGTTAGCAATTTTGGAAAGTGTGAAAATAGATAAGTCCCCTGGGCCAGATGGGATTTATCCGAGGATTCTCTGGGAAGCCAGGGAGGAGATTGCAGAGCCTTTGTCCTTGATTTTTATGTCGTCATTGTCAACAGGAATAGTGCCGGAAGACTGGAGGATAGCAAATGTTGTCCCCTTGTTCAAGAAGGGGAGTAGAGACAGCCCTGGTAATTATAGACCTGTGAGCCTTACTTCGGTTGTGGGTAAAATGTTGGAAAAGGTTATAAGAGATAGGATTTATAATCATCTTGAAAAGAATAAGTTCATTAGAGATAGCCAGCACGGTTTTGTGAAGGGTAGGTCGTGCCTCACAAACCTTATTGAGTTTTTTGACAAGGTGACCAAACAGGTGGATGAGGGTAAAGCCGTGGATGTGGTCTATATGGATTTCAGTAAGGCGTTTGATAAAGTTCCCCATGGTAGGCTATTGCAGAAAATACAGAAGTATGGGATTGAAGGTGAATTAGTGCTTTGGATCAGAAATTGGCTAGCTGAAAGAAGACAGAGGGTGGTGGTTGATGGTAAATGTTCATCCTGGAGTTTAGTTACTAGTGGTGTACCGCAAGGATCTGTTTTGGGGCCACTGCTGTTTGTCATTTTTATAAATGACCTGGATGAGGGTGTAGAAGGGTGGGTTAGTAAATTTGTGGATGACACGAAGGTCGGTGGAGTTGTGGATAGTGCCGAAGGATGTTGTAGGTTACAGAGGGACATAGATAGGCTGCAGAGCTGGGCTGAGAGATGGCAAATGGAGTTTAATGCGGAAAAGTGTGAGGTGATTCACTTCGGAAGGAGTAACAGGATTGCAGAGTACTGGGCTAATGGGAAGATTCTTGGTAGTGTAGATGAACAGAGAGATCTTGGTGTCCAGGTACATAAATCCCTGAAAGTTGCCACCCAGGTTAATAGGGCTGTTAAGAAGGCATATGGTGTGTTAGCTTTTATTAGTAGGGGGATCGAGTTTAGGAGCCACGAGGTCATGCTGCAGCTGTACAAAACTCTGGTGAGACCGCACCTGGAGTATTGCGTGCAGTTCTGGTCACCGCATTATAGGAAGGATGTGGAAGCTTTGGAAAGGGTGCAGAGGAGATTTACTAGGATGTTGCCTGGTATGGAGGGAAGGTCTTACGAGGAAAGACTGATGGACTTGAGGTTGTTTTCGTTGGAGAGGAGGAGGAGGAGAGGTGACTTAATAGAGATATATAAGATAATCAGAGGGTTAGATAGGGTGGATAGTGATAGCCTTTTTCCTCGGATGGTGATGGCAAACACGAGGGGACATAGCTTTAAGTTGAGGGGTGACAGATATAGGACAGATGTCAGAGGTAGTTTCTTTACACAGAGAGTAGTAGGGGCGTGGAGCGCCCTGCCTGCAACAGTAGACTCGCCAACTTTAAGGGCATTTAAGTGGTCATTGGATAGACATATGGATGAAAATGGAATAGTGTAGGTCAGTTGGTTGGCGCAACATCGAGGGCTGAAGGGCCAGTACTGCGCTGTAATGTTCTATGTTCTATGTAGCAGAATTTGCTAACCACTCCTAGTGGGTGTTATTTAGTGTAATCAGCAGCAGAGATGCAACACCACAGTTTTCTTGATGTTTATAGTCAAGGAGAACAAGTTACAGGCGTGGGAGCGACAATCTATGAATCTTTGTACTTGAGTTTCTGTGTGAGCAACTAGTGCAGCATCATCAGCATGGAGGAGTTCTCTGATCAAGACGCAATGTGTTTTTGTCTTGGCTTTCAGCCTTGATAGAATGTAGAGCTTGCCGTCTGATCTAGTATGCAGGTAGATTCCTTATCTGCAGGGAAGGCGAAGGTCAGGACCATGGAGAAGAAGATGCTAAGCAGAGTAGAGGCTAGGGCACAGCCACGTTTCACTACATTCTTCACTCTAGAACTGTCGGAAATAGAGCCATACAGTGCAGTGCATGTTGTCATGGAAGGAGCGTTGCAAGCGTGACATGAAGGCCCTGAATGTCGACTATTGCACCTGGGAGTCACTCGCTGGCGAAAGGGGAAAATGGAGAGACATCCTATGGACTGGCTTGCACTACCATGGCGACCAGTTGCTACAGCAACTTGGCAACAGGTGCCAATGTCAAAAACAAGAACTCTCAGCGTCACTTGACAGCTTCACGTGTAGCACTTGTGGCAGAACCTGCCTCTCAAGGATTGACCTTCACAATCATCAGCAAAAGTGCACCAAGAGAAGACACCCCACCTAAATGGATTGTTTGCTGCATATCCATCATCTTTCATAGATGGAGGGATGCCAACATCAAGGTACAGTCAGGGGTGTGATGGAATACTTCCCTCTTGCCTGGATGAGTGCAGCTGCAACAACACAAGAATTTCGCCATCCAAGACAAAGCAGCATGCTTGATTGGCACCTCATCTACCATCTTAACCATATGCTTCCTCCACCATCAGCCCACAGTGGCAGCAGTGTGTACCATCTACTGATAGCAGATGCAGCTACATTGCACTGCAGCATTCACCAAGGCTCCTTCAACAGCACCTTCCAAACCTGCAACCACTTATCACCTAGAACAAGAAGTTTATATATAGCAGCTTTAATGTAGTAAAACATCCCAAGGCACTTCACAGGAGCATTATAAAATAAACTATGACACCGAGCCAAGGTAAGGAGATATTAGGTCAGATGACCATGAGCTTGGTCAAAGAGATAGGATTTTGAGTGTCTTAAAGGAGGAAAGCAAGGTAGAGAGATGAAGAGGTGAAGGGAGGGTGTTCCAGAACTGAAGGCACGACTACCAGTGGCGGAGCAATTAAAACCGAAGATGCAGAAGTGGTCAGAATTGGAGGAGCACAGATATCTTGTCAGGTTGTGATGCTGGAGGAGATTACAGAGGTAGGGAGGGGCGAGGCCGTGGTGGAATTTGAAAATGAGGATGAGAATTTTCAAATCAAGGCATTGCTTGACCGGGAGCCAATGTAGATCGGCGAGTACAGGGGTGATAGGGGAATGGGACTTGGTGCGGGTTTAGACACAAGCAGCTGAGTTATGGATGACCTCAAGTTTACAGAAAGTAGAATGTGGGTTGCCAGCCACTTGAGCATTGTAATAGTCGAGTCTAGAGGTAACTAAGGCACGAATGAGGGTTTCAACAGCTGATGAGCTGAGATGAGCGAAGTCGGGCCATGTTACGGAGGTGGAAATAGGCAGTTTTAATGATGGCGCAAATCTGAAGTTGAAAGCTCACCTCGGAGTATAGATGTGACACCAAGGTTGGAACAGATTGGCTTAATCTCAGACTGTGGGAGAGTCATAGAGTCATTTACAGCACAGAAGGAGGCCATTCGGCCCATCGAATTCATGCTGGCTCTCCACAGAGCTATGCAGTTAGTCCCACTCCCCAGCTCGATCCCCACACCCCTGTAGGTCTGTTTCTCTAGGGGGCCATCCAATTTCTTCTTGAAGCCATTGATCGTCTCTGCTCCCACCACCCTTGTGGGCAGCGAGTTCCAGGTCATTACCACCCGCTGCATAAAAAGTGCTTCCTCATGTTTACCCCTGCATCTTTTGCCCAAAACTTACAATCTGTGTCCCCTAGTCCTTGTACCATTAATTAATGGGAACAGCTTTTCCTTGTCCAACTTACGTAAGCCTGTCATAATCTTGTAACTTCTATTAAATCTCCCCTGAATTTCCTTTGTTCTAAGGAGAAAAAACCCAGCTTTTCCAACCTAACTTTGTAACTAAAATCCCCCATCCCTGGAACCATTCTGGTAAATCTCCTTTGCACCCTCTCAAGGACCCTCACATCCTTCCTAAAGTGTGGTGACCAGAACTGGACACAATACTCCAGTTGGGACCTAACAAGAGCTTTATAAAGGTTCAGCTTAACTTCCCTGCTTTTGTACTCAATGTCTCTATTTATGAATCCCAAGATTCCAAATGCTACTAACCACTCTCTTTAATATGATACACATGCACCTCCAGGTCCCTGTCTTCCTGCACACTCTTGAGAACTGTGCCAATCAGTATATATTGCCTCTCCCCATTCCTTCTGTCAAAATACATCACCTCATACTTGTCAGTATTAAATTCCATCTGCCACCTCTCTACCCATTCTGCTACCCTATATATGTCCCGTTGCAGGCAGTTCATATCATCCTCACTGCCACACCTCCAAGTTTGGAATCGTCAGCAAATTTTAAGATTCTACTCTGTATTCCAAGATCCAAGTCATTTATGTACAGCAAGAAAGCAGTGCTTCCAGCACTGACCCTTGTGGAACACCACTGTCTACCATCCTCCAGTCTGAAAAACAACCATTTACTGCGACCTACTGTTTTCTGTCCATAAGCCAATTGTTTTATCCAAGTGGACACTGACCCTTCTATTCCATGAGTTTCAGTTTTCTTAACCAGCCTTTTATGTGGTACCTTATCAGATACTTCTTTAAAATCCATATAAACAACATCCATTGCATTCCCTTCATCAACTTTCTCTGTTACTTCATCAAAAAATTCAATTAGATTAGTCAAGCATGATCTGCCTTTTACAAATCCATGCTAATTATCCTTAATTAACTCAAAGCTGTCTAAGTGTCCATTGCTATTTTCCGTGATTCTTGTTTCTAAAACCTTACCCATCACTGATGTTAAACTAACTGGCCTGTAGTTGCCAGGACTGTCCTTACACCCTTTCTTGAATAAGGGTGTCACATTTGCCACTCGCCAATCTACTGGCACCTCCCCCGTATCCAGGCATGATTGGAAGATTATGGCAAGCCCTTCTGTTATCTCCATCCCACTTCCTTTAGCAACCTGGGATGCAAGCCATCTGGACCAGGTGACATCTACCCGAAGCACAGCCAGCCTTTTTAGTACCGCCCCCGCTCTCAATTTTTATCCTATCCATTGCCTCTACTCTTTCTGCTTCTACTGATATTTTGTCAGCCTCCATTTCCTTTGCGAACACTGATACAAAATACTCATTAAGTATATCAGCCTTGCCCTGCCCCTCTAAGCATGTGTTACTCGCTTTGCCCCTGATAGGCCCACTGCTCCTCTGACTACTTGCTTACTATTTACATGTTGATAGAAACTCCTCTTTGCTGACGATGCTGCATTAACATCCCACACAGAAGAGTGTATGCAGAGTCTCATCGACAGGATTGCGGCTGCATGCAACAAATTTGGCCTAACCATCAGCCTCAAGAAAATGAACATCGTGGGACAGGACATCAGAAATGCTCCATCCATCAATATTGGTGACCACGCTCTGGAAGTGGTTCAAGAGTTCACCTACCTAGGTTCAACTATCACCAGTAACCTGTCTCTCGATGCAGAAATCAACAAGCGCATGGGAAAGGCGTCCGCTGCTATGTCCAGACCGGCCAAGAGAGTGTGGGAAAATGGCGCACTGACATGGAACACAAAAGTCCGAGTGTTTCAAGCCTGTGTTCTCAGTACCTTGCTCTATGGCAGTGAGGCCTGGACAACATATGTCAGCCGAGAGCGACGTCTCAATTCATTCCGTCTTCGCTGCCTCCGGAGAATACTTGGCATCAGGTGGCAGGACCATATCTCCAACACAGAAGTCCTCCAGGCGGCAACATCCCCAGCATATACACCCTACTGAGCCAGCGGCGCTTGAGATGGCTTGGCCATGTGAGCCGCATGGAAGATGGCAGGATCCCCAAGGACGCGTTGTACAGCGAGCTCGTCACTGGTATCCAACCCACTGGCTGCCCATATCTCCACTTTAAAGACGTCTACAAACGCGACATGAAGTCCTGTGACATTGACCACAAGTCGTGGGAGTCAGTTGCCAGTGACCGTCAGAGCTGGCGGACAGCCATAAAGGCGAGGTTAAAGAGTGGCGAGTCGAAGAGACTTAGCAGTTGGCAGGAAAAAAGACAGAAGTGCAAGGAGAGAGCCAACTGTGCAACAGCCACGACAACCAATTTTATCTGCAGCACCTGTGGAAGAGTCTGTCACTCTAGAATTGGCCTTTATAGCCACTCCAGGCGCTGCTTCACAAACTACTGACCACCTCCAGGCGCTTATCCATTGTCTCTCGAGACAAGGAGGCCAAAGAAGAAGCTGATAGAAGATCTTTGGGTTCCTTTGTATGTTGAATGCCATTCTATTCTCATATTCTGTCTTTGCCAGTCTTATCCTCATCTTCACCGCTCCTTTCAACTTATTCTATTTGGCCTGGTTCTCACTTGATGAGTTCACCTGACATGCTTCCTACACCCTCTTTTTTTCCCTTTCATCATCATATCTATCTCTCACATCAACCAAGGAGCCCTGTTCTTGATTCCCCTACCTTTCATCCTTGTTGGAAAGTTCCTAGCCTGTACCTGAAGCATCTCTTGCTTAACAATACCGCATTATTCTGATACAGCTCTTCCTGCAAATCTTTCTACAACAGCATGTTGCTAGTCCAATGAGAAAGGAGGCACTGCTAGACCTGGTTCTAGGGGATGAGGTGGGCCGTGGATCAAGTATCAGTAGGAGAGCATTTAGGGGATAGTAATCATTGTATCATAAGTTTTAGGCTGATTATGGAAAAGGACAAAGAGCAATCCAGGTTAAGAATAGTTAACTGCGGGAAGGTCAACTTCAATGGGATAAGAATGGAGCTGGGGCGAATAAATTGGAGTTAAAAGCTGGCAGGAAAACTGGTAGATGAACAATGAGCTACCTTCAAAAAAGATAGTTCAGGCACAGTCAACGTATGTTCCCTCAAAGGGGAAAAGTAGGGCAAACAAATCCAGAACTCCCTGGGTGACAAAAGAGGTAGAAAAGAAGAAAAAGTGTGCTTGTGACAAATGCCAGGTAGAAAATACTTATTCAGAACAATGCTGAATATAGAAGGTCCAGAGGGGAAGTGAGAAAGCAAATAAGAGAAGCAAAGAGAGAGCGTGAGAAGAGACTGGCAGCAAGCATTAAAGTAAATCCCAAAGTTTTCTATTGGCATATAAATAGTAAAAGGGTGGTCAAAGGAAGAGTGGGGCCAATCAGAGACCAGAAAGGGGATTTGCACATGGACACAGAGGGCATAGTTGAGGTATTCGATGAATACTTCGCATCTGTCTTTACCAAGTAAGAAGATGCAAACCAGGCAATGTTGAAAGAGGAGATAAGTCAGACACTAGAGGGGTTTGAAATTGATGAAGTATAAGATAGGCTGTCTGTACTTAGTGGTTAAAGCACCAGGCCGGATGAGATCCATCCAAGGATATTGAGGGAAGTGAAGGTGGAAATTGCAGAGGCAATGACTCGGGGGTGGTGCCAGAGGACTGGAGAATTGCAAACGTTACACCCTTGTTCAAAAAAGGGTGTAACGATAAGCCCAGCAACTGCAGGCCGGTCAGTTTAACCTCAGTGGTGGGAAAACTTGTAGAAAAAATAATTTGGGACAAAATCAATTGTCACACGGACAAATCCGAGTTAATTATGAAAAGCCAGGATGCATTTCTTAAGGGAAAATCATGTTTAACTAACTTGCTGGAGATTTTTGAAGAGGTAACAGGGTTGATGAGGGCAATGCTGTTGATGTGGTGTATATGGACTTTCAAAAGGTGTTTGATACAGTGCCACACTGTAGGTAGGTAGGCGGTGGCATAGTGGTATTATCACTCGACTAGTAACCCAGAGACCCAGGGTATTTCTCTGGGAACATGGGTTCGAATCCCACCACAGCAGAAGGTGGAACTTGAATTTAATTAATGAATCTGGAATTAAAAAGCTAGTCTAATGATGGCCATGAAACCATTGTCGATTGTTGTAAAAACCCATCTGGTTCACTAATGTCCTTTAGGGAAGGAAATCTGCTGTCCTTACCTGGTCTGGCCTACATGTGACTCCAGATCCACAGCAATGTGGTTAACTCTTACATGCCCTCTGAAATGGCCTAGCAAGCCACTCAGTTGTATCTAACCGCTACAAAGTCTATAAAAAGGAATGAAACCGGACGGACCACCCGGCATCGACCAAGGCAACGGAAACGACAACAGCAAACCCAGCCCTGTCGACCCTGCAAATTCCTCCTTACTAACATCTGGGGGCTTGTGCCAAAGTTGGGAGATTGCCCCACAGACTAGTCGAGCAACAGCCTGACATAGTCATACTCACGGAATCATACCTTACAGACAATGTCCCAGACTCTGCCATCACCATTCCCGGGTATGTCCTGTCCCACCAGCAGGACAGAGTCACCAGAGGTGGTGGCACTGTGGTATACAGTAGGGAGGGAGTTGCCCTGCGAGTCCTTAACATCGACTCCGGACCCCATGAGGTCTCATGGCATCAGGTCAAACATGGGCAAGGTAACCTCCTACTGATTGCCACCTACCTCCCTCCCTCAGCTGATGACTCAGTACTCCTCCATGTTGAACACCATTTGGAGGAAGCACTGAGGGTGGCAAGGGCACAAAATGTACTCTGGGTGGGGGACTTGAATGTCCATCATCAAGAGTGGCTCGGTAGCACCACTACTGACCGAGCTGGCCGAGTCCTAAAGGACATAGCTGCTAGACTGGGTCTGCGGCAGGTGGTGGGGGAACCAACACGAGGGAAAAATATACTTGACCTCGTCCTCACCAATCTGCCTGCTGCAGATGCTTCTGTCCATGACAGTATTGGTAGGAGTGACCACCACACAGTACTTCTGAAGACGAAGTCCTGCCTTCACATTGAGGATACCGTCCATCGTGTTGTGTGGCACTATCACCGTGCTAAATGGGATAGATTTCGAACAGATCTAGCAATGCAAAACTGGGCATCCATGAGGCGCTGTGGGACATCAGCAGCAGAATTGTACTCATCCACAATCTGTAACCTCATGGCCCGGCATATCCCCCACTCTACTATTACCATCAAGCCTGGAGACCAACCCTGGTTCAATGAAGAGTGCAGGAGGGCATGCCAGGAGCAGCACCAGGGATACCTCAAAATGAGGTGTCAACCTGGTGAAGCTACAACCCAGGACTACTTGCATGCCAAACTGCGTAAGCAGCATGCGATAGACAGAGCTAAGCGATCCCATAACCAACGGATCAGATCTAAGCTCTGCAGTCCTGCCACATCCAGCCTTGAATGGTGGTGGACAATTAAACAACTAACTGGAGGAGGTGGCTCCACAAATATCCCCATCCTCAATGATGGGGGAGCCCAGCACATCAGTGCGAAAGATAAGGCTGAAGCATTTATGACAATCTTCAGCCAGAAGTGCCGAGTTGATGATCCATCTCAGCCTCCTCCTGAAGTCCCCAGCATCACAGATACCAGACTTCAGCCAATTCGATTCACTCCGCGTGATATCAAGAAACAACTGAAGGCACTGGATACTGCAAAAGCTATGGGCCCTGACAATATTCCGGCAATAGTACTGAAGACCTGTGCTCCAGAACTTGCCGCGCCCCTAGCCAAGCTGTTCCAGTACAGCTACAACACTGGCATCTACCCTGCAATGAGGAAATTTACCCAGGTATGTCCTGTACACAAAAAGCAGGACAAATCCAACCCGGCCAATTACCACCATATCAGCCTACTCTCAATCATCAGTAAAGTGATGGAAGGTGTCATCAACAGTGCCATCAAGCGGCACTTGCTTAGCAATAACCTGCTCAGTGACACTCAGTTTGGGTTCCGCCAGGGCCACTCAGCTCCTGACCTCATCACAGCCTTGGTTCAAACATGGACAAAAGAGCTGACCTCAAGAGGTGAGGTGAGAGTGGCTGCCCTTGACATCAAGGCAGCATTTGACCGAGTATGGCATCAAGGAGCCCTAGCAAAACTGAGGTCAATGGGAATCAGGGGGAAAACCCTCCGCTGGCTGGAGTCATACCTAGCGCAAAGGAAGATGGTTGTGGTTGTTGGAGGTCAATCATCTGAGCTCCAGGATATCACTGCAGGAGTTCCTCAGGGTTGTGTCCTAGGCCCAACCATGTTCAGCTGCTTCATCAATGACCTTCCTTCAATCATAAGGTCAGAAGTGGGGATGTTCGCTGATGATTGCACGATGTTCAGCACCATTCGTGACTCCTCAGATACTGAAGCAGTCCGTGTAGAAATGCAGCAAGGCCTGGACAATATCCAGGCTTGGGCTGATAAGTGGCAAGTAACATTCGCAGCACACAAGTGCCAGGCAATGACTATCTCCAGCAAGAGAGAATCTAACCATCTCCCCTTGACATTCAATGGCATTACCGTTGCTAAATCCCGCACTATCAACATCCTAGGGGCTACCATTGACCAGAAACTGAACTGGAGTAGCCATATAAATACCGTGGCTACAAGAACAGGTCAGAGGCTAGGAATCCTGAGGCGAGTAACTCACCTCCTGACTCCCCAAAGCCTGTCCACCATCTACAAGGCACAAGTCAGGAGTGTGATGGAATACTCTCCACTTGCCTGGATGGGCGCAGCTCCAACAACACTCAAGAAGCTCGCCACCATCCAGGACAAAGCAGCCCGCTTGATTGGCTCCCCATCTACAAACCTCCACCACCGATGCACAGTGGCAGCAGTGTGTACCATCAACAAGATGCACTGCAGCAATGCACCAAGGCTTCTTAGAGAGCACCTTCCAAACCCGCGACCTCTACCAACTAGAACGACAAGGGCAGCAAATGCATGGGAACACCACCACCTGCAAGTTCCCCTCCAAGTCACACACACCATCCTGACTTGGAACTATATCGCCGTTCCTTCACTGTCACTGGATCAAAATCCTGGAACTCCCTTCCGAACAGCACTGTGGGTCTTACTACCAGAAATGGACTGCAGTGGTTCAAGAAGGCAGCTCACCACCACCTTCTCCAAGGCAATTAGGGATGGGCAATAAATGCTGGCCTGGCCAGCGACGCCCAAATCCCATGAATGAATTTTAAAAAACCACAACAGACTTGTGAGCAAAGTTATAACTCATGGAATAAAAGAGACGGTAGCAACATGGTTATGAAATTGGCTGAGTGACAGGAAACAGAGTAGTGGTTAACGGATATTTTTCGGGCTGGAGGAAGGTTTGTAGTGGAGTTCCCCAGGGATCAGTGTTGGGACCCTTGCTTTTCCTGATATATATTAATGACCTAGACCTTGGTGTACAGGGCACAATTTCAAAGTTTGCAGATGATACGAAACTTGGAAGCATTGTGAACTGTGAGGAGGATAGTGTAGAACTTCAAAAGGCCATGACAATATAGAATAAAGGGCACAGTTCTAAAGGGGGTGCAGGAGCAGAGGGACCTAGGTGTATGGCAGATTCAGGGGGCTGAAAACAGCGGAGGCCCTAGAGGAGTATAGAAAGTGTAGGGGGGGGTACTTAAAAAAAGCAATTAGGAGAGCGAAGAGGTGGGCATGAAAAAATACTGGTGGGCAAGATTAAGGAAAATCCTAAGGCATTTTATAAGTATATTAAGGGCAAAAGGATAACCAGGGAAAGAGTAGGGACCAAAGTGGCAATCTGTGTGTGGAGCCGGAGAACGTAGGTGAGGTTTTAACTGATTACTTTTCATCTGTGTTCACTATGGAGGAGGACGATGTAGGTGTAGAGATTAGGGAGGGGGATTGTGATATACTTGAACAAATTAGCATTGAAAGGGAGGAAATATTAGCTGTTTTAGCGGGCTTAAAAATGCATAAATCCCCAGGCCCAGATAAGATGTATCTTGGCTGTTATGTGAGGCAAGAGAGGAGATAGCAGGGGCTCTGACGCAAATTTTCAAATCTTTGCTGGCCACAGGAGAGGTGCCAGAGGACTGGAGGATAGAGAATGTGGTACCATTATTCAAGAAGGGTAACCGGGATAAACCAGGTAATTACAGGCTAGTGAGTCTAACATCAGTGGTTGGGAAACTATTGGAAAAAATTCTGAGGGACAGGATTAATCTCCACTTGGAGAGGCAGGGACTAATCAGGGATAGTCAGCATGGCTTTGTCAGGGGAAGATCATGTCTAACTAACTTGATTGAATTTTTCGAGGAGGTGACTAGATGTGTAGCTGAGGGTAAAGCAGTTGATGTAGTCTACATGGGCTTGATTAAGGCTTTTGATAAGGTCCAGCATGGGAGATTAGTTAAGAGCCCATGGGATCCAGGGCAATTTGGCAAATTCCCCTGAGAAGCTATCCCCCCCCCCCCCCCCAACAATATCCAAAGCGGAAAATCTGTTGGAGAGGGAGATGGGCCCAGGGGGCTCATGGACTACCTGCCTAGTTCTTTTCCTCTGCCTGGCGGTTGTCTATTCCCTTTCTGCCTGAGCAGTCTTTACCTGCGGTGTGACCACCTCCCTGTACATGCTTTCCACGATGATCTCAGCCTCACAATGCTCTACAGTGTCTCCAGCCGCTGCTCCAGATCCGAAACGCGGATTTCGAGTAGCTGCAGCTGGAGAAACTTCGCGCACACGTGTTCGCTCTGGACACTGGAAGTGTCTATGACTTCCTATATGGCACAGGAGGAGCACTCCACATTGCCGAGTTGCCCTGCCATGACTTACCCTTAATTTACTCAAAGATTAGAGATTATTTACACGAGGGACCTTGATTCCCTAAAAAAAAAACTACTTAACTATATAAACAAAACTGTGGACCCTACCTTTCTCTTTAGTTACTAACCCTGGCGGCTGTCTCTTTCCCTGCTCGCTTTGTTGATGGTGACATCACTCTGATGTCACTTTTCGATTTTCTCTTGGCTCTGCTCCCGTTGTGTTCTCTCTCGCTCTTGCTCTCCCTCTCTCTGTGACGTGAGGGCATTGGGGAGAATACAGAAGATATTCACGAGAATGGTTCCAGTGATGAGAAATTTTAGTTATAACGATAGATTGGAGACGTTAGGACTGTTTTCCTTGGAGAAGAGAAGGCTGAGAGGTGATTTGATAGAGGTATTCAAAATCATGAGGCATCTGGACAGAGTAGATAGAAAGAAACTGTTCCCACTCGTGAAAGGATCGAGAACAAGAGGCACAAATTTAAGAGAAGTAAAAGTGACGAGGAAAAACATTTTCACGCAGCGAGTGCTTAAAGTCTGGAATGCACTGCCTGAGAAAGTGGTGGTGGCAGGTTCAATTGAAGCATTCAAAAGGGAACTAGACAGTTATATGAAAAGGAAGAATGTGCAGAGTTACGGGGAGAAGGCAGGGAAATGGAACTGAGAGAATTGCTCTTTCAGAGAGCAAGTGCAGACACGATGGGCCGAATGACCTCGTTCTGCACTGTATCAATTCTGTGATTCTGTCAGTCTTTGGTTCCATTCCACCCTGGCTAGATCCCTTCTCATTTGCATTGAGATTAGCCCTCTTCCAATCTTAGAGGGAGCGATTTGGTAGCTAGGGAACAGAGTATGGAGCGGGGGCCGAAAACGATGGCTTCAGTCTTCCCAATATTTAATTGGAGGAAATTTCTCATTCAGTACTGGATGTCAGATAAACAGTCTGATCATTTAACCACAGTGGAGGAATCGAGAGAGGTGGTGGTGAGGTAGAGCTGAGTGTTGTCAGCATCCGTGTGAAAACTAACACTGTGCTTTCGGATGATGTAGCCAAAGGGCAGCATGTAGATGAGAAATGGGGGCAATAGGAATAAGGGCAGCAGGTGCATGGGAACACCACCCCCGTAAGTTCCCCTCCAAGCCACACACCATGCTGATTTGGAAATATATCATCGTTCCTTCACTTGCTAGGTCAAAATCCTGGAACTCCCTCCCCAACAGCATTGTAGCTGTACCTGCATCACATGGACAGCAGCAGTTCAAGAAGGCCGCTCACCACCACCTCAAGGGCAGTTAGTGATGTGCAATAAATGCAGCTTACCAGCGATGCTCACATCCCAAGAACAGATATATAAAAATATACATGCTGCCTCTCAGCGATATCTTCTGAAAACACAGACTGCTTGTCCAACATCCACTACTGGATAAGCGTATATTTCCTCCCAATAAATGTTGGGAAGACCAAAGCCATTGTCTTAAGTCCTGGCTACAAGCTCCACTACCTAGCCACCTAATCCATCCCTCTCCCTGGCAACTGTCTGAGACTGAACGAGACTGTGTGCTATCTTGATGTCATATTTGACCCTGAAATGAACTTCTGACCACATATCTGCACCATCACTAAGACTGCCTATTTCCACCTCCATAACATCACTCATCTCCGCCCCCGTCTCAGTTGATCTGCTGAAACCCTGATCCATGCTTTTGTTATCCATGGATTTGACTATTACGAAACGGTGCTGGCTGGCTTCCCATGTTCTACTTTCCACAAAATTGAGATCATCCAAAACTCTGCTGCCATGTCCTAACTCACACCCTGTCCCATTCACCCATCACCCATGTGCTCGCTGAGCTACATTCACTTCCAGCTAAGTAATGCCTCAATTTTAAAATTCTCATGAAGCTGGTGAAGCAGGATGATATGTTAGAGGGATCATCAAATGAGGCCATATGGATTGAGCTAAGGAACAAAAAAGGGGCAATCACACTACTGGGAGTTTTAGTGTGAAAGGAATTGAGGGAGCAGAATTATTGAGCTGCATTCAGGAGAACATTTTCAGCCATGTGTAGCAAATCCAACAAGAGAGGGCAGAGTTTTGGACATAGTTTTAGGAAATGAAGTTGGGCAGGTGGTAGGAGTGGCAGTGGGATAATATTTTGGTGGTAGTGATCATAATTCAGTCAGTTTTAACAATTACGGCAAAGGACAAGAGAAGAACAGGAGTTCGCGTTTTCAATTGGGGCAAGGCCAGTTTTACTAAACTGAGGAGTGATTTAGTGAAAGTAGACTGGAAACAGCTACTTGAAGGTAAATCAGTGTCAGAACAGTGGGAGGCATTCTAAGGGGCGATTCAAGGGGTTCAGAGTAAACATGTTCCCACAAAGAAAAAGGGTGAGACGGCCAAATCTAGAGCCCCATGGGTGTCAAGGAGCTTACAGTGTAAGATAAGGCAGAAAAGGAAAGCTTATGTCCGACACCGAGAACTCAATACTATATAGAAAGTGGAGGGGTGAAATCAAAAAGGAAATTAGGAAAGCAAAGAGAGGGCATGAAAGAATATTGGCAAGCAAAATCAAGGTGAACCCAAAGATGTTTCATCGATACATTAAGAGTAAGAGGAAAACTAAGCAAAGATTAGGGTCCATAAAAGACCAAAAGGGTAACTTGCGTGTCGAGGCAGAAGATGTTGGTGTGGTTCTTAATGAATACTTTCTGTCTGTCTTCACAAAAGAGGGGCACGATGCAGATATTGTGGTTAAGGAGGAGGAGTGTGAAGTACTGGATGTGATAAGCATAGGGAGAGAGGAAGTATTGAGGGGATTAGCATCCTTGAAAGCGGATAAATCACCAGGGCTGAATGAAATGTACCCCAAGCTGTTAAAAGAAGCCAGGGAGGAAATGGCGGAAAGTCTGACCATCATTTTCCAATCCTCACTGGATACAGGTTGTACCTTGTTTAAAAAGGGAGTGAGGGGTAGACCAAATAATTACAGGCCAGTTAGTCTAACCTCAGTAATAAAAACAAGAAATGCTGGAAGTACTCAACAGGTCTGGCAGCATCTGTGGAGAGAGAAGCAGAGTTAACATTTCAGGTCCATGACCCTTCATCAGAACATCAGGAGTTCTGATGAAGGGTCACTGACCTGAAACGTTAACTCTGCTTCTCTCTCCACAGATGCTGCCAGACCTGCTGAGTATTTCCAGCATTTCTTGTTTATATTTCAGATTTCCAGCATCTTCAGTATTTTGCTTTTAGTCTAACCTCAGTAGTGGGCAAATTACTGGAATCAACTCTGCGAGACAGGATAAACTGTCACTTAGAAAGGCACGGATTAATCAAGGATAGTCAGCATGGATTTGTTAAGGGAAGATCTTGTCTCAGTAACTTGATTGAATTTTTTAAAGAAGTAACAAGGAGGATTGATGAGGGTAATGTATCCGATATGGTTTACATGGATTTTAGAAAGGCTTTTGACAAAGTCCCACATGGCAGACTGGTTAAAAATAAATAAAAGCGCATGGGATCTAAGGTAATGCAGCAAGCTGTGTACAAAATTGGCTCTGTGGCAGGAAGGGAAGGGTAGTTGTTGACAGGTGTTTTTGCAACTGGAGGGCTGTTTCCAGTGGCATTCCGCAGGGCTCTATACTAGGTCCCCTGCTTTTTGTGGTACATATTAACGATTTGGACGTAAATGTAGGGGGCATAATGAAGAATTTTGCACATGATACGAAAATTGGCCGTGTGGTAGATAGCAAGGAGGATAGCTCTAGACTGCAGGATGATATCAATGGACTGGTCAGGTGGGCAGAAATGTGGCAAATGGAATTCAACTCCGGGAACTGTGAGGCGATGTATTTGGGGAGGTCAAACAAGGCAAAGGAATACATCATTAATGGGAGAATACCAAGAGGTGTAGAGGAAGTGAGGGACCTTGGAGTGAATGTCCACAGTTCCCTGAAGGTAGCAGGACAGGTCAATAAGGTGGTTAAGAAGGCAGATGGAATCCTTTCCTTTATTAGCCGAGGTGTAGAATATAAGAGCAGGGAGGTTATGCTGAAACTGTATAAATAATTAATTAGGCCACAACTTGAGTACTGTGTGCAGTTCTGGTTACCTCATTACAGAAAGGATGTCAGTGCACTAGAGAGGGTACAGAGGAGATTTACAAGGATGTTGTCAGGACTGGAAAAATGCAGCTACGAGGGATGATCAGATAGGCTGGGATTGTTCTCCTTGGAACAGAGGAGGCTGAGGGGAGATTTGATTGAGATGTACAAAATTGTGTGGGGCCTGGATAGAGTGGAGGTGAAGGGTCAATTTACCTTAGCAGAGAGTCAGTGACGAGGGGCATAGATTTAAAGTGATAGGTAGAAAGATTAGAGGGGAGATGAGAAAGTGTTTTTTTCACCCAGAGGGTGGTGGGGTTCTGGAACTCACTGCCTGTAAGGGTAATAGAGGCAGAAAACCTCAACTCATTGATAAGGTATCTGGATGTGCACCTTGTACCATAACCTGCAGGGCTACGGACTAAATGCTGGAAAGTGGACTTTGACTGGGTGACTCGTTATTCAGCTAGCACAGACGTGATGGGCCAAGTGGCCTCTTTCTGAGCCATAAACTTTCTATGATTCTATGATCCATCCTAGTTTTCATGTACCTTCACGCCCTGGCCCCTCCCTATCTCTTTAATCTCCTCCAACTCCACATTCTCCAAGATCTCTGCAATTCTCAAATTCTGGCCTCTTGAGAGCCCTTTATTTTAATCACTGCACCATCGTTGTCCATGCCTTCAGACACCTGGGCCCTAAGTTCTGGAATTCCCCAATTACCCCTCCCCGCCCCCCCCCCCCCCCCCCCAAAAGCTCTCCACCTCTCTCTCCTCCTTTAAGACACTCCCCAAAACTTACCTCTTTGACCAAGCTTTTGATCATCTGCCCTGATATTTCCTTATGTGGCTCAGTATCAAATTTTGTTTGATAACGCTCTTGTGAAGCACCTTGGGGCATTTTACAAAGTTAAAAGTGTGACATAAATGCAAGTTGTTATCAAAGTGTCTGCAAATCATCCTGTTTTGGTTTCTCTTTGAGACGAGGCCACAACTGACCTTTTTGCCACACTATTCATTTCTTATTTTGTCCATGTTCCCTGCTCAGTGGGCTTCTGATGAATTAACTAGGTGTTGCCATTCCATTCTGCTCCATTACCGAGCTCCATGGCACTGTCCTTGCCCGGTTTCTTTCTTACTTGTTCAGCTGACCTCCAGCAATAGCATCTTCTCTCTCCCTTACCTATATACTGCCATTTAAGAACAGGATCTGCTTCCACATGTGTGCTGATGATATACAGCCATGTCTCTTCACCTTTCTCACATCTGTGCCGGTCTGATATCAAGTCTTGTTTGGGTCACAACTTCCTCCTGTGGGTAGCTGAAACTATTGTTTTCAGTGTCCATCAAAACTCAACTCGTTTTCCACTGATTCCAGACTCTTCCCTCAGACTGAACAAAGCTACATGCAATCTTGCCCTGAGCAAAGCTTTTCCCCCACAAAGCTGTCCATCTTGGCTCATTGTCCATACCTCCAGTTATTTCTCTGTGAATCAGTTTGGGACATGCTTTATAAGAGCTAGTAGAAGTTATTGTGTGGCACAGTCACATTCTGTTTTCAGTTTCTGAACAACACAACTTAAAAATATCTCAAAGAACATGGATTAACTGCCTCATGTTTTGTTACACAGGCTCCACTGCGTTCCCTTATAACCCATTGACAATGCGCATGATGAGCGTAGCACCGACATCCATCACCTGTGCACCGCCAACCATGGGTCAAGCCAGCTCACATCCACCAGCCAGGACGTGGGAGCGCGAGCCAGCTCCCTTACTCTCCTCCCAGTATGAGACACTATCAGACAGTGATGACTGAATACAGTGCCCTGGCTGCGGTTTTAGTAGTTCTTTCAGGCCTGCAGACCACAGACGAGAGACTCTCCTCGAGAACCAGGCTCACCGAGTGATGAAGTAAAGGAGGGTTTGTTCACACAGGCAAAAGCAGTATCCAGTCCTCAGATGAGCAAATGCCAAGTGGAGAAGAAATGGCAATCACAGATGCTCATGTAGAATTCACAATGAAAGACATTTTCTGCTCTCCATTTGTTTGTTTAAAAATCTGTCTTTAAATCATTCTTGTGTAATATAGAGTACTGTCCCATCATGCTACCAATCTTACATTTTAAAAGATCCTGAAATGGTGAATTGACTGCTGCAAACGCAGGAATTTCCCACCAGTGAGGTGAGCCAAGTGACTGGTGTTCCATATTTGTTGTAAATTAAGTTGCATTTTGTCTTTAATTATTTGGCAACACTGCTAAGATATTAATGCATGGATGTATTATGATTCATTGTAAAACAAAAAAATTGAAGGGACTGTGTAACCTGGTGAATGTGGGCTCAGGAAGGGGCCTGACCCTGTTATTGTGCACAATACTTGTCCAAAGGGAATATCTTTTACCTCCACCTCATGTTGTTCCCTTAATTATTTCAATCACCTCTCCCACAGAACAAAATACTGTTTTTAAAGTCTGAGAAATGTAAGCAGGACTTAATATTGCTTTCAGAAGTTGATTTGTTTTTCTTGCAAGGAGGGGGAGAAGGTCTGTCAAATTCTTGAGGAAGTTTAATAGTTGTAATGAAGGTGGATGTCCAACATAAGTGGAAAATGACAAGTGCTCAGTCCCTGGTGTTCTGCTGTCAGGCACTCTGACACGGACGGTCTGCAGAAGTCTGTGGGTTCCTGTTGCCAGTGTTCGCTGCTTGAGCGGAATCTCCCGTTGGGGATGTGCAGCCTGCTTCTGCTGTAACCTCACAACATTGCGGGAGATTTTTTTACACAAATGTGTCAGATTACTGCACTTTGGGAATGTGTTCCACAAAGCTGCAGAACTTCAAGGGAATGTCACCATGGATGGTCCAGTAAAATCTGAATGAAGGAATTGTGAAGGATCCTAGACTTTGCATAACTAGTTCCAAACATTACTGAGATCACTTGCCCTGCCTGGCTGCAGATTACTGGTCCCAGTGGAATAAACTCACTCACTTCAGCTTTGAGTGACAGGTGTGTTTGCAGCTTTTGAAATGCATGTTTTTTTTTTCTGTCCTGATTCCCAGAAGATATCCTGTAAATTCTTTTCATGCTGAAATTACACAGTAGAAGTTGAGGCAGCTCCACAAATGATTTCTTGGACTGGAATCACATTGTCACATTATTTTCCTTTGTTTAGGCCTGCAGACAGCATTCAAAGCACGACACCAGACTTAGATAGAATTCTTACTTTAAATGTTGCACTGTCTCTGTAACTGCAGTCTCCCTTCCTGCCCATTAGCCACTCCAGGCTAATGTCGACCTTTTAAAATAGCTCGCCATTCCAGAACCAGACCACATTCATGTAAATGTTTATTGACCTAAAATAAAGATGGCATCTGATTTCAGTCTTTTAAATGGATTCCTTTTACTTTAAACATTTCAAAAGGAGTTTCCTGATTTTGTAAATTTATTATATCCATCTTCAAATGAGCAGCACAGGAACTAACCTGGTCAGAAAGAGAGATAGAGACCCTGCATCCGGTCAGAGAGATCGAGAGACAGAGAGAGACACTGCATCCAATCACAGAGATGGAGAGAGAGAGAGAGACAGTGCACCTGGTCACAGAGAGAGAGAGAGACCACCCAATTTCAGGGAGAGAGAGAGAGACACCACCCAGTCACAGAGAGAGAGACCGCCCAGTCGGAGAGAGAGAGATATAGACACTTCAACCAGTCAGAGAGAGAGATAGACACTGCAATCAGTCACAGAAATTGAGAGAGACAGACATCACCCAGTCCCAGGGAGAGAGAGAGAGAGACACCACCCAGTCAGAGAGAGAGATAGACACTGCAATCAGTCACAGAGATCGAGAGAGACAGACATCACCCAGTCCCAGGGAAAGAGAGAGAGAGAGACACTGCACCCAGTCAGAGAGAGAGATACTGCATCCAGTCACAGAGAGAGGGAGAGAGATACTGCACCCATTCACAGAGAGAGAGAGAGAGACACCACCCAATTCCAGGGAGAGAGAGAGAGAGATAGACACTGCAATCAGTCACAGAGATCGAGAGAGACAGACATCACCCAGTCCCAGGGAAAGAGAAAGAGAGAGAGAGAGAGACACTGCATCCAGTCACAGAGAGAGAGATACTGCACCCAGTCACAGAGAGGGAGAGATACTGCATCCAATCACAGAGAGAGAGAGAGGTACTGCACCCAGTCACAGAGAGAGAGAGAGAGATACTGCACCCAGCCACAGAAAGAGAGAGATACTGCACCCAGTCAAAGAGAGAGAGAGATACTGCACCCAGTCACAGAGAGAGGGAGAGAGATACTGCACCCAGTCACAGAAAGAGAGAGATACTGCACCCTGTCAAAGAGAGAGAGAGATACTGCACCCAGTCACAGAGAGAGAGAGATACTGCACCCAGTCACAGAGAGAGAGAGATACTGCACCCAGTCAGAGAGAGGGAGAGAGATACTGCACCCAGTCACAGAGAGAGAGAGAGATACTGCACCCAGTCACAGAGAGAGAGAGAGATACTGCACCCAGTCAAAGAGAGAGAGAGATACTGCATCCAGTCAGAGAAAGAGATACTGCACCCAGTCACAGAGAGAGAGAGAGAGATACTGCATCCAGTCAGAGAGAGAGATACTGCACCCAGTCACAGAGTGAGAGAGAGAGATACTGCACCCAGTCACAGAGAGATACTGCACCCAGTCACAGAGAGATACTGCACCCAGTCACAGAGAGAGAGAGATACTGCATCCAGTCACAGAGAGATACTGCACCCAGTCACAGAGTGAGAGAAAGATACTGCATCCAGTCACAGAGTGAGAGAGAGAGATACTGCATCCAGTCAGAGAGAGATACTGCATCCAGTCACAGAGAGATACTGCACCCAGTCACAGAGTGAGAGAAAGATACTGCATCCAGTCACAGAGTGAGAGAGAGAGATACTGCACCCAGTCACAGTGAGAGAGAGAGATACTGCACCCAGTCACAGAGTGAGAGAAAGATACTGCACCCAGTCACAGAGTGAGAGAGAGAGATACTGCACCCAGTCACAGAGTGAGAGAAAGATACTGCACCCAGTCACAGAGAGAGAGAGAGAGATACTGCACCCAGTCACAGAGAGAGAGAGAGAGATAGATACTGCACCCAGTCACAGAGAGAGAGATCGATACTGCATCCAGTCACAGAGAGGGAGAAAGATACTGCATCCATTCACAGAGAGGGAGAGAGAGATACTGCACCCAGTCACAGAGTGAGAGAGAGAGATACTGCACCCAGTCAGAGTGAGAGAAAGATACTGCACCCAGTCACAGAGAGAGAGAGAGAGATAGATACTGCACCCAGTCACAGAGAGAGAGATAGATACTGCATCCAGTCACAGAGAGAGAGAGATAGATAGATACTGCACCCAGTCACAGAGAGAGAGATAGATACTGCACCCAGTCACAGAGAGGGAGAAAGATACTGCATCCATTCACAGAGAGGGAGAGAGAGATACTGCACCCAGTCACAGAGTGAGAGAGAGAGAGAGATAGATACTGCATCCAGTCAGAGAGAGAGAGAGGGAGAAAGATACTGCATCCATTCACAGAGAGGGAGAGAGAGATACTGCACCCAGTCACAGAGTGAGAGAGAGAGATACTGCACCCAGTCAGAGTGAGAGAAAGATACTGCACCCAGTCACAGAGAGAGAGAGAGATAGATACTGCACCCAGTCACAGAGAGAGAGATAGATACTGCATCCAGTCACAGAGAGAGAGAGATAGATAGATACTGCACCCAGTCACAGAGAGAGAGATAGATACTGCATCCAGTCACAGAGAGGGAGAAAGATACTGCATCCATTCACAGAGAGGGAGAGAGAGATACTGCACCCAGTCACAGAGTGAGAGAGAGAGAGAGATAGATACTGCATCCAGTCACAGAGAGAGAGAGAGGGAGAAAGATACTGCATCCATTCACAGAGAGGGAGAGAGAGATACTGCACCCAGTCACAGAGTGAGAGAGAGAGATACTGCACCCAGTCAGAGTGAGAGAAAGATACTGCACCCAGTCACAGAGAGAGAGAGAGAGATACTGCACCCAGTCACAGAGAGAAAGATACTGCACCCAGTCAAAGAGAGAGAGAGATACTGCACCCAGTCAAAGAGAGAGAGAGATACTGCACCCAGTCAAAGAGAGAGAGAGAGAGAGATACTGCATCCAGTCAAAGAGAAAGAGATACTGCACCCAGTCACAGAGAGAGAGAGAGATACTGCACCCAATCACAGAGAGATACTGCATCCAGTCACAGAGAGAGGGAGACATACTGCACCCAGTCAGGGAGAGAGATACTGCACCCAGTCACAGAGTGAGAGAAAGATACTGCACCCAGTCACAGAGAGGGAGAGAGATACTGCACCCAGTCCACAGAGAGAGAGAGATACTGCATCCAGTCAAAGAGAGAGAAAGATACTGCACCCAGTCACAGAGAGGGAGAGATACTGCACCCAGTCACAGAGAGAGAGAGAGTTACTGCATCCAGTCACAGAGAGGGAGATACTGCACCCAGTCACAGAGAGAGAGATACTGCACCCAGTCACAGAGAGGGAGAGAGATACTGCACCCAATTACAGAGAGGGAGAGATACTGCATCCAGTCACAGAGAGGGATAAAGATACTGCATCCATTCACAGAGAGGGAGAGAGAGATACTGCACCCAGTCAGAGAGTGAGAGAGAGAGATACTGCACCCAGTCAGAGTGAGAGAAAGATACTGCACCCAGTCACGGAGAGGGAGAGATACTGCTCCCAGTCACAGAGAGAGAGAGAGAGAGGTACTGCATCCAGTCAAAGAGAGAGAAAGAGATACTGCATCCAGTCACAGAGAGAGGGAGACATACTGCACCCAGTCAGAGAGAGGGAGAGAGATACTGCATCCAGTCACAGAGAGGGAGAGAGATTCTGCATCCAGTTACAGAGAGAGGGAGACATACTGCACCCAGTCAGAGAGAGAGGGAGAGAGATACTGCATCCAGTCACAGAGAGGGATAGAGATACTGCACCCAGTCACAGAGTGAGAGAGAGAGATACTGCACCCAGTCACAGAGAGAGAGAGATACTGCACCCAGTCAGAGTGAGAGAAAGATACTGCACCCAGTCACAGAGAGGGAGAGAGATACTGCACCCAGTCACAGAGAGAGAGAGATACTGCACCCAGTCACAGAGTGAGAGAGAGATACTGCACCCAGTCAGAGTGAGAGAAAGATACTGCACCCAGTCACAGAGAGGGAGAGAGATACTGCACCCAGTCACAGAGAGAGAGAGATACTGCACCCAGTCACAGAGAGAGAGAGATAGATACTGCATCCAGTCACAGAGAGAGAGAGATACTGCACCCAGTCACAGAGAGAGAGAGATACTGCACCCAGTCACAGAGAGAGAGATAGATACTGCATCCAGTCACAGAGAGAGAGATACTGCACCCAGTCACAGAGAGAGAGAGATACTGCATCCAGTCACAGAGAGATAGATAGATACTGCACCCAGTCACAGAGAGAGAGATAGATACGGCACCCAGTCACAGAGAGAGAGAGAGATACTGCACCCAGTCACAGAGAGAGAGATAGATACTGCACCCAGTCACAGAGAGAGAGATAGATACTGCACCCAGTCACAGAGAGAGAGAGAGATACTGCACCCAGTCACAGAGAGAGAGAGAGATACTGCACCCAGTCACAGAGAGAGAGAGAGATACTGCATCCAGTCACAGAGAGAGAGAGATCCTGCATCCAGTCACAGAGAGAGAGGGAGATACTGCATCCAGTCACAGAGAGGGATAAAGATACTGCATCCATTCACAGAGAGGGAGAGAGAGATACTGCACCCAGTCAGAGAGTGAGAGAGGGAGATACTGCACCCAGTCAGAGTGAGAGAAAGATACTGCACCCAGTCACGGAGAGGGAGAGAGATACTGCATCCAGTCACAGAGAGGGATAGAGATACTGCACCCAGTCACAGAGTGAGAGAGAGAGATACTGCACCCAGTCACAGAGAGAGAGAGATACTGCACCCAGTCAGAGTGAGAGAAAGATACTGCACCCAGTCACAGAGAGGGAGAGAGATACTGCACCCAGTCACAGAGAGAGAGAGATACTGCACCCAGTCACAGAGTGAGAGAGAGAGATACTGCACCCAGTCACAGAGAGAGAGAGATACTGCACCCAGTCAGAGTGAGAGAAAGATACTGCACCCAGTCACAGAGAGGGAGAGAGATACTGCACCCAGTCACAGAGAGAGAGAGATACTGCACCCAGTCAGAGTGAGAGAAAGATACTGCACCCAGTCACAGAGAGGGAGAGAGATACTGCACCCAGTCACAGAGAGAGAGAGATACTGCACCCAGTCACAGAGTGAGAGAGAGATACTGCACCCAGTCAGAGTGAGAGAAAGATACTGCACCCAGTCACAGAGAGGGAGAGAGATACTGCACCCAGTCACAGAGAGAGAGAGATACTGCACCCAGTCAGAGTGAGAGAAAGATACTGCACCCAGTCACAGAGAGGGAGAGAGATACTGCACCCAGTCACAGAGAGAGAGAGATACTGCACCCAGTCAGAGTGAGAGAAAGATACTGCACCCAGTCACAGAGAGGGAGAGAGATACTGCACCCAGTCACAGAGAGAGAGAGATACTGCACCCAGTCACAGAGAGAGAGAGATAGATACTGCATCCAGTCACAGAGAGAGAGAGATACTGCACCCAGTCACAGAGAGAGAGAGATACTGCACCCAGTCACAGAGAGAGAGATAGATACTGCATCCAGTCACAGAGAGAGAGATACTGCACCCAGTCACAGAGAGAGAGAGATACTGCATCCAGTCACAGAGAGATAGATAGATACTGCACCCAGTCACAGAGAGAGAGATAGATACGGCACCCAGTCACAGAGAGAGAGAGAGATACTGCACCCAGTCACAGAGAGAGAGATAGATACTGCACCCAGTCACAGAGAGAGAGATAGATACTGCACCCAGTCACAGAGAGAGAGAGAGATACTGCACCCAGTCACAGAGAGAGAGAGAGATACTGCACCCAGTCACAGAGAGAGAGAGAGATACTGCATCCAGTCACGGAGAGAGAGAGATCCTGCATTCAGTCACAGAGAGAGAGGGAGAGATACTGCATCCAGTCACAGAGAGGGATAAAGATACTGCATCCATTCACAGAGAGGGAGAGAGAGATACTGCACCCAGTCAGAGAGTGAGAATGGGAGATACTGCACCCAGTCAGAGTGAGAGAAAGATACTGCACCCAGTCACGGAGAGGGAGACATACTGCACCCAGTCAGAGAGAGAGGGAGAGAGATACTGCATCCAGTCACAGAGAGGGAGAGAGATACTGCATCCAGTCACAGAGAGAGGGAGACATACTGCACCCAGTCAGAGAGAAAGGGAGAGAGATACTGCATCCAGTCACAGAGAGGGATAGAGATACTGCACCCAGTCACAGAGTGAGAGAGAGAGATACTGCACCCAGTCACAGAGAGAGAGAGATACTGCACCCAGTCAGAGTGAGAGAAAGATACTGCACCCAGTCACAGAGAGGGAGAGAGATACTGCACCCAGTCACAGAGAGAGAGAGATACTGCACCCAGTCACAGAGTGAGAGAGAGATACTGCACCCAGTCAGAGTGAGAGAAAGATACTGCACCCAGTCACAGAGAGGGAGAGAGATACTGCACCCAGTCACAGAGAGAGAGAGATACTGCACCCAGTCACAGAGAGAGAGAGATAGATACTGCATCCAGTCACAGAGAGAGAGAGATACTGCACCCAGTCACAGAGAGAGAGAGATACTGCACCCAGTCACAGAGAGAGATAGATACTGCATCCAGTCACAGAGAGAGAGATACTGCACCCAGTCACAGAGAGAGAGATACTGCACCCAGTCACAGAGAGAGAGAGATACTGCACCCAGTCACAGAGAGAGAGATAGATACTGCATCCAGTCACAGAGAGAGAGATACTGCACCCAGTCACAGAGAGAGAGATACTGCACCCAGTCACAGAGAGGGAGAGAGATACTGCACCCAATCACAGAGAGAGAGAGAGAGAGAGATACTGCATCCAGTCACAGAGAGGGAGAGAGATACTGCACCCAGTCACAGAGAGAGAGAGAGATACTGCACCCAGTCACAGAGAGAGAGATAGATACTGCACCCAGTCACAGAGAGAGAGAGAGATACTGCACCCAGTCACAGAGAGAGAGAGAGATACTGCACCCAGTCACAGAGAGAGAGAGAGATACTGCACCCAGTCACAGAGAGAGAGATAGATACTGCACCCAGTCACAGAGAGAGAGAGAGATACTGCATCCAGTCACAGAGAGAGAGAGAGAGAGAGATCCTGCATCCAGTCACAGAGAGAGAGAGAGATACTGCACCCAGTCACAGAGAGGGAGAGAGATACTGCATCCAGTCACAGAGAGAGAGAGAGAGATACTGCATCCAGTCACAGAGAGGGAGAGAGATACTGCATCCAGTCACAGAGAGAGAGATACTGCACCCAGTCACAGAGAGAGAGAGAGATACTGCACCCAGTCACAGAGAGAGAGAGAGATACTGCATCCAGTCACAGAGAGAGCGAGACAGTCACTGCACTTGGTCACACAGAGAGATGGAGAGAATATACAAAATAGGAGCAGGAATAGGCCATTCGGCCCCTCGAGCCTGCTCCGCCATTCAACTAGATCATGGTTGATCTTCTACCTCTTTGTCTTTTTCCCATGATATCCTCATATCCTTTGCAATCTTTAATTTCTAGAAATCTATGGCTCTCTGTCTTGAATATACTCAATGACTGAGCCTCCACAGCCCTCTGGATTAGAGAATTCCAAAGATTCACCACCTTCTGAGTGAAGAAAATGGGCCGAGAGAGAGTAGACAGGAAGGACCTGTTTCCCCTGGCGGAGAGGTCAATTACCAGGGGCACAGATTTAAGGTGATTGGTCGAAGGATTAGAGGGGACATGAGGAAAAATATTTTCATTTAAAAGGTGGTGGGTGTCTGGAATTTGCTGCCCAGATCGGTGGTGGAGGCAGAAACTCATTAAAAGGTACCTGGACATGCACCTGAAGTGCTGTAACCTGCAAGGCTACAGACCAGGTGCTAGAAGGTGGGATTAGATTGGGCAGCTAGTTTTTCAGCTGGCGCAGACACGATGGGCTGAATGGCCTCTTTCTGTGCCGTAACCTTTCTATGGTTCCAGGAAATTCCACCTCATCTCAGTCCTAGATGGCATACCTCTTATCCTGAGACTGTGTCCCCTGGTACTTGACACCCCAACCAGGGGAAACATCCTGCATCTACCCTGTCGAGCCCTGTAAGAATTTGATACTCTTCAATGAGATCACCTCTCATTCTTCTAAACTCTAGAGAATACAGGTCCAGTTTCCCCAATCTCTCCTCATAGAACAATCCCGCCATCCCAGGAATAGTCTGGCGAACATTCGCTGCACTCCCTCTATGACAAGTATATCCTTCCTTATATAAGGAGACCAAAACGGTGCACAATACTTCAGGTGCGGTCTCATCAAGGCTCTATTCAACTGCAGCAAGACATCTTTACTCCTGTACTCAAATCCTCTTGCACTAAAGGCCAACATACCTAATTGCTTGCTGTACCTGCATGTTAGCTTTCACTAACTTGTGAACAAGGATACCCAGGTCCCTTTGGACATCAACATTTCCCAATCTCTCACCATTTAAGAAATACTCTATTTCTGTTTTTCCTACCAAAGTAAATAACTACGCGTTTTCTACATTATATTCTATCTGCCATGCTCTTGCCCACTCACTTAATCGGTCTAAATCCCCTTCAAGCCTTTTTGCATCCTCCTTACAACACACATTCCCATCTAGATTTATGTCATCAGCAAACTTGGAAATATTACATTTGGTCCCCACATCCAAATCATTGATATAGATTGTGAACAGCTGGGCCCCAGCACTGATCCTTGTGGTACCCCACTAGTAACAGCCTGCCAATGCGAGAATGACCCTACTCTCTGTTTTCTGACCTTTAACCAATTCTGAATCCATGCCAGTATATTACCCCCAATCCCATGTGCTCTAATTTTGCTAACCAACCTCCTATGTGGGACCTTATCGAAAGCCTTCTGAAAATCCAAATACACCACATCCACTGGTTCTCCCTTATCTATTCTACTAATGACATCCTCAAAAAACTCAACAGATTTGTCAAATACAATTTCCCTTTCATAAATCCATGTTGACTCTGCCCTATCATATTATTTTCTAAGTGTCCAGTTATCACATTCTTTATAATAAATTCTAACATTTCCCTACTACTCATGTTAGTTAGATAGTTAGATTCATACAGCACTGAAATAAGCCCTTTGGCCCACCGAGTCTGTGCCGACCATCAACCACCCATTTATACTAACCCTACATTAATCCCATTTCCCTCTCACATCCCCACCTTATCTCAATTCTCCTACCACCCACCTATACTAAGGGCAATTTACAATGGCCAATTTACCTATCAACCCGCAAGTCTTTGGTATGTGGGAAGAAACCGGAGCACCCGGAGGAAACCCACACCGTGACAGGGAGAACTTGCAAACTCCGCACAGGTAGTACCCAGAATTGAACCCGGGTCGCTGGAGCTGTGAGGCTGTGGTGCTAACCACTGCGCCACTGTGCCACCCTACTGCGCCACTGTGCCACCCTTCAAAAAGTTGAAGTTCATGTAATATCACTGATTCTGTGTTGATTTCATCTGTAAAGACTACCACAGTACACCCAATAGAGGAGCAGAGTATCACCGACAACAACTTCCAGATTTCCTTGTTTAACTGCGCATCAAAAGATACTGTCAGTTTTACATGGTAATGATGGCAAATGCTGACAGTTCCACCATCATTACAACTACAAATTCCCAGCCAATATTTTTCCAACATTGCCAGACAGGACTTTTCTTTTACCATTTATAGGATTATTTTAGATTAAATCTAATCAAATCTTGGAAAGACATCTCACACTATCTTGTTTAACCTAATGATGAATTTTCAAATTAATATATATGTGTGCGTGTGAGGACACGTGTGACGTAGGCACAGACATACCATTCAGCAAAATTATTGTAAAAGCAACTAACTAGAAGGAATTACAAGCAAGTATTTTAGCACCAGTATTTTTTCTGGAAATAGATTTCCATGATGTGCAGTGAAATGTGGGCCATACTGATTGAATTTGGAAAACAATAAAGGCAGATTGAAATCAGTTATAAACCAAATCCAATGCAGCTGAGGAAAGCAGTCTTCATTGGAGTAGGAATATCTGCATTTCAACCTCAGGCTATTAATTACAAAAAAGTATTCGGAAGCAGGCTAAGGAGAAAATGGAGCCAGGCAAAATTAGCAAACACAGGAATTCTTTCACAGTTTCATACAGCAACTAGGTTATTTTAGATAGTACCGTGATATGTTGTGGAAAAAATCAAATGCACATGTATACAAATTTTACACTGTAAATGAAGGGTACTCAACTACTATGACAGGGAGGGTGACCTAATACCTGAAGTCCAACTTTATTCCAGACTGAAGTCTGTATATATAGAGAACCATTTAAATGATACTAAAATCTTATTAGAAGTGCTAATCAATCTTAACTCGTTCTTTATCAGTGTTACAGTAAGATTTGATGGAATTAAATATAGTAAGTCTAGCCAGTCCATTAAATAATTTGTACAGAAAATTGCATCATCCATTTACATTATTTGTTTTCAACACAGCTACAGGCTGCTTGCTCCCCAACTTCTCACTGCAGAAATTAGTTGCAAAAAGAATTCCATGTTAGATATAGAATTATCACACTAAAGAAAATACTCTGGTGTAGAGAAGGACGATTAGGCCCACAATATTTTTCTGCATAAGGCTGGCCAAATTTAAAAACACTGTACCTAAATTCCACCCACTGAAATTACAAAAAGGTTCTTTCTAAATGTTTTGGGAATACAGCCAAACAGCTGTGAAGAGCCAATATTAGAAAGAAGATTTTTAAGTGTTACTCACTAAGGGGAAGTAAGGCTTTTCCCAAGATAACATAAATTAACAGATTTTGACACATAAACAGCAACAATATGGAATTATACCTTTAATGTATAAAAAATCCCAAGGTGCAATAAGACAAGAATTGGCACCAAGCCAAAAGCAGGATATTAGGATGGTGGCGAATAAGGGCTAAAGCAGAACGCAACATTGGCGTCTGGCATCCTTCCCAGGCTAATGCAAGATCTACATAACGACTGGAGAACCAGGAGTCTCAGATGTTCTACACCAGATACGGCTGGGATAAGTCCTAGATCCAATCCTTTTCTGTCAGGCACTGGACTGGTTCCTTGGCTGCATCTGCACAAACATGGGTCATATCGACAATCAGACCTCTTTTTCAAACCTGATTTGTCCTCCTCGGTCAGAACATGAGCGTTCTGAGAGGTACACTGGAGAGTTTTCAAGGTGAGCCAGCCACCTTTGGGCTACTGGTTTCATTGGGCAAAACAACACCCTGAGTATTGGCACATATAGTGTCACGCGAGACATTCAAGTTGGTGACCAAACCTAGAGGTAGTGAATGACTTTATCTACCTAGATAGCAAACAGTCATCAGATGATTGTAGCAGCCCACACATACAGTGGGGAATTAGCTTAGCAGCTTCAACAATAAAGTACCTGTACAGGATCTGGAGTCAAAGGAAGATGAATATCCCTACAAAAACACAGATCTATCAGACCTGCATCCTTCCATGGGTTCTGTATGAATATGGATGCCGCTTAAGAGAGTGGAAGAATTTCACACTGGGGGTGATTGCCGGGAATTAGATAGTTTGATTATGTCCACAATACAAAATGGAATAAGAACCAGACTTGAGAAAATCGAAAGCAGCATTATTAGTCACCACCAGACACTCTTTGGCTACTTCACCTCTCTCGGAGACAAAAGTTCCCATAACCTGGGTAATGAAAATTGGAAACTAGGTCAGGAAGGAACATTGACCTACTTCAGATTGGAGGTGGTCACAGGGCTGTCCTCGGCTAACCCAGCTGTATCAGATCAGCAACAATCCAGCGGAACTCTCAAATGCTTGGAATGAATCCACAGAGCGGGAACATGGATTGTCGACAGAACAAACCTTTACTGTCTAGGCATAACTGCTTCCTTAAAAGGAGAGGAAATGGAGGGTCCACAGGAGGTTACAGTTGGAGAAATGCAGATTTATCGGAGACTTGGCGGGCTGGAGAAGGTTGCAGAGATAGCAGGGGTGAAGTCATGATGGGATTTAAATACAAGGATGAGAATTTATATTTTAAGGTGTTTGGGAACTGGGAGCCATTGTAGGTCAACAAATACAGGAATGATTGGCAAGTGGGTCAGGATACAGGCAGCAAAGTTTAGGACAAGCTGAAATTTATGGAGGGTGCAGGGTGGGAAGTCAACAGGAAAGTACTAGTTGAGTCTGGAGGTGGCAAAGGCATGGATGAGGGTCTTAGTGGCAGATGGGCTGTAGCAGGGGTGATGAAGGATGCTACTGCATATGAACAAAGGCAGTCTTAGATTGCTAGAATGGTTGCTAGAAGTCTGGTTCAACCTGAGACAGTGGCTGTGGAGGGGGACGTAATTGGTCACAAGGGTACTAGCTAATGCTGAAGTCAAAGGCAATGGCTTCAATCTTCCCAACATTTAACTCTTAATTGAAATAGCTTAACTGCTAATTAATATTAATTATCTTTAAAACTAGAGAAAAATTATCCCTGGATAGCATAATGTCATTGGTACACATCAGACAACTAGTATATACAGACCACAAACCATCAAATACACAAGGAAAGTATGGAAATAAACATTAAAGGAGTAGCAATGTAGGGATAAAGGCTCTAATACGAACAAAATGTTCTGTCTCTCGGCTCATCAAGTCTGGAAAGTAACTCACTTTAGTCTATTTTGTGTGAAATAGTTTTTAAGACCTGAGAGGTTGAAACAGCATGCTGTAGCAAAATGATCCACGACTCAGAAATCTGCTGTTCTTCATCAGTTATTCTAGCTGCTGAGAGAGACCACATCAACTGAAAAAAAAATTTACTTCAGTAGCATTTAGGAGTAAAAGGTCTGAAATCAGATTATTTATGCACTGATCACAAGTATTAACAAGCCTGCATATTCAGTATTTAAAAATATAATACTTTCATTTTACAAACTTGGAAGAGCAGATTTTAACCAAAATAGCATTTTTTTTTAAAGTGCGTGGGAAATGAAGAGAATGATGTGCAATTTGTACTCCAAAACTAAAGACATTATTGTGATGAATGCCTCCTCCTCTAGCCAATAACATCCTATTTACAATCACCATGCCAAAATGGTAACTGAATATTTTTATATGGCTAATTGTATTTCATCCTCGAATGGGTTGTGGGGGGCAGCAATTGCACACTTTGGTAAAACAAAATGTAAAAATTTAGTAATATCAGGAAACAAAGTGACCCATCAAACTCTGAAGAAACCTCGCATTCTCAAATAATTTTATTCAGTATGAATCAATTGCTGTACTTGGCAAGCTTGATATAAGTCAAACATAATTGCGGTGAGTTGGGAACAAGATGGCTCCTATAATAAAGGTCTATTACAGAAAATCAGTCTTTCAAAAATCAATTCTTAACACTCCAAAGAATGTTTAATTGATATTGCATGAAAATTCTAATAATCCAATTAAAACATTTTACTGTGTGATAGGCTTTCTATATAATTATTATGTCCAGCATTGTCAGGCTAACAGGTCTGCAGTTCCCCATTTTCTCTCTCCTTCCTTTCTTAAATAGTGGGGATACACAATCTGCAGGGACCATTCCAGAATCTATAGAATTTTAGACAATTACCACCAGTGCATCCACTATCTCTACAGCCACCTCTTTCAACACTCTGGGATGTAGATCATCTGTCCAGGGGATTTATCAACTTTCAGTCACATTAATTTTTCCAGTACTACTTTTTTACTAATACTAATTTCTTTCAGTTCCTAATTCTTGCTAGTCCCTTGGTGCCTTGGAGGTTTTTTTGTATTTTCCTCCTTGAAGACAGACACAAAGTATTTGTTCAGTTTCTCTGCCATTTCCTTATTCCCCATTATAAATTCTCCTGTCTCTTTCTGTAGTGCGCCCACATTTGTCTTTGTTAATCTTTTCCTCTTTACGTACTGAGATGGAATACTCTCCATTTGCCTCAAGAAGCTCGACATCATCCAGGACAAAGCAGCCCGCTTGATTGGCACCCCATCTACAAACATTCACTCCTTCCACCACCGACGCACAGTGACAGCAGTGTGTACCATCTACAAGATGCACTGCAGCAATGCACCAAGGCTCCTTAGACAGCACCTTCCAAACCCGCGACCTCTACCAACTGGAAGGACAAGGGCAGCAGATGCATGGGAACACCACCACCTGCAAGTTCCCCTCCAAGCCACACACCATCCCGACTTAGAAATATATTCCTGCACTGTCATTGGGTCAAAATCCTGGAACCCCCTTCCTAACAGCACTGTGGGTGTACCTACCCCACATGGACTGCAGTGGTTCGAGAAGGCAGCTCACCACCACCTTCTCAAGGGCAATTGGGGATGGGCAATAAAGGCTGGCCTGGCCAGCAACGCCCACATCCCATGAACAAATAAAAAAAAAACTTTAGAAGCTTTTACAGTCCATTTTTATGTTTCTTGTCAGTTGGCTTTCATATTCTATTGTCTCTTTCTTTATCAGTTTCTTGGTCCTCCTTTGCTGAATTCGAAAATACTTCCAATCCTCAGGCATAATACCTTTTTTGGGCAACTTTATAAGCCTCTTCCGTTGATCTAATACAATCTTTAATGTGTCTTGTTAGCCATGATTGGATCACCTTTCCTGCTGGGTTTTTGTGCTGCAAAGGACAAGAAATTGGTTATAAACCATGTATTAATTTTTTAAATGCTAGCCATTGCCTGTCTACCATCATACCTTTAATGTAGTTCCCCAGTCTACCACAGCCAATTTTCCTCTCATACCTTCGTAGTTTCCTTTGTTTAGATTTAAGATCCAAGTTTCAGATTGAACTACCTCACTTTCAAATTTAATGTAAAATTCCAGCTTATTATGGTCACTCTTCCCTAGAGGCTCCTTTACAATGAGATTATTAATTACCCCTTTTTCATTGCACAATACTAGATCTAAAATAGCCTACTCTCTTGTTGGTTCCTCAACACACTGTTCTAGAAAACTCTCATCTGCATTGCAGGAATTCGTCCTCCACAGTATTAGGGCTAATTAGGTCAATATATAGATTGAAGTCCCCATGATTACTGTATTACCCTTCTTACATGCACCTCTAATGTCCTGATTTATACCATGCCCTACATTTTCCTTCCAAACCCGTGACCTCTACCAACTAGAAGGACAAGAGCAGCAGATGCATGGGAACACCACCACCTGCGTTCCCCTCCCAAGTCACACACCATCCTGACTTGGAACTATATCGCCGTTCCTTCACTGTCACTGGGTCAAAATCCTGGAACTTCCTTCCTAACAGCACTGTGGGTGTACCTACCCCACATGGACTGCTGCGGTTCAAGAAGGCAGCTCACCACCACCTTCTCAAGGGCAATTAGGGATGGGCAATAAATGCTGGCCTGGCCAGCGATGCCCACATCCCATGAACAAATTAAAAACAAAAGTTGCCACAACTTTGGCAGGGGCAGCACAGTGGCGCAGTGGTTAGCACCGCAGCCTCACAGCTCCAGCGACCCGGGTTCGATTCTGGGTTCTGCCTGTGTGGAGTTTGCAAGTTCTCCCTGTGTCTGCGTGGGTTTCCGCCGGGTACTCCAGTTTCCTCCCACAGCCAAAGACTTGCAGGTTGATAGGTAAATTGCCCCTAGTGTAGGTGGTAGGAGAATGGGATTAATGTAGGATTAGTATAAATGGGTGGTTGTTGGTCAGCACAGACTCGGTGGGCCGAAGGGCCTGTTTCAGTGCTGTATCTCTAAATAAATAGAATAAATACTGTTTGGTGGCCTATAAACAATGCCCACCAATCTTTGCTGTTTCTTAGCTCCACCCAAACTGATTCTTCTGATTTTGCACTTCTAATTCACTTGTTTTATTCCTTATGCCATTTTCCATAGGGTAGAAATGTTTAAAATGTGTAAAGGATGAGTCAGTGGATAGAAGCCGACTTTCCATCATCATGGGACCAAAAATACAAGATTAAATGGAAGAGATTTAAACCAGAGGGAGGAGCGAGTTGTGAGGCCCTGGAATCCACTCCCAGTGTCAGGGTTTGAGGCAAGGGGGCAGTATTGGAGGAGCAGAACCGGGGACACAGCGTCTGTGGTGTGGGGGGGGGGGGGGTGCAGCATCAGATGTCTGTATCGGGGGAGGGAAGTATTGGGGGGCAGTATTGGGTCAGTTTCAGGGGTGGCAGTATTGGGGACAGTATCAGGGGAGTATCAGGGGGAAGGGTTATTGGGAGCAGCTTCTGTTGTGGCAATGCTGGTTGGGGTGGGGGGCTGGGTTTGTATCTAGTATTGTGCAGTGAAGCAGGGTTAATTAGTAATGTCATAGTAAAAGATCCACTAGGAAACAGTGATCATAATACCATTGAATTCCATGTTAAGTTTGAAAGTGACATGCTCCAATCACAAACAAGAATCTTAAACTTAAACAAAGCCAATTACGTACACAAGAGGAGAGAACTGGCTAAGGTAAATTGGGTAAATAGCCTAAAAGGTATGGCAGTAAATGAACAGTGGGAAATATTTAAAGAAACAATTCAGAATGTTCAAAGAAAATACATTCCATTGAAAATCAAAAACTGAGAGAGATCCATCTGTGGCTCACTCAGGAAGTTAAGGATAGCATTAGTTTTTTTTATTGGGTTGTGGGCGCCGCTGGCCAGGCCAGCATTTATTGCCCATCCCTAATTGCCCTTGAGAAGGTGGTGGTGAGCTGCCTTCTTGAACCACTGCAGTCCTTGGGGTGTAGGTCATTACTTTTCTTAGACTTTGTTGCAGTTTGATACAACTGAGTGGCTTGCTAGGCCATTTCAGAGGGCAGTTAAAAGTCAACCACATTGCTGAGAGTCTGGAGTCACATGTAGGCCAGACCAGTAAAGTCAGCAGATTTCCTTCCCTAAAGGACATTGGTAAACCACATGGGTTTTTAATAACAATCAACAATGGTTTCATGGTCACCATTAGACTCAATTTTATTTCCAGATTTTATGTTTTAATCAATTGAATTTAAATTTCACCATATGCTATGGTGGGATTTGAAGCCATATCCCCAGAACATTTACCTGAGCTTTTACATTACTACTCTAGTGACATTACCACTACTCCACTGCCTCCCTTGAAAGTGCACTGCCTGTGATACGTGGGAGCTCTAGGATGCTTCCCGTATCCTGAAGAACCATTTGTGCAGGAAGTATTGTCAGTTGCAGCAGCTTGAGCTCCGGGTTTTGAAACGTGACAGTGGCAGCTGGCGACACTGCAGTGCATTCATGAGGATGAGAACTACATGGATAGCACGTTTATAGATGTGGTCACCCCACAGCTTAAGGGTATGCAGGGAGAGAGGGAATGGGTGACCACCAGGCAGTCAAAAAGAATCAGGCAGGTAGTGCAGGAGACCCCTGAGTGCATCTCACTCTCCAACAGGTATTCAGTTCTGAATACTGCGGACAATGATGCTTCACCTGGGGAGTGCAGCCAGAGCCAAGTCCTTGGCACCACAAATGGCTCAGCTGCACAGGTGGGTACAGGGAAGACTGGAAGAGCCATAGTGATAGGTGATTCAATAGTCAGGGGAAAAGATGGGCATTTCTGTGGCCGCAGACATGAATCCAGGATGGTGTGTTGCCTCGCTGGTGTGGGTCAAGGATGTCACTGAGCAGCTGCAGAGCATCCTGAAGCGGGAGGGTGAACAGCCAGCAGTCGTGGTCCACATCGGAACCAACGACATAGGTAGAAAAAGGGATGTGGTCCTGCAGTCAGAATTTAGGGAGCTAGGTAAGAAATTAGCAAGCAGGACCTCAAAAGTAGTCATCTCCAGATTACTCCCAGTGCCACGCGCAAGTGTGTATAGAAATAGAAGGATAAGACAGATAAATGCATGACTGGAAAGATGGCGCAGGAGAGAGGGCTTTAGATTCCTGGGAATTGGGACGGCTCTGGGGAAGATGGGACCCGTACAGGCCGAACAGGTTGTATTTGAACAGATCCGGGACTGAGTTCCTTACAGGACATTTTGCTTGTGCTGTTGGGGAAGGTTTAAACTAGTTTGGCAGGGGGATGGGGACCTGAGGGTAGACTCAGTTGGGACAAAATCAGAAATGAAAATGGAAGGCAGAAATTAATGGATGAGTCTGAAAGACAGAGGAAACAAAGGTTAGAATATTTTAAAAAGAGTTTGGCAGTGCTCAAGGGTATCTATTTCAATGCAAGGAGTATAACAAATAAAGCAGATGAGCTGAGGGCACAGATAGACATGCGGCAGTATGATATCATAGCTATTACAGAAACATGGCTTAAGGAGGGACAGGACTGGCAGCTCAACGTTCCTGGTTACAGGATTTTCAGACACGATAGAGAGGTGGATAAGAAAGGAGGGGGAGTGGCAATTTTGGTCAAGGAAACTATTACATATTTTGTTTGCACTGGAGTGCTGACTTGGGTTGCATTAGAGTGCTACAGTGGAAGTTCGGTAAGGAGGGAGCGAGGAGCTCCTTTCATTTCCTACCTGTCCTCAGAGTGAGGGGAGCCCAGAGCTTCCAAAGAGCACAGCTGACTGGGAGAAGACTCGGATGGCGGAGTTCCGGACCGGTAAGTATAAACAACTTACCTCTGGTAAAAAAGCTGAAAGTGACGTCACAGGAAAGCTGTGACCTGATTGGCTGGTAGGGAATTTTTTTACTGAATTTGAAAATAAAACATTGATAAAAATTGATTAAAACCCGAATTAACTAATTAATAAGTAGAGTAACTAAACCAGGGGGAGGAGATTACTGTATTTAGTTAGCATTTAATATTTATAGTTGGAATCTAGCACGAGGGACCATATAGTTAATTATAACAATTTAATAAGGATTTAATAAGTATTTATTTATTTTAAATTAATTTATTAATTAGTGCTAGAAATGTCAGTTAGAGGGGTGAAGTGCTTCACCTGTGAGATGTGGGAGGTCCGTGACGCTTCCAGCGTTCCGGGCGACTACATCTGCAGGAAGTGTACCCAGTTGCAGCTCCTCACAGACCGCATGGATCGGTTGGAGCGGCAACTGGATGCACTTAGGAGCACGCAGGTGGCGGAAAGCGTCATAGACAGGAGTTTTAGAGAAGTGGTTATACCCAAGGTGCAGGCAGATAGATGGGTGACCGCTAGAAGGGGCAGGCAGTCAGTGCAGGAATCCCCTGTGGCTATCCCCCTCTCGAACAAGTGTACCGTTTTGGATACTGTTGAGGGGGATGGCCGATCAGGGGAAAACAGCAGCAGCCAGAGCAGTGGCACCACGGCTGGCACTGTTGTTCAGCAGGGAGGGACAAAGTGCAGAAGAGCAACAGTTATAGGGGACTCTATAGTCAGGGGCACAGATAGGCGCTTCTGTGGACGTGAAAGAGACTCCAGGATGGTATGTTGCCTCCCTGGTGCCAGGGTCAAGGATGTCTCTGAACGGACAGAGGGCATTCTGAAGGCGCAGGGTGAACAGCCAGAGGTTGTGGTACACATCAGTACCAACGACATAGGCAGGAAGAGTGACGAGGTCCTGCAGGGGGAGTTTAGGGAGTTAGGTAGAAAGTTAAAAAAACAGGACCTCTAGGGTTGTAATCTCTGGATTACTCCCTGTGCCACGTGCCAGTGAGGCTAGAAATAGGAAGATAGTGCAGCTAAACACGTGGCTGAGCAGCTGGTATAGAAGGGAGGGTTTCAGATATCTGGACCATTGGGTTCTCTTCAGGGACAGATGGAACCTGTACAAGAAGGACGGGTTGCATCTAAACTGGAAGGGCACTAATATCCTGGCTGCGATGTTTGCTAGCGTCACTCGGGAGGGTTTAAACTAGTGTGGCAGGGGGGTGGGAACTAGAGCAGTAGGACAGCAAGAGAAATAAATGAGGGGGAACTCGTAAATAAGGGCAGTAAGACCAAGAGGAAGAGCAGGTAGGGAAATGTTGCTGAGCACAGCGGGACTGGTGGTCTGAAGTGCATTTGTTTCAATGCGAGAAGTATAACAGGTAAGGCAGATGAACTTAGAGCTTGGATTAGTACTTGGAAATATGATGTTGTTGCTATTACAGAGACTTGGTTGAGGGAAGGGCAGGATTGGCAGCTAAATGTTCCAGGCTTTAGAAGCTTCAGGCGGGATAGAGGGGGATGTAAAAGGGGTGGGGGAGTTGCATTACTGGTTAAGGAGAATATCACAGCTGTACTGCGGGAGGACACCTCGGAGGGGTCATGCAGCGAGGCAATATGGGTGGAGCTCAGGAATAGGAAGGGTGCAGTCACGATGTTGGGGGTTTACTACAGGCCTCCCAACAGCCAGCGGGTGGTAGAGGAGCAGATATGTAGACAGATTTTGGAAAGATGTAAAGGTAACAGGGTTGTAGTGGTGGGTGATTTTAACTTCCCCTATATTGACTGGGACTCACTTAGTGCTAGGGGCTTGGATGGGGCAGAATTTGTGAGGAGCATCCAGGAGGGCTTCTTGAAACAATATGTAGATAGTCCAACTAGGGATGGGGCCATTCTGGACCTGGTATTGGGGAATGAGCCCGGCCAGGTGGTCGATGTTTCAGTAGGGGGAGCATTTCGGGAGCAGTGACCATAATTCCATAAGTTTTAAGGTACTTGTGGATAAGGATAAGAGTAGTCCTCGGGTGAAGGTGCTAAATTGGGGGAAGGCGAATTGTAACAATATTAGGCAGGAACTGAAGAATTTAGATTGGGGGCGGCTGTTTGAGGGTAAATCAACATCTGACATGTGGGAGTCTTTCAAACGTCAGCTGATTAGAATCCAGGACCAGCATGTTCCTGTGAGGAAGAAGGATAAGTTTGGCAAGTTTCGGGAACCTTGGATAACACGGGATATTGTGAGCCTCGTCAAAAAGAAAAAGGAAGCATTTGTAAGGGCTGGAAGGCTAGGAACAGATGAAACACTTGAGGAATATAAAGACAGTAGGAAGGAACGTAAGCAAGGAGTCAGGAGGGCTAAAAGGGGTCATGAAAAGTCATTGGCAAACAGGATTAAGGAAAATCCCAAGGCTTTTTATACGTATATAAAGAGCAAGAGGGTAACAAGGGAAAGGATTGGCCCACTCAAGGACAAAGGAGGAAAGTTATGCGTGGAGTCAGAGAAAATGGGTGAGATTCTAAACGAGTACTTTGCATCGGTATTCACCGAGGAGAGGGACATGACGGATGTTGAGGTTAGGGACAGATGTTTGATTACTCTAGGTCAAGTCGGCATAAGGAAGGAGGAAGTGTTGGGTATTCTAAAAGGCATTAAGGTGGACAAGTCCCCAGGTCCGGATGGGATCTATCCCAGGTTTCTGAGGGAAGCGAGAGAGGAACTAGCTGGGGCCTTAACAGATATCTTTGCAGCATCCTTAAACACGGGTGAGGTCCCGGAGGACTGGAGAATTGCTAATGTTGTCCCCTTGTTTAAGAAGGGTAGCAGGGATAATCCAGGTAATTATAGACCGGTGAGCCTGACGTCAGTGGTAGGGAAGCTGCTGGAGAAGATACTGAGGGATAGGATCTATTCCCATTTGGAAGAAAATGGGCTTATCAGTGATAGGCAACATGGTTTTGTGCAGGGAAGGTCATGTCTTACCAACTTAATAGAATTCTTTGAGGAAGTGACAAAGTTGATTGATGAGGGAAGGGCTGTAGATGTCATATACATGGACTTCAGTAAGGCGTTTGATAAGGTTCCCCATGGTAGGCTGGTGGAGAAAGTGAAGTCGCATGGGGTCCAGGATGTACTAGCTAGATGGATAAAGAACTGGCTGGGCAACAGGAGACAGAGAGTAGCAGTAGAAGGGAGTTTCTCAAAATGGAGACGTGTGACCAGTGGTGTTCCACAGGGATCCGTGCTGGGACCACTGTTGTTTGTGATATACATAAATGATTTGGAGGAAAGTATAGGTGGTCTGATTAGCAAGTTTGCAGACGACACTAAGATTGGTGGAGTAGCAGATAGTGAAGGGGACTGTCAGAGAATACAGCAGAATATAGATAGACTGGAGAGTTGGGCAGAGAAATGGCAGATGGAGTTCAATCAGGGTAAATGTGAGGTGATGCATTTTGGAAGATCCAATTCAAGAGTGAATTATACAGTAAATGGAAAAGTCCTGGGGAAAATTGATGTACAGAGAGATTTGTGTGTTCAGGTCCACTGTTCCCTGAAGGTGGCAACGCAGGTCAATAGAGTGGTCAAGAAGGCATACGGCATGCTTTCCTTCATCGGACGGGGCATTGAGTACAAGAGTTGGCAGGTCATGTTACAGTTGTATAGGACTTTGGTTCGGCCACATTTGGAATACTGCGTGCAGTTCTGGTCGCCACATTACCAAAAGGATGTGGATGCTTTGGAGAGGGTGCAGAGGAGGTTCACCAGGATGTTGCCTGGTATGGAGGGTGCTAGCTATGAAGAGAGGTTGAGTAGATTAGGATTATTTTCATTAGAAAGGCGGAGGTTGAGGGGGGACCTGATTGAGGTGTACAAAATCATGAGAGGTATAGACAGGGTGGATAGCAAGAAGCTTTTTCCCAGAGTGGGGGATTCAAATACTAGGGGTCATGAGTTCAAAGTGAGAGGGGAAAAGTTTAGGGGGGATATGCGTGGAAATTTCTTTACGCAGAGGGTGGTGGGTGCCTGGAACGCGTTGCCAGCGGAGGTGGTAGACGCGGGCACGATAGCGTCTTTTAAGATGTATCTAGACAGATACATGAATGGGCAGGAAGCAAAGAGATACAGACCCTTAGAAAATAGGCGACATGTTTAGGTAGAGGATCTGGATCGGCGCTGGCCTGGAGGGCCGAAGGGCCTGTTCCTGTGCTGTAATTTTCTTTGTTCTTTGTTCTCTTTGTACAGGTCCACAGGTCACTGAAAGTGGCAACGCAGGTGGATAAGGTCGTCAAGAAGGCATACGGCATGCTTGCCTTCATCGGTCGGGGCGTAGAGTATAAAAATTGGCAAGTCATGCTGCAGCTGTACAGAACCTTAGTTAGGCCACACTTAGAATATTGCGTGCAATTCTGGTCGCCACACTACCAGAAGGACGTGGAGGCTTTGGAGAGGGTACAGAAGAGGTTTACCAGGATGTTGCCTGGTCTGGAGGGCATTAGCTATGAGGAGAGGTTGGATAAACTCGGATTGTTTTCACTGGAACGACGGAGGTGGAGGGGCGACATGATAGAGGTTTACAAAGTTATGAGCGGCATGGACAGAGTGGATAGTCAGAAGCTTTTTCCCAGGGTGGAAGTGTCAGTTACTAAGTGACATTGGTTTAAGGTGAGAGGGGCAAAGGTTAGAGGGGATGTGCGAGGCAAGTTTTTTACACAGAGGGTGGTGAGTGCCTGGAACTTGCTGCCGGGGGAGGTGGTGGAAGCAGGTACGATAATGACGTTTAAGAGGCATCTTGACAAATACATGAATAGGAAGGGAATAGAGGGATATGGTCCCCGGAAGTGCAGAAGGTTTTAGTTTAGGCAGGCATCAAGATCGGCGCAGGCTTGGAGGGCCGAATGGCCTGTTCCTGTGCTGTACTGTTCTTTGTTCTTTGTGCAGCTGTGAGGAGGGGTGACATGTTGGTATGTTCATCAAATGAGGCCATATGGATTGAGCTAAGGAACAAAAAAGGGGCAATCACACTGCTGGGAGTCAGAGGGAGATAGAAAAGCAGCCTGTGAGAAGTGCAAGAACAATAGGGCAGTTATAGTAGGGGATTTTAACTGTCCGACATCGAGAACTCAATACTACAGAAAGCCGAGAGGAGTATAGAAAGTGAAGGGGTGAAATCAAAAAGGAAATTAGGATTACAAAGAGAGGGCAGGAAAGAATATTGGCAAGCAAAATCAAGATGAACCCAAAGATGTTTTATCAGTACATTAAGATCAAGAAGATAACTAAGGAAAGAGTCGGGCCCATAAAAAAACAAAAAGGTAACCTATGTGTATGGGTGGAAGATGTTGGTATTGTTCTTAATGAATACTTTGCGTCTATCTTCACAAAAGAGGGGGATGATGCCGATATTGTAGTTAAGGAAGAGGGGTGTGAAGTATTGGATGCGACAAACATAGAGAGAGTGGAAGTATTAATGGGATTTGCATCCTTGGCAGTAGTTAAATCACTCGGGCTGGATGAAATGTACTGAAAAGAAGCAGGAGAGGAAATAGCGGAAGGTCTGACCATCATTTTCCAGTCCTCACTGGATACAGCTGTGGTGCCGAAGGATTGGAGAACTGCTAATGTTGTACCTCTGTTTAAAAAGGGAGCAACGGATGGACTGAATAATTACAGGCCAGTCAGTCTAACCTCAGTCGTGGGCAAATTATTGGACTCAATTCCGAGAGACAGGATAAACTGTCACTTAGAAAGACACGGATTAATCAAGGATAGTCAGTATGGATTTGTTAAGGGAAGATTGACCAACTTGATTGAATTTTTTGAAGAAGTAACAAGGAAGATAGATGAGGATAGTGCAGTTGATGTGGTCTACATGGAGTTTAGCAAGGCTTTTGACAGGGTCCCACATGACAGACTGGTTAAAAAAATAAAATCCCATTGGATCCAGGGAAATGCAGAAAGGCTCAGTGGCAGGAAACAAAGGGTTGACGAGTGTTTTTGCGACTGGAGGCTGTTTCCAGTGGCGTTCCGCAGGGCTCAGTACTGGGTCCCCTGCTTTTTGTGGTATATATTAACGATTTGGACGTAAATGTAGGGGGCAGGATCAAGATGTTTGCAGACGACACAAAGATTGGCCATTTGGTAGATAGCGAGGAGGATAGCTGTCGACTACAGGAAGATATTGATGGTCTGGTCAGATGGGCAGAAAAGTGACAAACGGAATGCAACCAGGAGAAGTGTGAGGTGATGCATTTGGGGAGGTCAAACAAGGCAAAGGAATACTCGATTAGATAAGATTAAAAGAAAAGGCCTATAAAGTTGCCAGAAATAGTAGTAAACCTGAGGATTGGGAGGATTTTAGAATACAGCAAAGGAGGACCAAGAAACTGATAAATAAAGGGAGAATAGAATATGAATATAAACTAGCAAAAAATATAAAAACTGTAAAAGCGTGGGCAGCACAGTGGCGCAGTGGTTAGCACCGCAGCCTCACAGCTCCAGCGACCCGGGTTCAATTCTGGGTACTGCCTGTGTGGAGTTTGCAAGTTCTCCCTGTGTCTGCGTGGGTTTTCTCCGGGTGCTCCGGTTTCCTCCCACAAGCCAAAAGACTTGCAGGTTGATAGGTAAATTGGCCATTATAAATTGCCCCTAGTATAGGTAGGTGGTAGGGAAATATGGGGACAGGTTGGGGATGTGGTAGGAATATGGGATTAGTGTAGGATTAGTATAAATGGGTGGTTGATGGTCGGCACAGACTCGGTGGGCCGAAGGGCCTGTTTCAGTGCTGTATCTCTAAAACAAAAACAAAACAAAATATTCATTCATGGGATGCGGGCCAGGCCAGCATTTATTGCCCATCCCTAATTGCCCTTGAGAAGGTGGTGGTGAGCTGCCTTCTTGAACCGCTGCAGTCCATGTGGGGTAGGTACACCCACAGTGCTGTTAGGAAGGGAGTTCTAGGATTTTGACCCAGTGACAGTGAAGGAACGGCGATATAGTTCCAAGTCAGGATGGTGTGTGACTTGGAGGGGAACTTGCAGTGTTCTACAAGTACGTAAAAAGGAAACGTTTGTCTAAGACAAATTTGGTTCCATTACAGGCAGAGTCAGGAGAATTTATAATGGGGAATAGAGAAATGGCAGAGAAGCTAAATGATTACTCTGTGTCTGTCTTCACTGAGGAAGTTACAAGAAATCTCCTAGAATTAGAGATCCAAGGGATTAGGGAGAATGAGGAATTGAAGGAAATCAGTATTAGAAGGTTGTATTGGAGAAATTAATGGGGCTGAAGGTTGTTAAATCCCCAGGACCTGATATTCTACATCCCAGAATGTTGAAAGAGGTAGCTATGGAGATAGTGGATGCATTGGTGATCATCTTCCAAAATTCTATAGATTCTGGACTGGTTCCTGCAGATTGGAAGGTAGCAAATGTCACCCCACTATTTAAGAAGGAAGGGAGAGAGAAAACCAGGGAATTACAGACCTGTTAGCCTTACATCAGTCATTGGGAAAATGCTAGAATCTATTCTAAAGGATGTGATAAATGGATACTTGGATAATAATGATCTGATTGGGCATAGTCAACATGGATTTATGAATGGAAAATCATGTTTGACGAACCTGTTGGAGTTTTTTTGAGGATGTTACTAACAGAATTGATAAAGGGGCATCGGTGGATGTGGTATACTTGGATTTTCAAAAGGCCTTTGATAAAGTCCCCCACAGGAGGTTGGTTAGCACAATTAAAGCACATAGGATAGGAGGTAATATAGTGGCATGGATTAAGGATTGGTTAGCATGCAGAAAACAGAGAGTAGGAATAAATGGGTCATTCTCGTGTTGGCATGCTGTGACTAGTGGGTACCGCAGGGATCAGTGCTTGGGCCCTAGCTGTTCACAATACATATCAATGATTTGGATGTGGGGACAAAATGTAATATTTCCAAGTTCGCGGATGACACAAAACTAGGTGGGAATGTGTGTTGTGAGGAAGATGCAAAGCGGCTTCAAGGAGATTTGAACAGACTTAATGAGTGGGCAAGACCGTGGCAGATGGAATATAATCTGGAAAAATGTGAGGTTATCCACTTTGGCAGGAGGAACGGATGTGCAGAGTATTTCTTAAATGGTAAGAGGTTAGAAAGTGTAGATGTACAAAGGGACCTGGGTGTCCTTGTCAATAAGTCACTGAAAGCTAACATGCAGGTGCAGCAAGCAATTAAGAAGTCTAATGGTGTGTTAATCTTTATTGCAAGAGGATTTGAGTACAGGAGTAGTGAAGTCTTGCTTCAATTGTATAGAACCTTGGTTTGCCTGCATCTGGAGTACTGTGTGCAGTTTCGGTCCCCTGACCTTAGGAAGGATATTATTGCCAGAGAGGGAGTGCAACGAAGGTTCACCAGACTTGTTCCCGGGATGGCGGGACTGTCCTATGAAGAGAGATTGGGGAAACTGGGCCTGTATTCTGTAGAGTTTCGAAGAATAAGAGGTGATCTCATTGAAACCTACAAAATACTTAAAGGGATAGACAGGTAGATGCAAATAAGATGTTTCCCCTGGTTGGGGAGTATGTTTAAAGCAGAGATTGACAAATATCTAAATATCAATGAGATATGGGGTTAGTGTGGGGGAAAAAGGCACTGAAGTGGATGATCAGCTATGATTGTATTGAATGGTGGTACAGGCTCGATGGGCTGAATGGCCTACTCAACCTTCTGTGTTCTGGTGGAAGCGGGACGAGACCGGCACTGACGTCACCGACAGGATGTGACGTTCGCACAGCCCGCTGGACGATGTAGTTCTATTGCGATTGTAAACTACAATCCCCAGGATACAGCGCGCGGAGCCAAGGCCCGAGGCCTGAGTCTGGAGTTCGGGAGCGGCATTGAGTTGGTGTCCGGAGTGCTGGGAAGCTGGGCTCAGGCGGAGTTCAGGTGAAGCTCATAAATTCCCAAAAAGAGAGAAATTTCAATCCGAACTTTTAAACAAATTATCCTGGCGGGAAATGGCGCGGATTTTCCATCGTCCGAAAAATCCTCAGTTCCGAAAGTTAATGATTTCAGCAAATGCTGATTGACACAAAACATTAATAATAGTGCAGCACTCCCCCAGTACTGACCCTCCGACAGTGCAGCACTCCCTCAGTACTGACCCTCCGACAGTGCAGCACTCCCTCAGTACTGACCCTGCGACAGTGCAGCACTCCCTCAGTACTGACCCTCCGACAGTGCAGCACTCCCCCAGTACTGACCCTCCGACAGTGCAGCACTCCCTCAGTACTGACCCTGCGACAGTGCGGCATTCCCTCAGTACTGACCCTGCGACAGTGCGGCGCTCCCTCAGTACTGACCCTCCGACAGTGCAGCACTCCCTCAGTACTGACCCTCCGACAGTGCAGCACTCCCTCAGTACTGACCCTGCGACAGTGCAGCACTCCCTCAGTACTGACCCTGCGACAGTGCGGCGCTCCCTCAGTACTGACCCTGCGACAGTGCAGCACTCCCCCAGTACTGACCCTCCGACAGTGCAGCACTCCCTCAGTACTGACCCTGCGACAGTGCGGCACTCCCTCAGTACTGACCCTCCGACAGTACAGCACTCCCCCAGTACTGACCCTCCGACAGTGCAGCACTCCCTCAGTACTGACCCTCCGACAGTGCAGCACTCCCCCAGTACTGACCCTCCGACAGTGCAGCACTCCCTCAGTACTGACCCTCCGACAGTGCAGCACTCCCTCAGTACTGACCCTGCGACAGTGCGGCACTCCCTCAGTACTGACCCTCCGACAGTGCAGCACTCCCTCAGTACTGACCCTCCGACAGTGCAGCACTCCCTCAGTACTGACCCTCCGACACTGCGCCACTCCCTCAGTACTGACCCTCCGACAGTACAGCACTCCCCCAGTACTGACCCTCCGACAGTGCAGCACTCTCTCAGTACTGACCCACCGACAGTGCAGCACTCCCTCAGTACTGACCCTCCGACAGTGCAGCACTCCCCCAGTACTGACCCTCCGACAGTGCAGCACTCCCTCAGTACTGACCCTCCGACAGTGCAGCACTCCCCCAGTACTGACCCTCCGACAGTGCAGCACTCCCCCAGTACTGACCCTCCGACAGTGCAGCACTCCCCCAGTACTGACCCTCCGACAGTGCGGCACTCCCTCAGTACTGACCCTGCGACAGTGCTGCACTCCCTCAGTACTGACCCTCCGACAGTGCAGCACTCCCTCAGTACTGACCCTCCGACAGTGCAGCACTCCCCCAGTACTGACCCTCCGACAGTGCAGCACTCCCTCAGTACTGACCCTCCGACAGTGCAGCACTCCCCCAGTACTGACCCTCCGACAGTGCAGCACTCCCTCAGTACTGACCCTCCGACAGTGCAGCACTCCCTCAGTACTGACCCTCCGACAGTGCAGCACTCCCCCAGTACTGACCCTCCGACAGTGCAGCACTCCCTCAGTACTGACCCTCCGACAGTGCAGCACTCCCTCAGTACTGACCCTCCGACAGTGCAGCACTCCCTCAGTGCTGACCCTCCGACAGTGCAGCACTCCCCCAGTACTGACCCTCCGACAGTGCAGCACTCCCTCAGTACTGACCCTCCGACAGTGCAGCACTCCCCCAGTACTGACCCTCCGACAGTGCAGCACTCCCTCAGTACTGACCCTCCGACAGTGCAGCACTCCCTCAGTACTGACCCTCCGACAGTGCAGCACTCCCCCAGTACTGACCCTCCGACAGTGCAGAACTCCCTCAGTACTGACCCTCCGACAGTGCAGCACTCCCTCACTACTGACCCTCCGACAGTGCAGCACTCCCCCAGTACTGACCCTCCGACAGTGCTGCACTCCCTCAGTACTGACCCTCCGACAGTGCAGCACTCCCTCAGTACTGACCATCCGACAGTGCAGCACTCCCCCAGTACTGACCCTGCGACAGTGCTGCACTCCCTCAGTACTGACCCTCCGACAGTGCAGCACTCCCCCAGTACTGACCCTGCGACAGTGCTGCACTCCCTCAGTACTGACCCTCCGACAGTGCAGCACTCCCTCAGTACTGACCATCCGACAGTGCAGCTCTCCCCCAGTACTGACCCTGCGACAGTGCTGCACTCCCTCAGTACTGACCCTCCGACAGTGCAGCACTCCCTCAGTACTGACCCTCCGACAGTGCAGCACTCCCTCAGTACTGACCCTCCGACAGTGCAGCACTCCCTCAGTACTGACCCTCCGACAGTGCAGCACTCTCTCAGTACTGACCCTCCGACACTGCGCCACTCCCTCAGTACTGACCCTCCGACAGTGCGGCACTCCATCAGTACTGACCCTCCGACAGTGCAGCACTCCCTCAGTACTGACCCTCCGACAGTGCAGCACTCCCTCAGTACTGACCCTCCGACAGTGCAGCACTCCCTCAGTACTGACCCTCCGACAGTGCAGCACTCCCTCAGTACTGACCCTCCGACAGTGCAGCACTCCCTCAGTACTGACCCTCCGACAGTGCAGCACTCCCTCAGTACTGACCCTCCGACAGTGCAGCGCTCCCTCAGTACTGACCCTCCGACAGTGCAGCACTCCCTCAGTACTGACCCTCCGACAGTGCAGCGCTCCCTCAGTACTGACCCTCCGACAGTGCAGCACTCCCTCAGTACTGACCCTCCGACAGTGCAGCACTCCCTCAGTACTGACCCTCCGACAGTGCAGCGCTCCCTCAGTACTGACCCTCCGACAGTGCAGCACTCCCTCAGTACTGACCCTCCGACAGTGCAGCGCTCCCTCAGTACTGACCCTCCGACAGTGCAGCGCTCCCTCAGTACTGACCCTCCGACAGTGCAGCACTCCCTCAGTACTGACCCTCCGACAGTGCAGCACTCCCTCAGTACTGACCCTCCGACAGTGCAGCACTCCCTCAGTACTGACCCTCCGACAGTGCGGCACTCCCTCAGTACTGACCCTCCGACAGTGCAGCACTCCCTCAGTACTGACCCTCCGACAGTGCAGCGCTCCCTCAGTACTGACACTCCGACAGTGCAGCACTCCCTCAGTACTGACCCTCCGACAGTGCAGCACTCCCTCAGTACTGACCCTCCGACAGTGCAGCACTCCCTCAGTACTCACCCTCCGACAGTGCAGCACTCCCTCAGTACTGACCCTCCGACAGTGCGGCACTCCCTCAGTACTGACCCTCCGACAGTGCAGCACTCCCTCAGTGCTGACCCTCCGACAGTGCAGCACTCCCTCAGTACTGACCCTCCGACAGTGCAGCACTCCCTCAGTACTGACCCTCCGACAGTGCAGCACTCCCTCAGTACTGACCCTCCGACAGTGCGGCACTCCCTCAGTACTGACCCTCCGACAGTGCGGCACTCCCTCAGTACTGACCCTCCGACAGTGCAGCACTCCCTCAGTACTCACCCTCCGACAGTGCAGCACTCCCTCAGTACTGACCCTCCGACAGTGCAGCGCTCCCTCAGTACTGACCCTCCGACAGTGCAGCGCTCCCTCAGTACTGACCCTCCGACAGTGCAGCACTCCCTCAGTACTGACCCTCCGACAGTGCGGCACTCCCTCAGTACTGACCCTCCGACAGTGCGGCACTCCCTCAGTACTGACCCTCCGACAGTGCGGCACTCCCTCAGTACTGACCCTCCGACAGTGCGGCACTCCCTCAGTACTCACCCTCCGACAGTGCGGCACTCCCTCAGTACTGACCCTCCGACAGTGCGGCACTCCCTCAGTACTGACCCTCCGACAGTGCGGCACTCCCTCAGTGCTGACCCTCCGACAGTGCAGCACTCCCTCAGTACTGACCCTCCGACAGTGCAGCACTCCCTCAGTGCTGACCCTCTGACAGTGCAGCACTCCCTCAGTACTGACCCTCCGACAGTGCGGCACTCCCTCAGTACTGACCCTCCGACAGTGCGGCACTCCCTCAGTACTGACCCTCCGACAGTGCGGCACTCCCTCAGTACTCACCCTCCGACAGTGCGGCACTCCCTCAGTACTGACCCTCCGACAGTGCGGCACTCCCTCAGTACTGACCCTCCGACAGTGCGGCACTCCCTCAGTGCTGACCCTCCGACAGTGCGGCACTCCCTCAGTACTGACCCTCCGACAGTGCAGCACTCCCTCAGTGCTGACCCTCTGACAGTGCAGCACTCCCTCAGTACTGACCCTCCGACAGTGCAGCACTCCCTCAGTGCTGACCCTCCGACAGTGCAGCACTCCCTCAGTGCTGACCCTCCGACAGTGCAGCACTCCCTCAGTGCTGACCCTCCGACAGTGCAGCACTCCCTCAGTGCTGACCCTCCGACAGTGCAGCACTCCCTCAGTACTGACCCTCCGACAGTGCAGCACTCCCTCAGTACTGACCCTCCGACAGTGCAGCACTCCCTCAGTACTGACCCTCCGACAGTGCAGCACTCCCTCAGTACTGACCCTCCGACAGTGCAGCACTCCCTCAGTACTGACCCTCCGACAGTGCAGCACTCCCTCAGTACTGACCCTCCGACAGTGCAGCACTCCCTCAGTACTGACCCTCCGACAGTGCAGCACTCCCTCAGTACTGACCCTCCGACAGTGCAGCACTCCCTCAGTACTGACCCCCCGACAGTGCAGCACTCCCTCAGTGCTGACCCTCCGACAGTGCAGCACTCCCTCAGTGCTGACCCTCCGACAGTGCCGCACTCCCTCAGTACTGACCCTCCGACAGTGCAGCACTCCCTCAGTACTGACCCTCCGACAGTGCAGCACTCCCCCAGTACTGACCCTCCGACAGTGCAGCACTCCCCCAGTACTGACCCTCCGACAGTGCAGCACTCCCTCAGTACTGACCCTCCGACAGTGCAGCACTCCCTCAGTACTGACCCTCCGACAGTGCAGCACTCCCCCAGTACTGACCCTCCGACAGTGCAGCACTCCCTTAGTACTGACCCTCCGACAGTGCAGCACTCCCCCAGTACTGACCCTCCGACAGTGCAGCACTCCCCCAGTACTGACCCTCCGACAGTGCAGCACTCCCCCAGTACTGACCCTCCGACAGTGCAGCACTCCCTCAGTACTGACCCTCCGACAGTGCAGCACTCCCCCAGTACTGACCCTCCGACAGTGCGGCACTCCCCCAGTACTGACCCTCCGACAGTGCGGCACTCCCCCAGTACTGACCCTCCGACAGTGCGGCACTCCCTCAGTACTGACCCTCCGACAGTGCGGCACTCCCTCAGTACTGACCCTCCGACAGTGCGGCACTCCCTCAGTACTGACCCTCCGACAGTGCGGCACTCCCTCAGTACTGACCCTCCGACAGGGCAGCACTCCCTCAGTACTGACCCTCCGACACTGCGCCACTCCCTCAGTACTGACCCTCCGACAGTGCAGCACTCTCTCAGTACTGACCCTCCGACAGTGCAGCACTCCCTCAGTACTGACCCTCCGACAGTGCAGCACTCTCTCAGTACTGACCCTCCGACAGTGCAGCACTCCCTCAGTACTGACCGACAGTGCAGCACTCCCCCAGTACTGACCCTCCGACAGTGCAGCACTCCCTCAGCACTGACCCTCCGACAGTGCAGCACTCACTCAGTACTGACCCTCCGACAGTGCAGCACTCCCTCAGTACTGACCCTCCGACAGTGCAGCACACCCTCAGTACTGACCCTCCGACAGTGCAGCTCTCCCTCAGTACTGACCCTCCGACAGTGCAGCACTCCCTCAGTACTGACCCTCCGACAGTGCAGCACTCCCTCAGTACTGACCCTCCGACAGTGCAGCACTCCCTCAGTACTGACCCTCCGACAGTGCAGCACTCCCTCAGTACTGACCCTCAGACAGTGCAGCACTCCCTCAGTACTGACCTTCCGACAGTGCAGCACTCCCTCAGTACTGACCCCCCGACAGTGCGGCACTCCCTCAGTACTGACCCCCCGACAGTGCGGCACTCCCTCAGTACTGACCCTCCGACAGTGCGGCACTCCCTCAGTACTGACCCTCCGACAGTGCGGCACTCCCTCAGTCCTGCCCCTCCGACAGTGCGGCACTCCCTCAGTACTGACCCTCCGACAGTGCAGAACTCCCTCAGTACTGACCCTCCGACAGTGCAGCACTCCCTCAGTACTGACCCTCCGACAGTGCAGCACTCCCTCAGTACTGACCCTCCGACAGTGCAGCACTCCCTCAGTACTGACCCTCCGACAGTGCAGCACTCCCTCAGTACTGACCCTCCGACAGTGCAGCTCTCCCTCAGTACTGACCCTCCGACAGTGCAGCACTCCCTCAGTACTGACCCTCCGACAGTGCAGCACTCCCTCAGTACTGACCCTCCGACAGAGCGGCACTCCCTCAGTACTGACCCTCCGACAGAGCGGCACTCCCTCAGTACTGACCCTCTGACAGAGCGACACTCCCTCAGTACTGACCCTCCGACAGTGCAGCACTCCCCCAGTACTGACCCTCTGACAGTGCAGCACTCCCCCAGTACTGACCGACAGTGCAGCACTCCCTCAGTACTGACCCTCCGACAGTGCAGCACTCCCTCAGTACTGACCCTCCGACAGTGCAGCACTCCCTCAGTACTGACCCTCCGACAGTGCAGCACTCCCCCAGTACTGACCCTCCGACAGTGCAGCACTCCCCCAGTACTGACCCTCCGACAGTGCAGCACTCCCCCAGTACTGACCCTCCGACAGTGCAGCACTCCCTCAGTACTGACCCTCCGACAGTGCAGCTCTCCCTCGGTACTGACCCTCCGACAGTGCAGCACTCCCTCGGTACTGACCCTCCGACAGTGCAGCACTCCCTCAGTCCTGACCCTCCGACGGTGCAGCTCTCCCTCGGTACTGACCCTCCGACAGTGCAGCACTCCCTCAGTACTGACCCTCCGACACTGCAGCGCTCCCCCAGTACTGACCCTCCTACAGTGCAGCACTCCATCAGTACTGACCCTCCTACAGTGCAGCACTCCCTCAGTACTGACCCTCCGACAGTGCAGCACTCCCTCAGTACTGACCCTCCGACAGTGCAGCACTCCCTCAGTACTGACCCTCCGACAGTGCAGCACTCCATCAGTACTGACCCTCCTACAGTGCAGCACTCCCTCAGTACTGACCCTCCGACAGTGCAGCACTCCCTCAGTACTGACCCTCCGACAGTGCAGCACTCCCTCAGTACTGACCCTCCGACAGTGCAGCACTCCCTCCGTACTGACCCTCCGACAGTGCAGCACTCCCTCAGTACTGACCCTCCGACAGTGCAGCACTCCATCAGTACTGACCCTCCGACAGTGCAGCACTCCCCCAGTACTGACCCTCCGACAATGCGGCACTCCCTCAGTACTGACCCTCCGACAGTGCAGCACTCCCTCAGTACTGACCATCCGACAGTCAAGCACTCCCCCAGTACTGACCCTCCGACAATGCGGCACTCCCTCAGTACTGACCCTCCGACAGTGCAGCACTCCCTCAGTACTGACCCTCCAACAGTGCAGCACTCCATCAGTACTGACCCTCCGACAGTGCAGCACTCCCTCAGTACTGACCCTCCGACAGTGCTGCACTCCCTCAGTACTGACCCTCCGACAGTGCGGCACTCCCTCAGTACTGACCCTCCGACAGTGCAGCACTCCCTCAGTACTGACCCTCCGACAGTGCGGCACTCCCTCAGTACTGACCCTCCGACACTGCGCCACTCCCTCAGTACTGACCCTCCGACAGTGCAGCACTCTCTCAGTACTGACCCTCCGACAGTGCAGCACTCCCTCAGTACTGACCCTCCGACAGTGCAGCACTCTCTCAGTACTGACCCTCCGACAGTGCAGCACTGCCTCAGTACTGACCCTCCGACAGTGCAGCACTCCATCAGTACTGACCCTCCGACAGTGCGGCACTCCCTCAGTACTGACCCTCTGACACTGCAGCACTCCCTCAGTACTGACCCTCCGACAGTGCAGCACTCCCTCAGTACTGACCCTCCGACAGTGCAGCACTCTCTCAGTACTGACCCTCCGACAGTGCAGCACTCCCTCAGTACTGACCCTGCGACAGTGCAGCACTCCCTCAGTACTGACCCTCCGACAGTGCAGCACTCTCTCAGTACTGACCCTCCGACAGTGCAGCACTCCCTCAGTACTGACCCTCCGACAGTGCAGCACTCCCTCAGTACTGACCCTCCGACAGTGCAGCACTCCCTCAGTACTGACCCTCCGACAGTGCAGCACTCCCTCAGTACTGACCCTCCGACAGTGCAGCACTCCCTCAGAACTGACCCTGCGACAGTGCAGCACTCCCTCAGTACTGACCCTCCGACAGTGCAGCACTCCCTCAGTACTGACCCTCCGACAGTGCAGCACTCCCTCAGTACTGACCCTCCGACAGTGCAGCACTCCCTCAGTACTGACCCTCCGACAGTGCAGCACTCCCTCAGTACTGACCCTCCGACAGTGCAGCTCTCCCTCAGTACTGACCCTCCGACAGTGCAGCACTCCCTCAGTACTGACCCTCCGACAGTGCAGCACTCCCTCAGTACTGACCCTCCGACAGTGCAGCACTCCCCCAGTACTGACCCTCCGACAGTGCAGCACTCCCTCAGTACTGAACCTCCGACAGTGCAGCACTCCCTCAGTACTGACCCTGTGACAGTGCAGCGCTCCCTCAGTACTGACCCTCCGACAGTGCAGTGCTCCCTCAGTACTGACCCTCCGACAGTGCAGCACTCCCTCAGTACTGACCCTCCGACAGTGCAGCACTCCCTCAGTACTGACCGACAGTGCAGCACTCCCCCAGTACTGACCCTCCGACAGTGCAGCACTCACTCAGTACTGACCCTCCGACAGTGCAGCACTCCCTCAGTACTGACCCTCCGACAGTGCAGCACACCCTCAGTACTGACCCTCCGACAGTGCAGCTCTCCCTCAGTACTGACCCTCCGACAGTGCAGCACTCCCTCAGTACTGACCCTCCGACAGTGCAGCACTCCCTCAGTACTGACCCTCCGACAGTGCAGCACTCCCTCAGTACTGACCCTCCGACAGTGCAGCACTCCCTCAGTACTGACCCTCAGACAGTGCAGCACTCCCTCAGTACTGACCTTCCGACAGTGCAGCACTCCCTCAGTACTGACCCCCCGACAGTGCAGCACTCCCTCAGTACTGACCCCCCGACAGTGCGGCACTCCCTCAGTACTGACCCTCCGACAGTGCGGCACTCCCTCAGTACTGACCCTCCGACAGTGCGGCACTCCCTCAGTACTGCCCCTCCGACAGTGCGGCACTCCCTCAGTACTGACCCTCCGACAGTGCAGAACTCCCTCAGTACTGACTCTCCGACAGTGCAGCACTCCCTCAGTACTGACCCTCCGACAGTGCAGCACTCCCTCAGTACTGACCCTCCGACAGTGCAGCACTCCCTCAGTACTGACCCTCCGACAGTGCAGCTCTCCCTCAGTACTGACCCTCCGACAGTGCAGCACTCCCTCAGTACTGACCCTCCGACAGTGCAGCACTCCCTCAGTACTGACCCTCCGACAGAGCGGCACTCCCTCAGTACTGACCCTCCGACAGAGCGGCACTCCCTCAGTACTGACCCTCCGACAGAGCGACACTCCCTCAGTACTGACCCTCCGACAGTGCAGCACTCCCCCAGTACTGACCCTCTGACAGTGCAGCACTCCCCCAGTACTGACCGACAGTGCAGCACTCCCTCAGTACTGACCCTCCGACAGTGCAGCACTCCCTCAGTACTGACCCTCCGACAGTGCAGCACTCCCTCAGTACTGACCCTCCGACAGTGCAGCACTCCCCCAGTACTGACCCTCCGACAGTGCAGCACTCCCCCAGTACTGACCCTCCGACAGTGCAGCACTCTCCCAGTACTGACCCTCCGACAGTGCAGCACTCCCTCAGTACTGACCCTCCGACAGTGCAGCTCTCCCTCGGTACTGACCCTCCGACAGTGCAGCACTCCCTCGGTACTGACCCTCCGACAGTGCAGCACTCCCTCAGTCCTGACCCTCCGACGGTGCAGCTCTCCCTCGGTACTGACCCTCCGACAGTGCAGCACTCCCTCAGTACTGACCCTCCGACACTGCAGCGCTCCCCCAGTACTGACCCTCCTACAGTGCAGCACTCCATCAGTACTGACCCTCCTACAGTGCAGCACTCCCTCAGTACTGACCCTCCGACAGTGCAGCACTCCCTCAGTACTGACCCTCCGACAGTGCAGCACTCCCTCAGTACTGACCCTCCGACAGTGCAGCACTCCCTCCGTACTGACCCTCCGACAGTGCAGCACTCCCTCAGTACTGACCCTCCGACAGTGCAGCACTCCATCAGTACTGACCCTCCGACAGTGCAGCACTCCCCCAGTACTGACCCTCCGACAATGCGGCACTCCCTCAGTACTGACCCTCCGACAGTGCAGCACTCCCTCAGTACTGACCATCCGACAGTCAAGCACTCCCCCAGTACTGACCCTCCGACAATGCGGCACTCCCTCAGTACTGACCCTCCGACAGTGCAGCACTCCCTCAGTACTGACCCTCCAACAGTGCAGCACTCCATCAGTACTGACCCTCCGACAGTGCAGCACTCCATCAGTACTGACCCTCCGACAGTGCAGCACTCCCTCAGTACTGACCCTCCGACAGTGCAGCACTCCCTCAGTACTGACCCTCCGACAGTGCAGCACTCCCTCAGTACTGACCCTCCGACAGTGCAGCACTCCCTCAGTACTGAACCTCCGACAGTGCAGCACTCTCTCAGTACTGACCCTCCGACAGTGCAGCACTCCCTCAGTACTGACCCTCCGACAGTGCAGCACTCCCTCAGTACTGACCTTCCGACAGTGCAGCACTCCATCAGTACTGACCCTCCGACAGTGCAGCACTCCCCCAGTACTGACCCTCCGACAATGCGGCACTCCCTCAGTACTGACCCTCCGACAGTGCAGCACTCCCTCAGTACTGACCCGCCGACAGTCAAGCACTCCCCCAGTACTGACCCTCCGACAATGCGGCACTCCCTCAGTACTGACCCTCCGACAGTGCAGCACTCCCTCAGTACTGACCCTCCGACAGTGCAGCACTCCCTCAGTGCTGACCCTCCGATAGTGCAGCACTCCCTCAGTGCTGACCCTCCGACAGTGCAGCACTCCCTCAGTACTGACCCTCCGACAGTGCAGCACTCCCTCAGTACTGACCCTCCGACAGTGCAGCACTCCCTCAGTGCTGACCTTCCGATAGTGCAGCACTCCCTCAGTACTGACCCTCCTACAGTGCAACACTCCCTCAGTACTGACCCTCCGACAGTGCAGCACTCCCTCAGTACTGACCCTCCGACAGTGCAGCGCTCCCTCAGTACTGACCCTCCGACAGTACAGCACTCCCTCAGTGCTGACCTTCCGATAGTGCAGCACTCCCTCAGTACTGACCCTCCGACAGTGCGGCACTCACTCAGTACTGACCCTCCGACAGTGCAGCGCTCCCTCAGTACTGACCCTCCGACAGTGCAGCACTCCCTCAGTACTGACCCTCCGACAGTGCAGCACTCCCTCAGTACTGACCCTCCGACAGTGCAGCACTCCCTCAGTGCTGACCTTCCGACAGTGCAGCACTCCCTCAGTGCTGACCCTCCGACAGTGCCGCACTCCCTCAGTACTGACCCTCCGACAGTGCCGCATTCCCTCAGTACTGACCCTCCGACAGTGCAGCACTCCCTCAGTACTGACCCTCCGACAGTGCAGCACTCCCTCAGTACTGACCCTCCGACAGTGCAGCACTCCCTCAGTGCTGACCTTCCGACAGTGCAGCACTCCCTCAGTGCTGACCCTCCGACAGTGCCGCACTCCCTCAGTACTGACCCTCCGACAGTGCAGCACTCCCTCAGTTTTGACCCTCCGACAGTGCAGCACGCCCTCAGTACTGACCCTCCGACAGTGGAGCACTCCCTCAGTACTGACCCTCCGACAGTGCAGCACTCCCTCAGTACTGACCCTCCGACAGTGCAGCACTCCCTCAGTACTGACCCTCCGACAGTGCAGCACTCCCTCAGTACTGACCCTCCGACAGTGCAGCACGCCCTCAGTACTCACCCTCCGACAGTGCGGCGCTCCCTCAGTACTGACCCTCCATCACTGCAGCATTCCCTCAGTACTGACCCTCCGACACTGCAGCATTCCCTCAGTACTGACCCTCCGACAGTGCAGCTCTCCCTCAGTACTGACCCTCCGACAGTGCAGCACTCCCTCAGTACTGACCCTCCGACAGTGCAGCACTCCCTCAGTACTGACCCTCCGACAGTGCAGCACTCCCTCAGTACTGACCCTCCGACAGTGCAGCGCTTCCTCAGTACTGACCCTCCGACAGTGCAGCGCTCCCTCAGTACTGACCCTCCGACAGTGCAGCGCTCCCTCAGTACTGACCCTCCGACAGTGCAGCGCACCCTCAGTGCTGACCCTCCGACAGTGCAGCGCTCCCTCAGTACTGACCCTCCGACCGTGCAGCGCTCCCTCAGTACTGACCCTCCGACAGTGCAGCGCTCCCTCAGTACTGACCCTCCGACATTGCAGCGCTCCCTCAGTACTTACCCTCCGACAGTGCAGCGCTCCCTCAGTACTGACCCTCCGACAGTGCAGCGCTCCCTCAGTACTGACCCTCCGACAGTACAGCGCTCCCTCAGTACTGACCCTCCGACAGTACAGCGCTCCCTCAGTACTGACCCTCCGACAGTACAGCACTCCCTCAGTACTGACCCTCCGACAGTACAGCACTCCCTCAGTACTGACCGACAGTACAGCACTCCCTCAGTACTGAGCCTCCGACAGTGCAGCACTCCCTCAGTACTGACCCTCCGACAGTGCGACAGTGCAGCACTCCCTCAGTACTGTCCCTCCGATGGCACAGCGCTCCCTCAGCAATGTCCTGTCAGTCTGCATTGTGTCCTGAAGTCAAACTTCCTAGACATTCCTTTAATGTCTAGCTGTTTATGGAGCCTGAGTGCCCATGGCATGGATAATGGAAACAGAATGTCCACTCATGCTTAATGCAATGACTGTGCCCAGTAAATTCCACTCACTGAAGTGAGCAGGTGGTTTCTTATCGCTTCAGAAACACCCTCTCTTCATTAGTTGTGTGGGTCAGTTTAGTGCCTGTCCCTCAGGTCGCAGCTGAGACGCATCAACTTGTACAAATTCACTTAAAACTTCTAACAAAAATAAAAAATTTTCCTCTTTACTCAACATGTTTATTTTCTGTAATTTTCTAAATATAATTGATCAATATATTTACTGATTTCATCAGCAGAGGCTGGGGATTTGGGATGACGTCAGCATTGGGTACATTGCCAGCTGTGGTGGAAGAGCTTCTGAAGAAAGTGCAGCAGATTTACCAGGAATTGTCACAATGTGAGTGAGTGGAAAATTGGGCCGTTCCTGGGAGATTAAGTGGGAAAGCAGAAACCAAAGGGGTTTCATTCACTAGAGAAACATAGGAGCAGGAGTAGGCCATTCAGCCCATCAAGCCTGCTGCACCACTCAATTATTTGATTTGATTTGATTTAGCGATACAGCACTGAAACAGGTCCTTCAGCCCACCGAGTCTGTGCTGACCATTAACCACCAATTTATACTAATGCTACACTAATCCCATATTCCTACCACATCCTCACCTGTCTCTATATTCCCCTACCACCTACCTATACTAGGGGCAATTTATAATGGCCAATTTACCTATCAACCTGCAAGTGTTTTGACTGTGGGAGGAAACCGGAGCACCCGGAGGAAACCCACGCAGACACAGGGAGAACTTGCAAACTCCACACAGGCAGTACCCAGAATTGAACCCAGGTCCCTGGAGCTGTGAGGCTGCGGTGCTAACCACTGCACCACATGGCTGATCATCTACCACAACACCACTTTCTCGCACTATCCCCATATCCCTTGATGTAATAAGTATTCAGAAATCTATTGATTTCTGTCTTGAACATGCTCAATGGTTGAGCTTCCACAGCCCTCTGGGGTAGAGAATTCCACGGATTCACCACCCTCTGAGTAAAGAAATTCCTCTTCAACCCAGTCTTAAATGGCCTTCCCTTATTCTGAGACTACGGTCCCTAGTTCTAGACTCAACGGCCAGAGGAAACATCCTATCCATATCTTCCCTGTCAGACTCTATATCTTCTGTTGCTCAGTCACCGTAGCCACTCGATAAATATTCCTACCTGAGTATTGTAATGTGCCTGTTACCACATTGTGTCCGTTTGTGTTGGGATGGACTCGAGTTACAGGGTTTCTACTTTATTACCCTCCTGAAAGTGCTGAAATCCAATAGATATGAGAGGTAGGAGTGTGTATCAGAACATTGTTTAAAATGCCCCTTGATTGTAGCCTACAGTGTACATTTGGGACAGGAATCAGGAAAAACATATTCTCAACAATAATTTACATTTGTACAGCACCTTTTAACATTATAAACATGCAGAGACACATAACAGGAGGTGGCTGGAGTTGGGAGGAGTGGGTGTACAAGGTGAGGCTGAGAGGATGGAAGCAGAGATTGAAGCAAAGCCTGTGAAATAGGGAGAAGATTTCTTAACTCAATAATTTTATTATTTTTATTTAGAGTAATCCCCTTCAGAAAGGGGCAGTCTGTGTCCACATGTTCAGAGATTTATGGTAAACCTGGTAAATTGACGATGATATTAATGGTCGTTTGGTAGTACAGAGCTTGGGTATTGCTGAAAATAGAGACACGCTGAAGCTTTTTGTCTTGCAGTCATCGGGACACTCGCAAGAATAACCAATGTAAGGGAAAACAACAACTTATACTGCATGAGAAGAGAGTGCTGATTGGTTGGCAAGTGAACTCTGGTCGAGGCATTGCCATGGCAAATGCACCAGTTTATGATATTAATAGTTTTGTTAGCAGGCAATGGCTGGAATGTTGTATGAATATTCCACTCACTGAAACTAGCAGGTAGTTTCATCATTGCCTCAGAAGCAGTCTCTCTCCATTTGTTGTGTGGGTCAGTTTAGTGCTTGTCCCCCTCAAGCACTGTTTACTTTCCCCCAAACACAGGGCACCTTGCCAGTGGCAATACTTAAAAGTTAGCCATCACTTGTAAACTGCCATTTCAGATAACAGCAAAAGTTGGTCAAGTATGGTAACTGTTGATGGTGATGATGGGACCAGGCAGATTTCCCTGTGTGGTTAAACTGTTGTTCTCTGAGATAGGAAGTATCAATGAATAAACTGTTTGTGAAATATGTATTTATAAATAAACAGTCTTAAACGTTACACCGTATGGTGTAGAATGAGGTTGGGACTTTACAGAAGTAATTCTTTCTCATTGGTATTATGTTCTGGACAGAGTAGATAGAGAGAAACTGTTCCCACTCACGAAAGGATCAAGAACGAGAGGGCACAGATTTACAGTATTTGGTAAAAGAAGCAAAAGTAACATGAGGGAAAAACTTTTTCACGCAGTGAGTGGTTAAGGTCTGGAATGCACTGCCTGAGAACGTGGTGGAGGCAGGTTGAATTGAAGCATTCAAAAGGGAATTAGATAGAACCATAGAAAAACCATGGAAGAATTACGGCACAGAAGGAGGTCATTCAGTCCATCATATCTACGTGGCCGAAAAAACTAGCCGCCCAATGTAATCCTGTCTTCCAGCACCTGGTCCGTAGCCTTGCAGGCTACAGCACATCAGGTGCATGTCCAGGTACCTTTTAAGAGTTGAGGGTTTCTGCTTCCACCACCGTTCCTGGCAGTGAATTCCAGACACCCACCACCCTCTGGGTGAAAAAGTCTTTACTCATGTCCCCTCTAATCCTTCTACCAATCACCTTAAATCTGTGCCCCCTGGTAATTGACCTCTCCGCTAGGGGAAACAGGTCCTTCCTGTCTACTCTACCTAGACCCCTCATAATTTTGTACACCTTAATTAAGTCACCCGTCTGTCTCCTCTCTTCCAAGGAAAACAACCCTAGCCTATCCAATCTTTCCTCATGGCTGCAACCTTCAAGCCCTGGCAACATTACAGTAAATCTCCTCTATACTCTCTCCAGAGCAATTATGTCCTTCCTTCCTGTAATGTGGTGACCAGAACTGTACGCAATACTCCAACTGTGGCGTAATCAGCATTTTATACAGTTCCAGCATCACATCCCTGCTTTTGTATTCTATACCTCGGCCAATAAAGGAAAGCATTCCACATGCCTTCTTCACCACTTTATCTACCTGTCCTGCCACCTTCAGGGACCTGTGAAAATGCACTCCAAGGTCTCTCACTTCTTCTACCCCTTTCAATATCCTCCCGTTTATTGTGTATTCCCTCGCTTTGTTTGCCCTCCCCAAATGCATTACCTCACACTTCTCCGGATTGAATTCCATTTGCCACATTTCCATCCACTCAACCAAACCATTGCTATCATTCTGGAGTCTACAGCTATCCTCTTCACTATCAATTTTTGTGTCATCAGCAAATTTCCCAATCATGCCTCCCACACTTATGTCCAAATTATTAATATATACCACAAACAGCAAGGGTCCCAACAATGAGCCCTGTGGAATGCTTTCCATTCGCAAAAACATCCTTCGACAACTACCCTTTGTTTCCTGTCACTGAGCCAATTTTGGATCTAACCTGCCATATTCCCCTGTATCCCATGGGCTTTCATTTTTCTGACCAGTCTGCCATGCGGGACCTTATCAAATGCCTTACTAAAATCCATGTAGACCACATCCACTGCACTACCCTCATCAATGCTTCTTGTTACTTCCTCAAAAAACTCAATTAAGTTAGTAAGACATGACCTTCCCTTAACAAATCCATGCTGACTATCCCTGATTAATCCATGCCTTTCTAAGTGGCAGTTTATCCTGTCCCTCAGAATAGATTCTAATAATTTACCCCTGACCGGCCTATAATTCTTTGGCCTCTCTCTCGCACCCTTCTTAAACAATGGTGCAATCCTCTGGCACCTCCCCCGTATCCAGTGAGGATTTGAAGATGATCCTCAGCACATCCGTTATTTCCTCCCTGGCTTCCTTTAACAACCTGGGATGCATTCCATCTGGCCCTGGTGATTTATTCACTTTCAAGGATGTCAGACCCTCTAGTACTTCTCTCTCATTATGCTTATTGTATCTAATATTTCACACTCCTCCTCTTTTACTACAATGTCTGCATCATCCCTCTCCTTTGTGAAGACAGACAAAAACTCATTAAGAACCCTGCCCCACATCTTCTGCATCCACACATAAGTTCCCTTGTACATCTCTGATAGGCCCTACCCTTTCCTTAGTTATCCTTTTACTCTTAATGTACTGATAGAACATCTTTGGGTTTTCCTTGATTTTTACCTGCCAATAATTTTTCATGTCTCTTTGCTTTTCTAATTTCCTTTTTTACTTCACCCCTGCACTTTCTATACTGCTCTAGGCTTTCTAAAGTATTAGGTTTTTTGTGATCGTAATAAGCTTTATTTTTCTGCTTTAACTTACCCTGTAAGCTTTTAGATAACTAGGGGGATCTAGATTTGGCCGTACCACCCTTTATCTTAGTGGGGGCATGTCTACACGCTGCCTGTAGAATCTCGATTTTGAATGCCTCCCACTGGTTTGCTGCTGATTTTCCCTCAAGTAGCTAAAGTCCACTTTCGCCAGGTCACCTCTCAGTTTCGTAAAATTTGCCTTCCCCCAATTTCGAACTTTTACTCCTGATTTACCTCTGTTCTTTTCCAAGATTATGCTGAAACTAACTGTATTATGGTCACTATCTCCAAAATGGTCACCCACTGTTACTTCATCCACATGCCCAGCTTCATTAGCAAAGACTAAATCTAGAATTGTGCCCCAGTTATATGAAAAGGAAGAATTTGCAGGGTTATGGGGAGAAGGCAGGGGAATGGAACTGAGGGAATTGCCCTTTCAGAGAGCCAGTGCAGACACGATGGGCCGAATGGCCTCCTTCTGCACTGTAACAATTCTTTATTTTTGACCCTTTATTTGATTTCTAAGTGGGATAACTTTATTCCCTTACCTCTCCTACAGGATGATTCTTGCTGGGAAACTATTCCATGGGTGAACTCTGACTTCTGGTGCATCAGCCAGCTGGTCTGTTTTGATGCTTGAGTTCAAATAGTGAGTGTTGACTATTCAACCGTGATCCTGTCCTCACCCAATATCGCCCAAAACGCTTTCCCGTGCAAGCTACAGGATATTGATTGGGACAGGAACTGATTCTTTTTTTCCTTCTGCGAAGGGACTGGGACACGACAGCACCTCCACTGCGGACTCCGGGTTAACAATAACCAGCTTTGCCTATAGTGCACTTTTGTTAGTTCCATTCTTTGATTTGTGACCAATTTTCTACCTGTGATCATAAGACCATATTTAGTAAAATTATCCCAATCGTAGAGAGTGGAGGTGTGAGTTCTCAAAATGAAGTGAGGCAAACAACTATTGGAAACTGCCAACCGCAACATAGTCAGTTCAAAGAAAAATTCTAAGGGGAGGACACACCAACTGTGGTTAACTCAAGAAGTTAAGGAAAGTATCAGAACTGGCTATAGAACTGGCTCGGTCATAGAAGACAGAGGGTATCAGTGGATGGGTGTTTTTCTGAATGGAGGGATGTGACTAGTGGTGTTCCGCAGGGATCAGTGCTGGGACCTTTGCTCTTTGTAGTATATATAAATGATTTGGAGGAAAATTAGTAAATTTGCGGACGACACAAAGGTTGGTGGAGTTGCGGATAATGATGAGGATTGTCAGAGGATACAGCAGGATATAGATCGGTTGGAGACTTGGGCGGAGAAATGGCAGATGGAGTTTAATCCGGACAAATGTGAGGTAATGCATTTTGGAAGGTCCAATGCAGGTGGGAGGTATACAGTAAATGGCAGAACCCTCAGGAGTATTGACAGGCAGAGAGATCTGGGCGTACAGGTCCACAGGTCACTGAAAGTGGCAACGCAGGTGGATAAGGTAGTCAAGAAGGCATATGGCATGCTTGCCTTCATCGGTCAGGGCATAGAGTATAAAAATTGGCAAGTCATGTTGCAGCTGTACAGAACCTTAGTTAGGCCACACTTAGAATATTGCGTGCAATTCTGGTCGCCACACTACCAGAAGGACGTGGAGGCTTTGGAGAGGGTACAGAGGAGGTTTACCAGGATGTTGTCTGGTCTGGAGGGCATTATCTATGAGGAGAGGTTGGAAAAACTCGGATTGTTTTCACTGGAATGACGGAGGTGGTGGGGCGACATGATAGAGGTTTACAAAGTTATGAGCGGCATGGACAGAGTGGATAGTCAGAAGCTTTTTCCCAGGGTGGAAGAGTCAGTTACTAGGGGACATAGGTTTAAGGTGCGAGGGGCAAAGTTTAGAGGGGATGTGCGAGGCAAGTTTTTTACACAGAGGGTGGTGAGTGCCTGGAACTTGCTGCCAGGGAGGTGGTGGAAGCAGATACGATAGCGACGTTTAAGAGACATCTTGACAAATACATGAATAGATTAGATTAGATTAGAGATACAGCACTGAAACAGGCCCTTCGGCCCACCGAGTCTGTGCCGAACATCAGCCACCCATTTATACTAATCCTACACTAGTCCCATATTACTACCAAACACCCCCACCTGTTCCTATATTTCCCTACCACCTACCTATACTAGTGACAATTTATAATGGCCAATTTACCTATCAACCTGCAAGTAGGAAGGGAATAGAGGGATATGGGCCCCGGAAGTGCAGAAGGTATTAGTTTAGGCAGGCATCAAGATCGGCGCAGGCTTGGAGGGCCGAATGGCCTGTTCCTGTGCTGTTCTTTGTTCATCAAACTTGAGGAAAAAGCATATAATTGCACAAAGATGAGTGGCAGATCAGAGGATTGGTCTGAATTAAAGAATGGCACAGAATGGCTAAAAGGTTAATCAGGAACAAGAAATTAGAGTATGAGAGGAAGCTAGCTAGAAATGTAAAAATGGATAGCAAGAATTTCTAAAGGTATTTAAAAAGGAAAACGTAAGTAAAGTGAGTTGAGGTCCTCTGGAGAGTGAGAATGGGGAATGAATAGAAGATAATGAGGAAATGGGGGATGAAATGAACAAATATTTTGCTTCTCTCTTCACTATAGAGGATACAAAAACATTCCAATAAGAGCTGTAAATCAGGAGGTGGAAGGAAGAGAGGAACTTGGTGAAATTACAATCACCAGGGAAGCGGTACTGACCAAACTGACGGAGCTGAGGGCTGTCAAGTTCCCGGTGTTAATTGTATGATTATATGCAGGTGAAGGGAGTTAAATTGGGGTTTTAGTTGAGCACTTAAAACAGACACTCACTGGGACCGGGAGAGGGTTTTGAGTGAGGAGCTACATGTTTGTAATCCTTTTTTTCTGAACAATAAATGTGAAACTGTGTAAATATAGGCTGCAGCCTTATCCTTCTACGACTAGCTTTCTGGAGTTGAATATGGTAGCAGGGAATGGTTGCTTAAAGCTGAAGGTTGGAAAATAGTTTTCGATCCAAAAATGTTTTCCTGAAGTCTCAAGGGCAATTGTGAAAAATATGGCAGAAAGCAAGTGCAAATTGTCAGGGTATGATTACCCTCCGGTGTTTTCAACATAGTTTTAAGAAATGAAGATGGACAGGTGAAAGGAGTGGCAGTGGGAGAGCATTTTGCTGGTATTGATCATAATTCAGTCAGTTTTAACATAATTATGGAAAAGGACAGAGATAGAACAGGAGTTAGAGTTCTCAATTGGGGCAAGGTCAATTTTACTAAACTGAGGAGTGATTTAGTGAAAGTGGACTGGAAACAGCTACTTGAAGGTAAATCAGTGTCAGAGCAGTGGGAGGCACTCAAAGGGGAGATTCAAGGGGTTCAGAGTAAACATGTTCCCACAAAGAAAAAGGGTGAGACAGCCAAATCTAGAGCCCCATGGACGTCAAGGAGCCTACAGGGTAAGATAGGCAGTAAAGGAAAACTGATGTCTGACACTGAGAACTCAATACCACAGAAAGCCGAGAGGAGTTTAGAAAGTGGAGATGTGAAATCAAAAAGGAAATTAGGAAAGCAAAGAGAGGGCATGAAAGGATATTGGCAAGCAAAATCAAGATTAACCCAAAGATGTTTTATCAATACATTAAGAGTAAGAAGATAACTAAGGAGAGAATACGGCCCATAAAAGACCAAAACGGTAACCTATGTGTAGGGCTGGAAGATATTGATATGGTTCTTCATGAATACTTTGCGTCTGTCTTCACAAAAGAGGGGGAGGATGCAGATATTGTAGCTGAGGAGGGGTGTGAAGTATTGGATGTGATAAACATAGGGAGAGAGGAAGTATTAATGGGAATAGCATCCTTGAAAGTTGGTAAATCACCAGGGCCGGATGAAATGTACCTTAGGCTGTTAAAAGAAGCAAGAGAGGAAATAGCAGAAGGTCTGACCATTTTCCAGTCCTCATTGGATACAGGTGTGGTGCCGGAAGATTAGAGAACTGCTTTAAAAAGGGAGCGAAGGACAGACTGAAAAATTACAGGCCAGTCAGTCTAACCTCAGTATTGGGCAAATTATTAGAATCTATTCTGAGAGACAGGATAAACTGTCACTTGGAAAGGCAGAGGTTAATCAAGGATAGTCAGCATGGATTTGTGAAGGGAAGATCTTGTTTGACCAACTTGATCGAACCTTTTGAAGAAGTAACAAGGAAGATAGATGAGGGTAGTACAGTTCATATGGTCGACATGGAGTTTAGCAAGGCTTTTGACAAGGTCCCCAATGGCAGACTGGTTAAAAAAAATAAAATCCCATAGGATTCAGGGAAATGTAGCAAGGTGGATACAAAATTGTCTCAGTGGCAGGAAACAAATGGTAATTGTTGACGGGTGTTTTAACGACTGGAGGCTGTTTCCAGTGGTGTTCTGCAGGGCTCAGTACTGGGTCACCTGCTTTTTGTGGTATATATTAACAACTTAGACGTAAATGTAGGGGGCAAGATCAAGCAGTTTGCAGATGACACAAAGATTGGCCGTGTGGTAGATAGCAAGGCGGATAGTTGTAGGCTGCAGGAAGATATTGATGGTCTGATCAGATGGGCAGAAAAGTGGCAAATGGAATTCAACTTGGAGAAGTGTGAGGTGATGCATTTGGGGAGGTCAAACAAGGCAAAGGGAATACATGATTAATGGGAAAATATTGAGAAGTGTAGAGGAAGTGAGGGACCTTGGAGTGAGTGTCCACAGATCCCTGAAGGTAGCAGGACAGGTCAATAAGGTGGTTAAGAAGGCATATGGAATCCTTTCCTTTATTAGCTGAGGTGTAGAATACAAGATCAGGGAGGTTATGCTGGAACTGTATAACTCATTGGTTAGGCCACAACTTGAGTACTGTGTGCAGTTCAGGTCACCCCATTACAGAAAGGATGTAATTGCACTAGAGAGGATACAGAGGAGATTTACGAGGATGTTGCCGGGACTGGAAAAATGCAGCTATGAGGAAAGATTGGATAGGCTGGGGTTGTTCTCGTTAGAACAGAGAAGGCTGAGGGTAGATCTGATTGAAATGTACAAAATTTTGAGAGGCCTGGATAGAGTGGAGGTGAAGGGTCCATTCACCTTAGCAGAGAAGTCAGTGACAAGGGAGCATAGATGTAAAGTGATTGGTAGAAAAAGTAGAGGGGAGATGAGGACATACTTTTTCACCCTGAGGGTGGTGGGGGTCTGGAACTCACTGCCTGAAAGGGTAGTTGAGGCAGAGACCCTCAACTCATTCAAAAGGAGTCTGGATATGCACCTCAAGTCCCATAATCTGCAGGGCTACGGACCAAATGCTGGAAGGTGGGATTAGAATAGGTGGATTGTTTTTCAGCCGACACAGACACGATGGGCCAAGTGGCCTCTTTCTGTGCCTTAAACGTTCTATGATTCTGTGAACCATACGACCATTGGAAGAATGAAGTGGATATTTGAACATGGGTTATATCGCTACCAAAAAGGAAACAAGGTATGGCCTTGGCGTTGTCACTTCATACCAAAAATAAAATCAGAAGTAAAATGTTTTCTAAACTGGATGCTCGTCAGTTGGATCCTGATGAAGGGTTGCATCTTCTGTTAGAATTCTTGGATGAAATTTACAAGCAATATGACCTATTGAATGCGTATGAGGCATGGTCAGACTTTGATAGATTTTGGAAAACAGATGGCTATTCAATGGAGGAATATATCATGGACTTTAACAGACTTTATGTAAGATTGAGGAAATTCAATTTGGAGATCCCTGATTCAGTGCTAGCTTTTAAATTGCTGGATTGTGCTAGGGTGTCACATATGGACAGGCTGCTCGTTCTAACTGGGATTCTGTTCTTGGACAAACACTCCCTGTTGGACCAAATGTCCACGGCCTTAAAAGATATTTCTGTGGAAACGGTCATTCCCGCAGTCCTCAGAAGCGGGACGCTCTGAGGTGACACAAAGAATGGAGGACTCAATGTTTACAAGATTTAGAAATAATCCAGATACTTGAAGCAGGCCTAAGTGTAATGGAAGAGTTGAAGGCAGGAGGATGAAAGCACCTTAAGCAGGTCTGAATATTACAGTGGAAGACAGGGTTGCAACAGCAATCAAAGGTGAATGAATCCCAGGAATGCCCAAGGAACAGTTAATAGTTGCTTCAGATGTGACTCAAAATATCATTATGGAATGAACTACCCTAAGCAGAGGGGCACAGTCTTCGAAATAACACATGACGCATAAACTTCTGAAGCAGAAGAGGAATACTGATGGATCTGAAGGAATTGTAGTCACAAGGAGTTTTAGTCCTATGATGAATGGATTCATTCAACTGTGCAGTACTAGGTAGTGCTTGTACGTCGATAGTATGTGGAACTGATTGAACAAAGAAGATGAAGAAAATTACAGCACAGGAACAGGCCCTTCGGCCCTCCAAGTCTGTGCCGATCCAGATCCTCTATCTAAACATGTCGCCTATTTTCTAAGGGTCTGTATCTCTTTGCTTCCTGCCCATTCATGTATCTGTCTAGATACATCTTAAAAGACGCTGTCGTGCCCGCGTCTACCACCTCCGCTGGCAACGCGTTCCAGGCACCCACCACCCTCTGCGTAAAGAACTTTCCACGCATATCCCCCCAAAACATTTCCCCTCTCACTTTGAACTCGTGACCCCTAGTAATTGAATCCCCCACTCTGGGGAAAAAGCTTCTTGCTATCCACCCTGTCTATACCTCTCATGATTTTGTACACCTCAATCAGGTCCCCCCTCAACCTCCGTCTTTCTAATGAAAATAATCCTAATCTGCTCAACCTCTCTTCATAGCTAGCGCCCTCCATACCAGGCAACATCCTGGTGAACCTCCTCTGCACCCTCTCCAAAGCATCTACATCCTTTTGGTAATGTGGCGACCAGAACTGCACGCAGTATTCCAAATGTGGCCGAACCAAAGTCTTATACAACTGTAACATGACCTGCCAACTCTTGTACTCAATACCCCGTCCGATGAAGGAAAGCATGCCGTATGCCTTCTTGACCACTCTATTGACCTGCGTTGCCACCTTCAGGGAACAATGGACCTGAACACACAAATCTCTCTGTACATCAATTTTCCCCAGGACTTTTCCATTTATTGTATACTTCACTCTTGAATTGGATCTTCCAAAATGCATCACCTCGCATTTACCCTGATTGAACTCCATCTGCCATTTCTCTGCCCAACTCTCCAATCTATCTATATTCTGCTGTATTCTCTGACAGTCCCCTTCACTATCTGCTACTCCACCAATCTTAGTGTCGTCTGCAAACTTACTAATCAGACCACCTATACTTTCCTCCAAATCATTTATGTATATCACAAACAACAGTGGTCCCAGCACGAATCCCTGTGGAACACCACTGGTCACACGTCTCCATTTTGAGAAACTCCCTTCCACTGCTACTCTCTGTCTCCTGTTGCCCAGCCAGTTCTTTATCCATCTAGCTAGTACACCCTGGACCCCATGCGACTTCACTTTCTCCATCAGCCTACCATGGGGAACCTTATCAAACACCTTACTGAAGTCCATGTATATGACATCTACAGCCCTTCCCTCATCAATCAACTTTGTCACTTCCTCAAAGAATTCTATTAAGTTGGTAAGACATGACCTTCCCTGCACAAAACCATGTTGCCTATCACTGATAAGCCCATTTTCTTCCAAATGGGAATAGATCCTATCCCTCAGTATCTTCTCCAGCAGCTTCCCTACCACTGACGTCAGGCTCACCGGTCTATAATTACCTGGATTTGCCCTGCTACCCTTCTTAAACAAGGGGACAACATTAGCAATTCTCCAGTCCTCCGGGACCTCACCCGTGCTTAAGGATGCTGCAAAGATATCTGTTAAGGCCCCAGCTATTTCCTCTCTCGCTTCCCTCAGAAACCTGGGATAGATCCCATCCGGACCTGGGGACTTGTCCACCTTAATGCCTTTTACAATACCCAACACTTCCTCCCTCCTTATGCCGACTTGACCTAGAGTAATCAAACATCTGTTCCTAACCTGAACATCCGTCATGTCCCTCTCCTCGGTGAATACCGATGCAAAGTACTCGTTTAGAATCTCACCCATTTTCTCTGACTCCACGCATAACTTTCCTCCTCTGTCCTTGAGTGGGCCAATCCTTTCTCTGGTTACCCTCTTGCTCCTTATATATGAATAAAAGGCTTTGGGATTTTCCTTAACCCTGTTTGCTAAAGATATTTCATGACCCCTTTTAGCCCTCTTAATTCCTCGTTTCAGATTGGTCCTGCATTCCCGATATTCTTTCAAAGCTTCGTCTTTCTTCAGCCTCCTGGACCTTATGTATGCTTCCTTTTTCCTCTTAGCTAGTCTCACAATTTCACCTGTCATCCATGGTTCCCTAATCTTGCCATTTCTATCCCTCATTTTCACAGGAACATGTCTCTCCTGCACGCTAATCAACCTCTCTTTAAAAGCCTCCCACAGATCAAATGTGGATTTACCTTCAAACAGCTGCTCCCAATCTACATTCCCCAGCTCCTGCCGAATTTTGGTATAGTTGGCCTTCCCCCAATTTAGCACTCTTCCTTTAGGACCACTCTCGTCTTTGTCCATGAGTATTCTAAAACTTACGGAATTGTGATCACTATTCCCAAAGTAGTCCCCTACTGAAACTTCAACCACCTGGCCGGGCTCATTCCCCAACACCAGGTCCAGTATGGCCCCTTCCCGAGTTGGAATATTTACATACTGCTCTAGAAAACCCTCCTGGATGCTCCTTACAAATTCTGCTCCATCTAGACCTCTAACACTAAGTGAATCCCAGTCAATGTTGGGAAAATTAAAACCTCCTATCACCACTACCCTGTTGCTCCTACATCTTTCCATAATCTGTTTACATATTTGTACCTCTATCTCACGCTCGCTGTTGGGAGGCCTGTAGTACAGCCCCAACATTGTTCCGCACCCTTCCTATTTCTGAGTTCTGCCCATATTGCCTCACTGCTCGAGTCCTCCATAGTGCCCTCCTTGAGCACAGCTGTGATAGCCTCTTTGACCAGTACTGCAACTCCTCCACCCCTTTTACCTCCCTCTCTATCCCGCCTGAAGCATCGATATCCTGGGATATTGAGTTGCCAATCATGCCCTTCCCTCAACCAAGTCTCAGTAATAGCAATAACATCATACTCCCAGGTACTATTCCAGGCCCTAAGTTCATCTGCCTTACCTACTACACTTCTTGCATTAAAACAAATGCACCTCAGACCACCAGTCCCTTTGCGTTCATCATCTGCTCCCTGTCTACTCTTTCCCTTAGTCACGTTGACTTCATTATCTAGTTCCTTACAGGCTTTAGTTACTACCTCCTTACTGTCCACTGACCTCATTTGGTTCCCATCCCCCTGCCACATTAGTTTAAACCCTCCCCAGCAGCGTTGGCAAAAGCACCCCCAAGGACATTGGTTCCAGTCCGGCCCAGGTGTAGACCGTCCAATTTGTAATAGTCCCACCTCCCCCAGAACCGGTCCCAATGTCCCAAAAATCTGAACCCCTCCCTCCTGCACCATCTCTCAAGCCACGCATTCATCCTGATTATTCTTTCATTTCTACTCTGACTATCACGTGGCACTGGTAGCAATCCTGAGATTACTAACTCTGAGGTTCTACTTTTTAACTTGGCTCCTAACTCCCTAAATTCTGCTTGTAGGACCTCATCCCGTTTTTTACCTATATCATTGGTGCCTATGTGCACAACGACAACTGACTGTTCACCCTCCCCTTTCAGAAAGTTATCTGGGTTCACTCAGTAGTGAGGATTGACGCAAGGTTAAGCAGTATAAAAGTACGACTAGCTTTCGGTTTGGTGATGACAACACACTGAGGTCACTGAAGAGAGTAGTAATCCCATGTAAAATAGCTGTGGTAAGCCACTTTATCAGTACTGGTGTAGTCTCCAGTGAGATACTTTTACTCTTGAATAAGCCTTCAATGAAAAAGGCACAGATGAAACGATATGGAGCATGATAAGGTAATTGTTTTTGGGAAGCCAGTGAATTTGCAATTTACCCAGTCAGGGCATTATTGTATACCCTTAACAAAACCTGATATTTCTAGTCAGAGTTTTGGAGAAATATTGATGGCATCAGGTGTTATGACTCAGAAAAAAGGCAAATTGTCTTAAAGTTGCACATACAATTTGCTCACCCTTTTTGTTTGAGATTAAAAACCCTACTAAAAGATGCAGGTGTGATTGATGAAGAATATACAAGGATAATAGAAGAGATTAGTGAAAGTGTGAAATTTGCAAAAAGTATCGGAGGGCACTCACGTCCGATTGTCAGCCTTCCATTGACATGTGCCTTTCACGAGGTAGTTGCCATGGATTTAAAGGTATGGGACAAAGACAAGAATATTTTCATTCTACATTTTATAGACCTAGCAACTAGATTTAGTGTATCTACAATAAATAGTAAGGACAAAAGGGTAATTATAGACAAAATTACGGAGAAATGGATAGGGACTGGACTTGGGGCACCAGCTATGTTTCTGACTGATAATGGAGGGGAATTTGCCAATGACGAGGTCAGGGGCATGTATGAAAACATGAACATTCCTCTTCTCTTCTTTGGCCTCCTTCTCTCGACAGACAATGGGTAAGTGCCTAGAGGTGGTCAGTGGTGTGTGGAGCAGCGCCTGGAGTGCCTATAAAGGCCAATTCTAGAGTGACAGACTCTTCCACAGGCGCTGCAGATAAAATTGGTTGTCGGGGCTGTTACACAGTTGGCTCTTTCCTTGCACTTCTGTCTTTTTTCCTGCCAACTGCTAAGTCTCTTTAACGCGCCACTCTTTAGCCCCGCCTTTACGGCTGTGCACCAGCTCTGGCGATCGCTGGCAACTGACTCCCACGACTTGTGGTCAGTCTCACAGGACTTCATGTCACGTTTGCAGACGTCTTTAAAGCGGAGACATGGACAGCTGGTGGGTCTGTTAACAGTGACGAGCTCGCTGTACGTGTCCTTGGGGATCCTGCCATCTTCCATGCGGCTCACATGGCCAAGCCATCTCAAGCGCCGCTGGCTCAGTAGTGTGTATATGCTGGGGATGTTGGCCGCCTGGAGGACTTCTGTGTTGGAGATACGGCACTGCCACCTGATGCCAAGGATTCTCCGGATGCAGCGAAGATGGAATCAGTTGAGACGTCGCTCTTGGCTGACATACGTTGTCCAGGCCTCGCTGCTGTAGAGCAAGGTACTGAGGACACAGGCTTGAAACACTCGGACTTTTGCGTTCCGTGTCAGTGCGCCATTTTCCCACACCCTCTTGGCCAGTCTGGACATAGCAGTGGAAGCCTTTCCCATGCACTTGTTGATTTCTGCATCTAGAGACAGGTTACTGGTGATAGTTGAGCCTAGGCAGGTGAACTCTTGAGCCACTTCCAGAGCGTGGTCGCCGATATTGATGGATGGAGCATTTCTGACGTCCTGTCCCATGATGTTCGTTTTCTTGAGGCTGATGGTTAGGCCAAATTCGTTGCAGGCAGCCGCAATCCTGTCGATGAGACTCTGTAGACACTCTTCTGTGTGAGATGTTAATGCAGCATCGTCAGCAAAGAGGAGTTCCCTGATGAGGACTTTCCGTACTTTGGTCTTCGCTCTAAGACGGGCAAGGTTGAACAACCCTGATCTTGTGTGGAGGAAAGCTTCTTCTGAAGACTTGAACGCATGTGAGAGCAGCAGTGAGAAGAAGATCCAAAATAGTGTGGGTGCGAGAACACAGCCCTGTTTCACGCCACTCAGGATAGGAAAGGGGTCTGATGAGGCACTGCTATACTGAATTGTGCCTTGTCATGGAATGAGGTGATGATACTTAGTAGGTTTGGTGGACATCCGATCTTTGCTAGCAGTCTGAAGAGACCACGTCTGCTGATGAGGTCAAAGGCTTTGGTGAGATCTATGAAAGCAACGTAGAGGAGCATCTGTTGTTCGCGGCATTTCCCCTGTAGCTGGCGAAGGGAGAACAGCATGTCAGTGGTGGATCTCTGCTCGAAAGCCACACTGTGCTTTAAGGTAGACACGCTCAGCCAGCTTCTGAAGTCTGTTTAAAATGACTCGAGTGAAGACTTTCCTCACTATGCTGAGCAGAGAGATTTCACGATAGTTGTTGTAGTCACCGCGATCACCCTTGTTCTTATAGACGGTGATGATATTGGCATCGCGCATGTCCTGAGGTACTGCTCCCTCATCCCAGCACAGGCAAAGCAGTTCATGTAGTGCTGAGAGTGTAGCAGGCTTGACACTCTTGATTATTTCAGGGGTAATGCCGTCCTTTCCAGGGGCTTTTCCGCTGGCTAGCGAATCAATGGCATCACTGAGTTCCGATTTTGTTGGCTGTTCGTCCAGCTCATCCATGACTGGCAGAGACTGGGCTGCATTGAGGGCAGTCTCCGTGACAACGTTTTCCCTGGAGTTCAGTTCTAGGTAGTGCTCAACCCAGTGGTCCATTTGCTTGTGTTGGTCAGTGATTATGTCCCCTGATTTAGACTTGAGTGGGGGGGGCGATCTTCTTGATGGTTGGCCCAAAAGCTCTCTTAATGGCATCATACATTCCTCTGATGTTTCCGGTGTTGGAGGCCAGCTGAATACGACTGCATAGGTGTTGCCAGTAGTCATTTGCACAGCGCCTGGCTGTCCGTTGTGCAGCGCTTCTGGCTGCTTTAAGTGCTATGGTGTTAACTCACTGGGTTCAGCAGTGCAGTGCGCTTAGCGACTATGACAGGTTCCAGCTCTTCAAAGTGAGATTGAAACCAGCCTGCATTCTGCTTCTCACATTTGCCAAAGGTGGTCATTGCTGACTCAAAGATGGCATCTCTGATGTGGGCCCACTTCATCTCTGCATCCCCTGCAGGAGTGTTTTGAAGGACTTTTTCAAGTGAATTTAGAAACTTACATAACAAATGTGGATATGAAATTCTGTGAGTGTTGATGCACGGGTGGCCCTTCTTCTTGATGTAGCTTCTTTGGTTTGAGTCTAACTTTGCTGCACACCAGGGTGTGGTCGGTGTCGCAGTCCACACTGTGGAAGCTGCGTGTGATTTGGACACTGTTTAAAGAGGCTCGCCTTGTGACAATGAGGTCCAGCTGGTGCCAACGACGTGATCTTGAGTGTCTCCATGAAACCTGGTGACAGGGTTTAGTATGAAAGAATGAGTTGGTGATGCAGAGGTTGTGATAGGTACACAACTCAAGCAGTCTCTGTCCATTCTCATTCATCCTTCCAACGCCATAGCGCCCAAGGCAGGAGGGCCATGAGTCATGGTCGGCCCCAACCCTGGCATTAAAGTCCCCCAGCAGGAACAGATGTTAAGTATTAGGAATGCTACAAATGATATTATGGAGTTCCTCGTAGAATTGGACTTTAACTTCAGGTGGGGAGCATAGATGCTGAGTAGGTGTACTGGGCCAGAGGCGGTGAGCAGTCGGATGGACAGTATGCGTTCTGAGCCATTTGAGGGTGGTTCTATCATGCTGAGAAAAGAGTTTCTGATGGCGAAGACCACTCCATGCTGTCTTGGTTCTTCAGGATCCCTACCCTGCCAGAAGAAGGTGTAGTCTTGCTCTCTTAGAGATCCGCTTGCAGGGAGGTGTGTCTCCTGAAGTGCTGCAATGTCCACATTGAGTCTACTGAACTCGTTGTTAATGATGGCGGTCTTCCGAGAGTCGTTGGTTTGTGTAAGGTCTTACGACAGGCCAGGACACACAGTTCTGACGTTCCAGCTTGCAAAACGAAGGGCTGGTACCTTTTTTTTTCTGTCGTGCTGTTTGGTGCGGTGTTACAGTCCACTTGTCAGGCAATGACCCTGAGCTCCAAGCACACATTGAAGCAGGTGGACTGTGGCGGGACAGAGCCTTTCTGACCGGGGACCGCCCGGTTTGAGGCGGGTGGTAGCTGTCCAGTGAGATGCGATGACCTCTCCCACCGACAAAGGCAACCCGTAGTGCCCAATCTCTACGTCAGTTGAGCTGGACTTATAACCCGTAACTGCTGCCTTCCGTGTTGTTTTGGTCGCTGTATGGAGTGACCTCTCCATGGCGCATGCCTGGGTGGAATGTATGGAGGTTGTGATTTGCCCAAGCGTCAAAATCCCCTCTCGGCCTTCCTAGTGGGGTCCAAAGGAGTGCAGAGCACGATGTTTGGCACCGGTATGGCTGCAGGAACTTTCGAAACATGCCAAAGGTGACACATGACGGCCTTAGGGATTCCGCTCTGGATTTTCTGTTAGGGTTTACACCCTTAGCCTTAGTCTCTTCCGAGACGCCCAGAAGGCAGTGGGGTTTTTAGCTCCTATTCCTGAGCAGGGGCCCTAACAAGTAAACTGCGATTTCATGGAAGAAGGGGGGAGTGGGTGGGGTGCAAGGGGGGGAGGGAGGGAGGGGGTGGGGGGGGAAGGAGGTGCGGGGAGCTGGCTAGTGGGGGGTGTGGGGGGCAAGGTGGATGGGGGAAGGTGGTGCGAGGACAGCCTCCTCGATGTTGACGTCCTCCAGGCTGACGCTGCGCTTGTGGTCGCCATCGAGATGTTTAGGGCCGAGGAAACGCGCTCCAGCTGGTGTCTGGATCCTGGCTCACACTCCGCCACCTGGCGAGGAAAGCTGGTCCCTTGCCGCTCTGTGGATCCATCCGATTAATGGAGAGTCTTAGTGATCGACCCATTTTCCTCCACTGGGAGGATATACCGTGTTTGGAATCCACGAGTGAAATAGCCCAAAAAAAAAATGATGAGGTCAGGGATATGTGTGAAAACATGAACATTATGGTTATGAATATTGCAGCTGAAAATGGGCTTTGTGAAAGGAATGACGCAGTGGTTGATGAAATGTTACATAAAATCTTAGCTGACCAGCCAAAAAGCAAGTTGACAACTGCCTGGCATGGGTGGTTCATGCGAAGAATTCACTTCAGATGGCTGGAGGGTATAGTCCCTATCAATTGGTCTATTGCCTTCTGTACAATACGACAGTCCTCCTGCTCTAGAAGGTACGACAATTAGTTCAATTTTTTCTACACATTTGAATGCTTTACATGCAGGGAGGCGGGCTTTCATCCAGGCTGAGGTCTGAAAAAATTCGTAGAACTCTGAGGCATCGTATCAGGCCATATGAGGCACAATTTAGTTCAGGAGATTTTGGTCTATTATAAACGAGAGGGCCATAAGGAATGGAAGGGCCCTGGTAAGGTAATCAGTTGTGATGCTAAGACAGTAGTTATCTAACATTGAAATCAAACTGTTGAGGTTCATTCTTCAAGATTAATCGGGGTTGATTACAAAATCTCAGGATCTGAGCAGCTGATAGAGGGAACAGAGGCACCTTGTACCTCAAATACTCATGTGTTTTGTGCTGAAGGTCCTGAGGCACAGGTAGATCAAGAGTTGGATAGTAATGAAACATGCTCTGTGGATAAATGGGAGCCCATTGACTTATTGTACTTGGATTTCCAGAAGGCATTTGACAATGTGGCACATAAAAGGTTATTGCGCAAAGTAGGAGCTCATGGTGTAGGGGGGTAACATATTAACATGGATAGAAGATTGGCTGGCTGGCAGAGAACAGAGAGTATGCATAAATAGGTCCTTTTCTGATTGGCAGGATGTGACGAGTGGAGTCCCGCGGGGGTCTGTGCTGGGGCCTCAACTTTTTACAATTTATATCAATGACTTAGATGAGGGGAGTGATGGCATGGTAGCTAAATTTGCAGATAACACAAAAATACGTAGGAAAGTATGTTGTGAAGAGGACATGAGGTTGCAGACTGATATAGAGGAGGAGGGGGTGGCGTAGTGGTATTGTCACTGGACTAGTAACCCAGAGACCCAGGGTATTGCTCTGGGGACATGGGTTCAAATCCCACCACAGCAGAAGGTGGAATTTGAATTCAATTAATAAATCTGCAATTAAAAAGCTAGTCTAATGGCCATGAAACCATTGTCGATTGTTGTAAAAACCCAGCTGGTTCACTAATGTTCTTTAGGGAAGGAAATCTGCTGTCCTACATGTGACTCCAGACCCACAGCAATGTGGTTAACTCTCACATGCCCTCTGAAATGGCCTAGCAAACCACTCCGTTGTATCTAACCGCTACGAAGTCAGTAAAAAGGAATGAAACCGGACGGACCACCCGGCATCGACCTAGGCACCGGAAACGACAATGGCAAACCCAGCCCTATCGACCCTGCAAAGTCCTCCTTACTAACATATGGGGGCTTGTGCCAAAGTTGGGAGAGCTGTCCCACAGACTAGTGAAGCACCAGCCTGACATAGTCATACTCACGGAATCATACCTGACAGACAATGTCCCAGAAACTGCCATCGCCATCCCCGGGTATGTCCTGTCCCAGCGGCTGGACAGACCCACCAGAGGTGGCGGCACAGTGGTATACAGTAGGGAGGGAGTTGCCCTGGGAGTCCTCAAGATCGACTGTGGGCCCCATTAAGTTTCATGGCATCAGGTCAAACATGGACAAGGAAACCTCCTGCTGATTACCACCTATCGCCCCCCCCTCAGCTGATGATTCAGTACTGCTCCATGTTGAACAGCACTTGGAGGAAGCACTGAGGGTGGCGAGGGCACAGAATGTACTCTGGGTGGGGGACTTCAATGTCCATCACTAAGAGTGGCTGGGTGCCACCACTACTGACCGAGCTGGCTGAGTCCTAAAGGACATAGCTGGGTCTGCGGCAGGTGGTGAGGGAACCAACAAGAGGAGAAAACATACTTGACCTCGTCCTCACCAATCTGCCTGCCGCAGATGCATCTGTCCATGGCAGTATTGGTAGGAGTGACCACCACACAGTCCTTGTGGAGACACTGTCCTGCCTTCACATTGAGGATACCCTCCTTCGTGTTGTGTGGCACTACCACCGTGCTAAATGGGATAGATTTCGAACAGATCTAGCAATGCAAAACTGGGCATCCATGAGGCGCTGTGGGCCATCAGCAGCAGCAGAATTGTACTCAATCACAATATGTAACCTCATAGCCTGGCATATCCCCCACTCTACCATTACCATCAAGCCAGGAGACCAACCCTGGTTCAATGAAGAGTGCAGGAGGGCATGCCAGGAGCAGCACCAGGCATACCTCAAAATGAAGTGTCAACCTGGTGAAGCTACAACACAGGACTATCTGCATGCCAAACTGTGTAAGCAGCATGTGATAGACAGAGCTGAGCGATCCCCTAACCAATGGATCGGATCTAAGCTCTGCAGTCCTGCCACATCCAGCCGTGAATGGTGGTGGACAATTAAACAACTAACTGGAGGAGGTGGCTCCACAAATATCCCCATCCTCAATGATGGGGGAGCCCAGCACATCAGTGCGAAAGATGAGGCTGAAGCATTTGCAACAATCTTCAGCCAGAAGTGCCGAGTGGATGATCCATCTCAGCCTCCTCCTGAAGTCCCCAGCATCACAGATGCCAGACTTCAGCCAATTTGATTCACTCCACGTGATATCAAGAAACGACTGAAGGCACTGGATACTGCAAAGGCTATGGGCCCTGACAATATTCCAGCAATAGTACTGAAGACCTGTGCTCCAGAGCTTGCCGCGCCCCTAGCCAAGCTGTTCCAGTACAGCTACAACACTGGCATCTACCCGGCAATGCGGAAAATTGCCCAGGTATGTCCTGTACACAAAAATCAGGACAAGTCCAACCCGGCCAATTACCGCCCCATCAGCCTACTCTCAATTATCAGTAAAGTGATGGAAGGTGTCATCAACAGTGCCATCAAGCGGCACTTGCTTAGCAATAACCTGCTCAGTGACGCTCAGTTTGGTTTCCGCCAGGGCCACTCAGCTGCTGACCTCATTACAGCCTTAGTTCAAACATGGACAAAAGAGCTGAACTCAAGAGGTGAGGTGAGAATGACTGCCCTTGACATCTAGGCAGCATTTGACCGAGTATGGCATCAAGGAGCCCTAGCAAAACTGAGGTCAATGGAAATCAGGGGGAAAACCCTCCGCTGGTTGGAGTCATACCTCGTGCAAAGGAAGATGGTTGTGGTTGTTGGAGGTCAATCATCTGAGCTCCAGGACATCACTGCAGGTGTTCCTCAGGGTAGTGTCCTAGGCCCAACCATCTTCAGCTGCTTCATCAATGACCTTCCTTCAATCATAAGGTCAGAAGTGGGGATTCTCACTGATGATTGCACAATGTTCAGCACCATTCGTGACTCCTCAGATATTGAAGCAGTCCGTGTAGAAATGCAGCAAGACTTGGACAATATCCAGGCTTGGGCTGATAAGTGGCAAGTAACATTCGCGCCACAAAAATGCCAGGCAATGACCATCTTCAACCAGAGAGAATCTAACCATCTCCCCTTGACATTCAATGGCATTACGATTGCTGAATCCCCCACTATCAACATCCTAGGGGCTACCATTGACCAGAAACTGAACTGGAGTAGCCATATAAATACCGTGGCTACAAGAGCAGGTCAGAGGCTTGGAATCCTGAGGTGAATAACTCACCTCCTGATTCCCCAAAGCCTGTCCACCATCTACAAGGCACAAGTCAGGAGTGTGATGGAATACTCTCCACTTGGAGAGTTTGGATGGGTGCAGCTCCAACAACACTCAAGAAGCTCGACACCATCCAGGACAAAGCAGCCCGCTTGATTGGCACCCCATCTACAAACATTCACTCCCTCCACCACCGACGCACAGTGGCAGCAGTGTGTACCATTTACAAGATGCACTGTATCAATGCACCAAGGCACCTTAGACAGCACCTTCCAAACCCGCGACCTTTACCAACTAGAAGGACAAGGGCAGCAAATGCTTGGAAACACTGCCACCTGCAAGTTCCCCTCCAAGTCTCTCACCATCCTGACTTGGAACTATATCGCCGTTCCTTCACTGTCGCTGGGTCAAAATCCTGGAACTCCCTTCCTAACAGCACTGTGGGTCTACCTACCCCAAATGGACTGCAGTGGTTCAAGAAGGCAGCTCACCACCACCTTCTCAAGGGCAATTAGGGATGGGCAATAAATGCTGGCCTGGCCAATGACGTCCTCATCCCACGAATGAATATAAAAGAATGAGCAGGTTGTCTTACGAGGATATGTTGGAGAGTCTGGGCTTGTTTTCACTGGCGTTTAGAAGAGTGAGGGGAGATTTGATTGAAGTATATAAGATCCTGAATGGTCTTGACGAGGTGGATGTTGAAAGGATGTTTCCTCTTGTGGAGTCCAGAACTCGGGGGCACGGTTTTAAAATTAGAGGTTGTCCTTTTAGCACAGAGATGAGGAAAATGTTCTCTCTGAGGTTTGTGCGACTTTTTACACTCTGCCTCAGAAGGTGGAGGAGACGGGGTCATTGAATATTTTTAAGGCAGAGGTAGATAGATCCTTGTTAAGTAAGGGAATCAAAGGTTATTGGGGGTAGCTGGGAGTGTGGAATTTGAGACACAAACAGATCAGCCTTGATCTTGATGAATGGCAGAGCAGGCTAGAGGGGCCGAATGGCCTACGTCTGCTCCTAATTCGTATGTTCGTATAATGTTAGAATAGAGAAGGAGAATGAGGAGACTAAGATGAGTGTTTGGAACGGGAAAAGGGTAGTGTTCAGTGAGATAGGGGATGTGGGACAAATTAACTGGTCAGAAAATAAATCAAACAGATCAGTGGGAAAAGTTCAAATATGAAATGAATAGATTATAAAGTAAATATATTCCTTGAAGGTGAAAAGGAAAGTATATTAAAATGTAGAGTTATGTAGATAAATAGATTTTAAAACAAAACAGAAGTGAAAAGGGAGATTTGATAAAGTTCTGGCTAACAATGCTAAAGATAATAGTGAGGAATCTAGAACATGCTGTTGGAAAGTAGAAGGGGCAATGAGAAGCTTAAGAGGAAATATTTTTTAAAAGGCTAGCAGATAATATAAGAGAAAGTAGGATGGACTTTTATAAACATTTTTTTATTCATTCATGGGATGTGGGCATCGCTGACAAGGCCAGCATTTATTGCCCATCCCTAGTTGCACTTGAGAAGGTGGTGGTGAGCTGCCTTCTTGAACCGCTGCAATCCATGTGGGGTAGGTACACCCGCAGTGCTGTTAGGAAGGGAGTTCCAGGATTTTGACCCAGCGGCAATGAAAGAACGGCGATATAGTTCCAAGTCAGGATGGTGTGTGACTTGGACGGGAACCAGGCAGGTGGAGAGTATTCCATCGCACTCTTGACTTGTGCCTTGTAGATGGTGGACAGGCTTTGGGGAGTCAGGAGTTGAGTTACTCACCGCAGGATTCCTAGCCTCTGACCTGCCCTTGTAGACACAGTATTTATATGGCTACTCCAGTTCAGTTTCTGGTCAATGGTAACCCCCAGGATATTGATAGTGGGGAATTCAGCGATGGTAATGCAATTGAATGTCATGGGGAGATGGTTAGATTCTCTCTTGTTGGAGATGGTCATTGCCTGGCACCTGTGAGGCGCGAATGTTACTTGCCACTCATCAGCCTAAACCTGGATATTGTCCAGGTCTTGCTGCATTGCTACACGAACTGCTTCAGTATTTGAGGAGTCGCAAATGGTGCTGAACATTGTGCAATCATCAGCAAACATCCCCACTTCTGACCTAACATGATAAAAGGATTGTTGCAGGGGTAGCACCATTTGGATGAAGGGGAAATGTAATTGTAGGGGGTGAAAGTTTAATGGAGATGTTAAATATTTTGCGTCCATTTTTAGAGATGGTGGAATGAGAATATAGTTATACCCGTAGGGGAAGCTGCGGGACTCAGCATGGACAATTTACTGGGCCTTAATGGCAGTCCTGTTGGCTATTGGAGAGCAGACAGCAATTAGCTGCAATTTCTCAGCCCTAATTCATAACTGAACATGAAGTGAATAAGTATTTAGAATAGCACGAGTTAATCAAGGACAGCAAAGTACAGAATTGTTAGGATCACCAGGATGATGCCAGGATTTGGGGAACTATAGTTGTAAGATGCTGGTACTATTTTCATGGAGCAGAAAGATAAAATTATGTGTTGCTTTCCACAATCCACAAGATTGCAATCGCTCAAATAAACCTCGTTTACGCTGGTGCCAGATTTATTAAATTCAATTTCACAATTTGCTGTCATGGGATTTGAACTCTCAATCTCTGGGTTAGTCGGCCTGAGAAAGTAACCACTGGGCTACCATGCCCATCTATTATCCACAGCCGGGTGTGACCTGAATTGCATCACTCCCTTGCATGTTAACAAAGCAGTGGAAAATACTTCAGAACAACTTGCCAGTGCAGATTATATATTTTAATATTTCTCCCCATTTTTCTCCCCTCTTTGACACACTGAGTCATGCTGGGGCACAGTTCATCAAGAGTTAGCAGCACCCGTCCTCGCAGTGCCTTAACTAGGGTGGCCATTTGTCATACTTGAATGTTTTTTGACCATGGAAGTGTGACAATCCAATCAGATCCTGGCCTCACCTAATATTCATCAATTTTCCAGCATTCGTGACTGGACACAGATCAGCTGTGGGATCCCTGGTTAATTTTCCCCCCTAGCCCAGGGCTTCTGAAAACAGTAGCAGTATCCAGTTACCATGCTAACTCCCACCAGTCACTGAGCACAGACAGCAGTTGTCACCTTCTGAATGGCATTTGCTGAACAGGATGAATTGGGAGCCATCAAGAGTCATTACCTTCAGTGCAGGAGACAAATAGACAATTGTTTTTACACTAGATAGGTTTCTGTTCTGTATACAATTGATGAGCGAGTAGTGCACTGTCGCTAATCTTTCAGATTAGATGTTATACCAAGGCCCCCACCTGCTTGCTCAGGTGGATATAAAAGATCCTATTTCGAGGAAGAGCAGGAGAGTTATTGTTGGTATCCGAGACAATATTTATCCCTCAATCAACATCACGAAAACAGATTATCTGGTCATTATTCCATTGCTGTTTGTGGGAGTTTGCTGTGTGCACCACATTACACCAGTAACTGACTTCAAAAGTATTTCATTGGCTGTAAAGCTTTGAGATGTCCGGTGGTCGTGAAAAGTGCTATGTAAATGCAAGTCTTTCTTTCCGAGTCATGCTTTCTGACTCTGAGTGCTGTTGCTAGATTAAGCTTTGTGAGGATATATTTGTGAAATGGGCATTAACGAACATCATTGTTTTTTGTGTTTTCCAGTGACAGATGAACTGCTTCTGGCGTGAGTACTGGTGGGAGAGTTTCTCCATCTGTCCTGTGACTCTTTAACTCAAAAGCCATTATTAAATGTCTTTCATCAGATGAAAGCTCACGGACCTGAAACGTTAACTCTGTTTCTCTCTCCACAGATGCTGCCTGACCTGCTGAGTATTTCCAGCACTTTCTGTGTTTATTTCAGATTTCCACATCTGCAGTATTTTGCTTTTATTAAATGTTATCTTTGATTTTGGGATCAGCATTGATTGCATTATTGTGATTGCTGACAATGATGAATACTTTAAAATTCAGAGTTTGCAGCTGTTTCACAGTGCCAGTATATGTAAGGTTTGCCTGTGAGTGGTGCTTAAATCTCCCATTTAACTTTGCCATGGCCATTAATTGATGATTGTGACTTCTTTAATACACAGTCTATTCTTGATGTGCAAAAATGTAGAAGTGACTGGAATGTTCTGTAATTCAGTAGGAGTTTTGATAGGGCTATCAGGTTATGCATTGTACCTTCAAGTGCTATATCAAGTGGGTTTAATGTGTCAGGTGGGTAATGCAATCCTTACTGTACACCAGTATTTAGGAACACTATTATCAGCAATGTTTGGTATAATAACTACTCCTACATGGTGCTCACGGACTGGTGTCAATTTCTACACTCGCGCCACAGTCATGAGAACATAGGAACAGGAGGAGACGATTCAGCCCCTCAAATCTTTTCCGTTCAATTCGATCTCACTCTTGATCATTTCAGTTGACCTACAGCCTTTTGGTGAAGAGAGTTCCAGATTCCCATTACCCTTTGTGAAGAAGTGTTTCTTGACATCACCCTGAACAACCTAACTCTAATTTTAAGTTTGTGTCCTCTTGTTCTGAGCTTCCCCCAGCAGAGGAAATAGTTTCTCTGTCTACTCTGTTGAATCCTCCTTTATTTAAAGACCTCAATTAGATTTCCTCAACCTTCTAAACTCAATTATGTTCCTTTCCAAAAATGATGGGTACACGAGGAGACCCATTGGATATTAAATTTGATGTATTTAAGGGGAAGTTAGAGAAGCACATGATGGAGAAAGGGATAGAAGGATATGCTGATCGAGTTAAATGAGGAAGGGTGGAGGAGGCTGGTATGGACCAGTTGGGCTGAATGGCCTGTGTCTGTGCTGTAGATTCTATGTAATTCGAAGCAGAACCACTCAGGTAACGTGAGCTGAGACAATGAGTTTAATTTTAGTCAACATGAGTATTCCAAATGGAGGATTGTCTCAGCTCAACTTTCTCTAATGGAGTGATACTACGAATCTTGAGGGACTGGGGGATTTGGTAGAGGCATCAGCATTCTGGTGAAAGGTGCAACTTGCTGAGTTCTAGAACAGGGGAGTGTAGTTGCAGCTGCACGCTATGAATCTTTGCACAGGACTGACATACTGCTGGAAGTAATGAACTCGGAGTCAGCGGTAGGACTCCTCAGAAATGGAGAAGAGAAGATTAAGAGAAGATTTGATAGAGGTGTTCAAAATCATGAGGGGTCTGGACACAAAGCTGGGTGGGATGGTGAGTTGTGAGGAGGATGCAGCGAGGCTTCAGGGTGATTTAGACAAGTTAAGTGAGTGGGCAGATGCAGTATAATGTGGATAAATGTGAGGTTATCCACTTTGGTAGCAAAAACAGGAAGGCAGATTATTAGCTGAACGGCTATAAACTGAGAGAGGGGGATATGCAACGAGACCTGGGTGTTCTCGTGCACCAGTTGCTGAAGGTAAGCATGCAGGTGCAACAGGCAGTAAAAAAGGCAAATGTTATGTTGGCCTTCATAGTGAGAGGATTCAAGTACAGGAGCAGGGATGTCTTGCAGCAGTAATACAGGGCCTTGATGAGGCCACACCTGGAATATTGTGTGCAGTTTTGGTCTCCTTATCTGAGGAAGGATGTTCTTGCTATAGAGGGAGTGCAGCGAAGATTTACCAGACTGATTCCTGGGATGGCCGAACTGACCTATGAGGAGAGATTGAGTCGGTTAGGATTATATTCGCTGGAGTTCAGAAGAGTGAGGGGGGGATCTCATAGTAACCTATAAAATTCTAACAGGACTTGACAGGGTAGATGCAGGAAGGATGTTCCCGATGGTGGGGGAGTCCAGAACCAGGGATCATAGTCTAAGGATATGGGGTAAACGTTTCAGGACTGAGATGAGAAATTTCTTCACCCAGAGAGTGGTGAGCCTGTGGAATTCACTACCACAGAAAGCAGTTGAGGCCAAAACATTGTATGTTTTCAAGAAGGAGTTAGATATAGCTCTTGGCTTTAAAGGGATCAAAGGATATGGGGAGAAAGTGGGAACAGGTTACTGGGTTGGATGATCAGCCATGACCATAATGAATGGCGGAGCAGGCTTGAAAGGCCGAGTGGCCTACTCCTGCTCATATTTTCTATGTTTCTATGAGTAGATAGGGAGAAACTGTTCCCATTGGCAGAAGGATCCAGAACCAGAGGACACCGATTTAAGGTGAATTGCAAAAGAAGCAACGGCGACATGAGGAAAAACGTTTTTACACAACGAGAGGTTAGGATCTGGAATACTCTGCCTGTGAGTGTGGTGGAGGCAGATTCAATTGCAGCTTTTAAAAGGGATTTGGATAATTATCTGAGAGAAAAACTGAGCAGGGCGACAGGGAAAAGATGGGGAGTGCGAGATAAATTGCTCTCGTAAAGAGCTGAATGGCCTTTCAGCTGTAACCATTCTTTTTGGGGAATTTTATGCAGCGGTGGGGTCTCGGCGTCAGGAGGAAACCTCTTCTACGGAAGGCCCGCCGAATTTAGTGCCAATCAGGCACTTAACTGGACAGCGGCGGGCCATCCATAGGATTTAGGACCCTGTTGCTGGAAGTCCTACCCTTAAGAACACAGGAACAGGAGTAGGCCATTCAGTTCATCGAACCTGCTCCGCCATTCAATATGATCATGGCTGATCATCCACTTCAATGCCTTTTTCCCACACTATCCCCATATCCTCTTTATGTCATTGGTATTTAGAAACCTGTCAATCTCTGCTTTAAACATACTCAATGACTGAGCTTCCACACCCCTCTGGGATAGAGAATTCCAAAGTTTCACAATCCTCTGAGTAAAGAAATTTCTCCTCATCTTGGTCCTAAGTGGCTTCCCCCTTATTTTGAAGTTGTGTCCCCTGGTTCTAGACTCCCCAACCAGGGAAAACATCTTAGCTGCAACTATCCATTTAAGTATTTTGTAGGTTTCAATGAGATCACCTCTCATTCTTCAAAACTCTAGAGAATACAGGCCCAGTTTCAAAGAACAGCACAGGAACAGGCCATTTGGCCCTCCAAGCCTGCGCCGATCTTGATGCCTGCCTAAACTAAAACCTTCTGCACTTCCGGGGACCGTATCCCTCTATTCCCTTCCTATTCATGTATTTGTCAAGATGCCTCTTAAACGTCGCTATCGTACCTGCTTCCACCACCTCCCCCGGCAGCAAGTTCCAGGCACTCACCACCCTCTGTGTAAAGAACTTGCTTCGCACATCCCCTCTAAACTTTGCCCCTCTCACCTTAAACCTATGTCCCCTAGTAACTGACTCTTCCACCCTGGGAAAAAGCTTCTGACTATCCACTCTGTCCATGCCGCTCATAACTTTGTAAACCTTTATCATGTCACCCCTCCACCTCCGTCGTTCCAGTGAAAACAATCCGAGTTTATCCAACCTCTCCTCATAGCTAATGCCCTCCAGAGCAGGCAACATCCTGTTAAACCTCTTCTGTACCCTCTCCAAAGCCTCCACGTCCTTCTGGTAGTGTGGCGATCAGAATTGCACGCAATATTCTAAGTGTGGCCTAACTTAAGTTCTGTACAACTGCAGCATGACTTGCCAATTCTTATACTCTATGCCCCGACCGATGAAGGCAAGCATGCTGTATGCCTTCTTGACTACCTTATCCACCTGCGTTGCCACTTTTAGTGACCTGTGGACCTGTACGCCCAGATCTCTCTGCCTGTCAATACTCCTAAGGGTTCTGCCATTTACTGTATACTTCCCACCTGCATTGGACCTTTCAAAATGCATTACCTCACATTTGTCCAGATTAAAGTCCATCTGCCATTTCTCCGCCCAAGTCTCCAACCGATCTATATCCTGCTGTATCCTCTGACAATCCTCATCACTGTCCGCAACTCCACCAACCTTTGTGTCGTCTGCAAACTTACTAATCAGACCAGCTACATTTTCCTCCAAATCATTTATATATACTACAAAGAGCAAAGGTCCCAGCACTGATCCCTGCGGAACACCACTAGTCACATCCCTCCATTCAGAAAAACACCCTTCCACTGCTACCCTCTGTCTTCTATGACAGAACCAGTTCTGTATCCATCTTGCCAGCTCACCTCTGATCCCGTGTGACTTCACCTTTTGTACCAGTCTGCCATGAGGGACCTTGTCAAAGGCTTTACCGAAGTCCATATAGAATACATCCACAATCCCCAATCTCTCTTCATAGGACAGTCCCGCCATCCCGGGAACAAGTCTGGTGAACCTTCGTTGCACTCCCTCTATGGCAATAATATCCTTCCTAAGGTAAGGGGACCAAAGCTGCACACAGTACTCCAAGTGTGGTCTAACCAAGGTTCTAATCAAATTGAAGCAAGACTTCACTACCTTTGTACTCAAATCCTTTTGCAATAAAAGCTAACCTACCATTAGCCTTCCTAATTTCTTGCTGCACCAGCATGTTAACTTTCAGTGACTTATTGACAAGGACGCCCAGGTCCCTTTGTACATAGTCATAGAGTTGTACAGCATAGAAACAGGCCCTTCGGCCCACCGCGTCCATGCCGACCATAATGCATATCTATACTAATCCCACCTGCCTGCATTAATTCCATATCCCTCTATGCCTTGCTCATTTAAGTACCTGTCCAGATGCCTCTTAAATGTTGCTACTGTTCCTGCCTTCACCACCTCCTCAGGCAGCTCATTCCAGATACCCACTATTCTTTGTGTGAAAATTTTACCCCTTTTGGGGTTTTTGTGTCTTGAAGGAATGTATAGTTGCTGTCAACTATGTAATAATTCTTTGAAGACTATCCATTGCCTATGTACTATCTTACCTTTAATGTATTTTCCCAATCCACCTCAGCCAATTTGCCCCTCATACCTTCATAATTTCCTCTGTTCAAATTTTAACACTCTGCCTTCATATTGAACTACCTCACTTTCAAACATAATGTAAAATTCTATCACTCATCCCTAAAGGTTCTTTTACAACAAGATTATTAATTAGCCCTTTGTCAAAACATAATACTAGATCTAAAATAGACTGTTCTCTACTCGGTTCTTCAACATACTACTCTAGAAAACCATCCCTAACACACTCCAGACACTCGTCTTCCACAGCATTAGTGCTCATTAGGTTTACCCAGTCCAACTGCAGATTGAAGTCACCCATGATTACTGTATTACCCATGCTACATGCTTCTCTAATCTCCTGATTAATACCTGCCCCACACTACCACTACTGTTTGGTGGCCTGGAAACAACTACCAATGTTTGCTGCCCCTTGCTGTTTCTTACGTCGATGGAAGCAGAGTCTTTGAATATTTTTAAGACAGTGGTAGATAGATTCTTGATAAGTTAGGGGGTGGAAGGTTATTGGGGGTAGGTGGAAATGTGGAGTAATCAGTTCAGCCATGAACTTATTGAATGGTGGAGCAGGCTCGAAGGGCCAAGTGGCCTACTCCTGCTCCTAATTCGTATGTTCGTATGTACCTCCGCCCAAATAGATTCCACATCTTGTTCTTCCGATCTGAGATCCCCCTTTACTAATTTACTGATCCCATCTCTTCTTATCAGTGCAATACCACCTCCTTTTCCTTTTTGCCTGTCCTTCCTAAATGTTGAATAACTTTGAAGATTCAGTTCCCTGTCTTGGTCACCCTGTAGCCACGTTTCTGTAATAGAATTAGATCATATCCATTTACCTGTATTTGTGCCTTAAAATCATCTACATTGTTATGAATGCTGCATGCATTCAAGTAGAGTGCCCTTAACTTTGTCTTTTTGACATTATTATGCATTTTAAGCCCAGTTGATGCTCACCTCTGTTTCACCTGCCTTCTAATATCGCTTGCTACTTTTCTACTTCCTGTTACCAGCTTTACTTCCTTTCAATTTGAGCTACTCCTCACGTTCCCATCCCCTGACAAGCTAGTTTAAACCTTGCCCGACAACACTAGCAAATCTCCCTGCGATGATATTAGCTCCGGTCCTGTTGAGGTGTACCCCATCCTTCTTGTACAGGTCCCACCTGCCCCATAACCGGTCCCAATGCCTCAGAAATCTGATGCCCTCCCTCCTACACCGATTCTCCAGCCATATGTTCAATTGATCAATCCTCCTATTCCTATGTTCACTAGCACGTGGCACTGGGAGTAATCCTGAGATTACTGCTCTTGAGGTCCTGCTTTTTAATTTCCTTCCTAACTCCCTAAAATCTGCTTTCAGGACCTCATCCCTCTTCCTACCTATGTTATTAGTACCAATGTGGACCACGACCTCTGGCTGTTCACCCTCCCTCAGAAGGATGTCCTGCAGCCGCTCTGTGACACCCTTAACCCTGGCACCAGGGAGGCAATAGACCATCCTGGAGTCACATTTACTGCCGCAGAAACGCCTGTCTTATCTCCTGACTTTCGATTCCCCTATCACTATTGCTCTTCACACTTCTTCTTCCCCTCCTATGCAGCTGAGCCACTCGTGATGCCACGGACTTTGTTCTGGCTGCACTCCCTGAGGAACCATCACTTTCACCAGTATCCAAAGTGGAAAACCAATTAGCATGCAAGATAGACTTGGGACTCCTGCACCACCTGCCTGATTCTTTTAGACTGCCTGGCATTCACCCATTCCGTCTGTGCCTGCAAGCTCCTCGCCTGCGTTGTTATCCATGTAATCCTCTGCCTTGTGGATGCATAACAGTGACTCCAGCCGTCGCTCAAGTTCCGAAAACCGGAGCTTAAGCTTCCGCAGCCGGTGAGGTTTCCTTCAGATGTGTTCATCTGGGATACATGGTGCGTCCATAACTTCCCACATACCGCAGGATGTACATTCCACTTGGCCAAACTGACCTGTCATACCGTAACTTTCAAAACTGTTGATTACAATAAGTAGAATAACTTACCAGTTACTCACCAATCAACAACTTCCCCTGACCGAAGTAAGAGCCAGCTACTGGAGGCTGAGTAAAGGTGGAAAAAGAAAGAAAGGAGCACCTCTCTCTCCGAACTCCCTCACTCACCAAACTCCCACTTTACACACTGTGCCCTTAAAAACAGGACTCAGTGGAGACCTGCCAGCCAATCAGAGGCCAGCAGCTGCAGCGCCACCATGAAGGTGGTGGCTGCTGCTGTAGCTGCACCTACCAGAGGCCAAAGAGCATCACTGGAGCCAGGCCTCAGGTAGGTCAAGGCGGGTAGGGTCTCACGGGGTGCGGGTCGCTGGGAGGGGGTTGGCCCTCAGTGCGCTCCCCCACCCCTCCCCCCCTGGTGCCGGGTCCCTCTTTGAGGCACTAAATGCCTTTAAATGAGGGACACAGCACCTGACCTCCCCCTGCCCCCCCCCACCCCCCCCGGAGCCAGGCAGCAGCTCGCACGGTTTTCATGCCATACTTCCCATGCAGTGACAGGGCCACCTGCCGCACGGGTAATTGCAGCTGTGACAGGAAGAGGCCTTTAATTGGAGATTAATTACCCAGGTAAGGGTCTTAATTGGCGGTGGGGCAGGAAGGTCGTTCACAGGTCTTCCTGCCCTGGACTAAATTTTGGTGGAGGTGGCATGGAGGCAGGGAATCCCACTATCCCACCTGATTTTATGCTCTCCTCACCTCCAAACCTGCCGCAGTGGAGAGTATCAAATTCCACCCCATGATTCTATGAAATAAACTTCAATGAGACTTTTTAAAGAAAGACAGACTTGCATTTCTGCAGCACTTTTCACAACCTCAGGATGTTCCAAAGTGATTCACAGTCAATTAAATACTTTTGAAGTGGTAACTGTTGTAATATAAGATGTAAATGTGGTATAATTACTGTGATGTGTCCCATTTAGTTTCTAGCTTCCTCCTGCCCTTTATTCCATTGTTTCTGTCTCCTTCGCTGATAGAATGTGCTTCAGTGTGCTGTAAATGATATCACGATGACCCCACAACCACTGATACTGGACACTTTGTTTCACTGATTCCTCCCTGATATAAACCATATAAAGCTCCCCCTCCTGTATGGTTCCTCCTAGTTACCCATGCGGCAGGTGGCCCTGTCACTGCATGGGAAGCATGGCATGAAAACCGTGCGAGCTGCTGCCTGGCTCCGGGGGGGCGGGGGAGGTCAGTACCTCCTGGGTACTGCCTGTGTGGCGTTTGCAAGTTCTCCCTGTGTCTGCGTGGGTTTCCTCCGGGTGCTCCGGTTTGCTCCCACAGCCAAAAGACTTGCAGGTTGGTAGGTAAATTGGCCATTATAAATTGCCCCTAGTATAGGTAGGTGGTAGGGGAATATAGGGACAGGTGGGGATGTTTGGTAGGAATATGGGATTAGTGTAGGATTAGTATAAATGGGTGGTTGATGTTCGGCACAGACTCGGTGGGCCGAAGGGCCTGTTTCAGTGCTGTACCTCTAAATCTAAATCTAAATCTCCCTTACATTCATAACTTTCTGTGTGGTTCAGAAAACCTGCCTTTGAATACAGTGTGTCCTGACTAATTATAAGTGCTGCTCAGGATTCTGAGATTTGTGCAAGGGGTGAGTATCTTTATCACCCAAAGACCAGCATTGTAAAAGGCAAAAGCAATTAAACCATACATTTTCACAGAGGGAGGCAAATTCCTGTAACACTACTTACACGAAGGCCATTCCTCCCCTCTTCCTGTTGTTATGAACACTGGACTTTGTAACATGATTGTTTAGAGATTGTGATTTTTTTTTTAAGAGCTTAAGATGAAATCTGGAATGATAGGTGACCTCACCTCCACTCTTCTAAAGAATAAGACAGATCAAAGACTTTTTTGAAAAAAAAGAGACTACAGGGGTAACACCTGAAGTACAATGGGTTTCACCCTCCTAGACTTCCATCACCAAAAGTGGTTTGGTAATGCCACTACTGGCCGAGTCCTAAAGGACATAGCTGCTAGACTGGGTCTGCGGCAGGTGGTGAGGGAACCAAGAAGAAGGAAAAACATACTTGACCTCGTCCTCACCAATCTGCCTGACGTAGATGTATCTGTCCATGACAATATTGGTAGGAGTGACCGCCGCAAAATTCTTGTGGAGACTAAGTCATGTCTTCACATTGAGGATACCCTCCAACATGTTGTGTCACCACCACCGTGCTAAATGGGATAGATTTCGAACAGATCAAGCAATGCAAAACTGGGCATCCATGAGGCGCTGCGGGCCATCAGCAGCAGCAGAATTGTACTCAACCACAATCTGTAACCTCATGGCCCAGCATATCCGCCACTCTACCATTACCATCAAGCCAGGAGACCAACCCTGGTTCAATGAAGAGTGCAGGAGGGCATGCCAGGAGCAGTACCAGGGCATACTTCAAATGAGGTCAACCTGGTGAAGCTACAACCCAGGACTACTTGCATGCCAAACAGCGTAAGCAGCATGCGACAGACAGAACTAAGTGATCGCACAATCAACGGATCAGATCTAAGCTCTGCAGTCCTGCCACATCCAGTCGTGTATGATGGTTGGCAATTATACAACTAACTGGAGGAGGTGGCTCCACAAATATCCCCATCCTCAATGATGGGGGAGCCCAGCACATCAGTGCGAAAGATAAGGCTGAAGCATTTGCATCCATCTTCAGCCAGAAGTGCTGAGTGGATAATCCATCTTGCCCTCCCCTGTAAGTCCTCAGCATCACATGCCAGTCTTAACAGCCAATTTAATTCACTCCGCGTGATATCAAGAAATGACTGAAGGCACTGGATACTGCAAAGGTATGGCCCTGACAACATTCTGGCAATAGTACTGAAGATCTGCACCCCTAGCCAAACTGTTCCAGTGCAGCTACATCACTGGCATCTACCCTGTTATGTGGAAAATTGCCCAGGTATGTCCTGTACACAAAAAGCAGGACAAATCCAACCCAGCCAGTTACCCTTTCGGTCTACTCTCAATCATCAGTAAAGTGATGGAAGGGGTTCTCGACAGTGCTATCAAGCGGCACTTACTCAGCAATAACCTGCTCACTGACACTCAGTTCAGATTCCGCCAGGGCCACACTGCTCCTGACCTCATTACAGCCCTGGTCCAAACATGGACAAAAAAGTTGAACTCTAGAGGTGAGGTGAGAGTGACTGCCCTTGACACCAAGGCAGCATTTGACCAAGTGTGGCATCAAGGAGCCCTAGCAAAACTGGAGTCAATGGGAATCAGATGGGAGGACAGGCTCACCAACATCAGTGTCCTCTCACAAGCGAGCACCACAAACAGCGAGACTATGATTATCCGCCATCAGCTTCGTCGGGTTTGTCATATAGTTTGGATGTCAATTACCAGGCTCCCAAAGCAGCTCTTCTCCCAACTCAATCAGGGCAGACGCACCAGAGGAGGACAAAAGAAGCACTTCAAGGATGTGCTGCAACATTGACATCAACTCCTAGGAGACAATTGCCCTGGAATGAACCAGGTGGAGGCAGAGTCTGTGGGAAGGATTCCAGCATTTTGAGACCCACCGATGACAAAATAAAGAGGAAAAGCAAGAGCAGTGGTAAGAACAAGCCGCAACCCAAACTAATAATACACAACCAGACGTCCCACATGACAACAAATGCCCTATGTGCCATAAAATCTTTAGATCCCAAATTGGCCTCATCCATCATCTTGGGACTCGCAGAAGACAATCATCCTTGCCTGCGAGGGCTAGCAAATAATAATACAATGTACAGAATTTCAGCTGCAATCCTCACACAGGTACAATTTACAGGCTTGCCTGCGATCTTCACATAGGCACAATGTAAAACGGGGGTTCTCGAACCTTTTTGCTTCAGAGTCTTCCTCCTTTGTTATAAAAGTTCCACAGACCCCCTGTAATACAACACTCATATTTTTCTGTATAAAAATTGGTTATATAGTTAAACGTCTATTTATTTTTGTTTTATATCCTTAGTTTGAAATGTGTTGCTGGTGCTGAGCAACAATGCTGTTGAGACATGGCAGGATCTTTGACAAGCCCACCCACATGTCATGGTCAGTGTTAATCCTAGATTGGTACTTTGTTTTCATTGTAATTGCTGAAAATCCTGCTTCACATAAATAGGTTGTGATAAACGGGGCCAACACTTTCAGTGCTGTGGGAAAGGCAATGCTGTATTTAGTTGCCGCAGAGTCAACATGATCCTACTTTGTGACATGGCCACATAGATGCACTTTCCAGCAGGGGGCACTGGATGGCAATCAGAAGTAAGTGTCCTGGCTGACTATTTTATCATCTAACAGATGTTATTGGGTTAGTGTATTTACCCAGCAATTCATCAGTGGAAGCCTATATATTCATTATATATCTCTGTAAGAATCCCGTATCACAGGATGTATTGCTAAGCATTACTTTCGGTTAGACCGTCACAACAGATCTGCTTCGATTCTTGTTACTAAATTTCAAATTGTTGTTGGGAAGGCCTGTTACAAGGAATTGCCGGAAAGACATTTTTGCATATTAGCAGACAGTGTTGGAACAAAGGAGCTATCCCCTGCTCCCATACAATACACAGAATAGACCTGGTCAAACCAATCGGTCACATGACCACCCGGCTGGCCAACATGGGGAGTTTTAAATTGTAGAGACAGTGTTTAAACTGGAGAAAGCTCTTGGCTCCTGGACTGAAGCAGACCTCCTCTACCTGTCTGCTCCCATTTCTTTCTCACGGAACTCCAAAATCCACTGAAGCCACGTGAACCCCAGGGAGAGAAAAGTCTCTTACAGTGAACAAGGTTTAAGAAGATTACTGGGCCCCAATGAAAAGCAAGACCCATATCTTCAATCAAGGACTCTACAGTGAGCTCGAAGAACCATAACAAACTCTTCAGATATTGCCTGAAACCCCTTTCCACTTTATCTTTCTTCTCTTTTCTGTCTCTGTTTGCATGTGCGTATCTCATATGCATGCTAGCATGGGCGCGTCGTGTATCCTTAGGCGTCAACTAAATTAGCGTTTAAGTTTAATAAAATTTACCACCTTTACACCTACGAAAGCCTGTTTGTGCTCAATTCTTTAGCTTATAATTGGAAAGCGGTGAACAAGGATTCACCAAGGGGGTGCTAAAAACACTGTGTTTAAAAAATAAATCTGTTACACTAAGACCAGGTGAAGGCTGAAAGGGACCCCTAGACCGCTTTCTTACCTGGTCGTAACAGAAGTTTGGGTGCTAGCATCCAGAATTGACCCATCAGACAAACGAGAGAAATTGAAGTGGGAAGCCAAATAGTTCCCAAGCAAAAAAGAGCAAGATTAATACAAGTTTTCTTGTGGTTGTGTGTGATTGAATACTAACATGTCTGCAACTATAGTGGCTGTACATGCCGGTATACGAAAGACCAAAGCCCACTTAAGACAGCAGTTTGACTGGCCAAAACTCCGCAAAGATGTGGTGGAGTACTGCAGGAGTTGTCACATGTGCCAGGTTGAGGGGAAACCCCAACCTACAGTGAAACCTGCACCCCTAAGTCCTGTACTAGTGTTAGGAGGACCCTCCAGCAGAGGGCTGGTGAACTGTAAGGGACCCCTGCCAAGAACAAAAAGGGTCAGGCAGGCACAAGGCTGGCAAAAGGTAAGACAGAGAAGGGGAAAAAGTGACCAAGAGGGCAGGTTAAAGGAAGCCCAGGAGGAATCCCAGATGTAAACCCCTACTGTCTCGTCAGCCAACTCCAAAAAATGTGAAAAGTTAGACCCCGCATCCTCCTACGTAAATGCAGACTCTAGAAGCACCCCACCAGAGTTGCCAACAGCATTTACAGGAACCTGCAGAGACAAAGAAAGGCCTCTAAGGGCAGAGAAACCATGAGAGTGATGCCTCTCGTCGAAGTGCTGCAGGGGAGTGCAGCAGAGTCTGCACAAATACCTGCAGGCAGGAGTGTCCTAGAGAACAAAGGGGAGATTATCAAAGAATCCTCCCCCACAGTCAGAGGAAAAGGGAACCACCCATCCCCTGAAGTCAAAAGCCTTTGCATGACTCAGCAAAGCTCTGAAAGAGGGTTCAGGATAGACCCGCCCACTACTAACTCTCTTGAAGAAAATAAATTACGTCAGCAGGAACAAAGCCCTAGGCAGTCATGGAAATGGGCAAACTGAAGAAAAATTTCCTCCAAAGAACCACGTGGTTACTGGGATGACAAAAAGGGGAAATTAAAGCAGCACTGGCACCCAGAAAAGACAGTTTTAATAAGCGTTTAGGACTTTTGACAATGAGAGAAATGCATGGTTTTCTGTTTCTTATATATTTTCTCTCAACCCTTTTAATGAAATGCGCCTTTTTTTCAAATCACATTTCATTCCCCTGGGTTTGGAGGTGTCATGCAGGCCCTCACCTGCCAAGAATGAGGCATATTAATTTCGCCACATGGACATTAAATTTCAGATTGTTGCTGGGAAGATGAAAAGGCCTGTTACAAGGAATTGCCAGGTCCCTGGCCAGAAAGACATTTTTGCATACTAATAAAAGCAAAATACTGTAGATGCTGGAAATCTGAAATAAAAACAAGAAATGCTGGAAATACTCAGCAGGTCTGGCAGCAGCTGTGGAGAGAGAAACAGAGTTAACGTTTCAGGTCAGTGACCCTTCATCAGAACCTGAAACAAAGACATTTTTGCATATTAGCAGACAGTATTGGAACAAAGGAGCTATCCCCTGCTCCCAGACAATACACAGAACAGACCTGGTCAAACCAGTCAGTCACGTGGCCACCCAGCTGGCCAACGTGGGGAGTTTTAAATTGTAGAGACAGTGTTTGAACTGGAGAAAGCTCTTGGCTCCTGGACTGAAGCAGACCTCCTCTACCTGTCTGCTCCCATCTCTTTCTCACGGAATCTAAAATCTACTGAAGCCACGTGAACCCCAAGAGAGAGAAAAGTCTCCTACAGTGAACAAGGTTTAAGAAGAATATTGGGCCCCAACGAAAAGCAAGACCATATCTTCAATCAAGGACTCTACAGTGAGCTCGAAGAACCATAACAAACTCTTCAGATATTGCCTGAAACCTTTCCACTTTATCATTCTTCTGCTCTTTTCTGTTTCTAATTGCATGTGTGTATTGCGTATGCATGCTAGCGTGGGGCGCATCATGTATCCACAGGCATCAACCCAATTAGAGTTTAAGTTTAATAAAATTTAACCTTATTTAAACCTAAGAAAGCCTGTTTAAGCTTGCTTCTTTACCTTATAATTGGAAAGTGATGAACAAAGATTCACCAAGGGAGAGCTAAGAACAGTGTGTTTAAAAAAAACCCTGGCACAGTAAGACCAGGTGAAGGCTGAAAGGGAACCCTAGACCCCTTTCTCACCTGGTAGTAACAGGAAGGTTTTTTAACCTGGCAAACGAACAAGTGATTGGATTGAAAATATATATATGTATAACAGGAGCTGCACTTTGGGGAAATAAGAACTAAAATGGGTTGACGGATGGAATACAATGTGAATAAGTGTGAAGTGATACACTTTGGTAGAAAAAGCAGAAAGGCAGAATATTTCTTAAATGTTAAGAGGTTGGGAAGTGTTGATGTCCAAAGGGACCTGGGTGTCCTTGTTCCTGAGTCATTAAAAACCAGTATGCAGGTGCAGCAAGCAGTTAAGAAGGCAAGTGGTATGTTGGCCTTCATTGCAAGGGGATTTGAGTACGGGAGTAAAGATGTATTGCTTCAATTGTATAAAGCCTTGGTGAGACTACACCTGGAGTATTGTGTACAGTTTAGGTCTACTTACCTAAGGAAGGATATACTTGCCATACATGGAGTATAACGCATGTTCACCAGACTAATCCCTAGATGGCTGGATTGTCTTATGAAGAGAGATTGAGGAAACTGGACCTGTATTCTCTAGAGTTTGGAAAAATGAGAGGTGATCACATTGAACCTTACAAAATTCTTACAGGGTGTGACAGGGTAGATGTGGATGGGATGTTTCCCTGGCTGGTGAGTCTAGAACAAGGTGACACAGTCTCAGAATAAGGGGCAGACCATTTAAGACTGAGATGAGGAGGAATTTCTTTACTCAGAGGGTGGTGAATCTGTGGAATTCTCTGCCTCAGAGGCTGTGGAAGCTCAATCACTGAGCATGTTCAAGACAGAAATCTATAAATTTCTGAATACTAATGACATCAAGGGATTTGGAAATAGTGAGGAAAAATGGTGTAGAAGTAGATGATCAGTCATGATCTGTTTGGATGGTGGAGAAGGCTCGACGGGCTGAATGGCCTACTGCTCCTATTTCCTATGTTCCCATGTACATTCCTATGAATCTCTAAAAGACAGGCGTTTGTTTGGCTTGATCCCTGGATTGAGTTTTCTCTCAAGTATAAATTCTGAGCCAATGTTCTTAAAAAAAAAAGTCAGTGGCAATGTAACAACAAAACTTATGATCAGAGATTGCTGAACACATAGATTAAAAATGTGAAACAGTCAGCAACCAGCTGAATGAATAAAGGAGGTGAAAGTACACGGTTCAGGAAAGTACAGGAAGAATAAAAAAGAAGCATATTATCTAAATGGTGAGAGATTGCAGAGCTCTGAGTTGCAGAGGGATCTGGGTGTTCTCATGCATAAATCACAAAAGGTTAGTATGCAGGTACAGCACGTAATTAGGAAAGCTAATAGAATGTTATCACATTGCAAGGGGAATTGAATTCAAAAGTAGGGAGGTTATGCTTCAGCTATACAGGGCAGTGGTGAGGCCACATCTGGAGTATTGTGTACAGTACTGGTCTCCGTATTTAAAGAAGGATGTAAATGCATTGGAAGCTGTTCAGAGAAGGTTTGCTAAGATCCTGAGGGGTCTTGACAGGGTGAATGCGGAAAGGAGGTTTCCCCTTGTGGGAGAATCTAGAACTAGGGGTCACTGTTTAAAAATAAGGGCTTGCCCATTTAAGACAGAGATGAGGAAAAAAATTTCTGTGAGGATCGTGAGTCTTTGGAACTCTTTTCCTCAAAAGGCAGTGGAAGCAGAGTCTTTGAATATGTTTAAGGCAGAGGTAGATAGATTCTGATAAGCAAGGGGGTGAAAGGTTATTGAGGGCACGTGGGAATGTGGCGTCGAGGTTACGATCAGATCAGCCATGATCTTATTGAGTGGCAGAGCAGGCTGAAGAGGCCAAGTGGCCTGCTCCTAATTCGTGTATTCGTACGTTGGCTCCTGAAGAATTGATTGATAAATTGACTGAATAGTGATTGATAGAAACAGGCACATTTAAAAAGTACTTGGATATCACTTGAAGTGCTATAACCTACAGAGCTATAGACCAAGAGCTGGAAGGTGGGTTAAGGTTGGATAGCTCTTTTTCATCTGGCACAGACATAATGGGCCAAATGGCAGCTTCCTCTGCTGTAAAGTTTCTATATTAAAAGCTAGTTTTAGTGGGAATACAGATAATCCAACCCTATCCATTTTTAAAATCAGAGAAGAATGGGTTTTGATAAACTTATACACAATATTAAATGTAGCATGTGAGGTCGAAGGGTCATTTGAGACCTCAGGCTGGTCGTCCCTGCCCTTTTGCGAGTTGCCGTAGGCCCAGACAAGGGTCCATGCTCAGGGTTACAAGCCATGGCCATGAACTAGTGAATTTTCAATGGTGATGGAGGAAGAGCTAGAACCTCGAGGGACAACGGCTGCTTATAGGCGGAGGATCCTTTGGAAAAAGGACTTGTTTCCTTTAAAGCGCACATGAGGAAGGCAACGGGAAACTGCTTCATGTACTTTTTCCCTAGTCATATTGCTCATTTCTCATGGAAGTTAAAAAAAAGGGAGGCTGTTGGAAGCAACTGAAGAGGAAAGCGCAGGACCGTGAGCTGTGGAGCAATGAGCAGAGGACCTGTCCTCGGGCAGATCGCCACTACATGTAAATGTAGCATTGGCAGGGAAGCAGCGAAAGGTTTGTGTCAAAATATCAAAAACAATCGGAACAGCTTTGCTAAGGATATTTGGCGATTCGAGAAAGGTCACAGAGGGACATATAGGAGTTTGGTAAGCTTTCAAAAAAAGACTCTTCCTGGAGCTGGGAAGAGACGGAGTCACGGTGTAATCGATTCTGGGACTCATAGATAGGAATTTACATTTGCAAATGAGAATTCATATCCTGTAATTATCTTTTGATAGACCCTGATATACAACATTACACCTGCATACTTCACGCACGTACAATTGTTATGAAAGTACTTCCATTTTTTAATTTTTTTGAGTACTCGTGTTTTAGAATTGTGGAAATGGTTTCATTTGGGACTGAAGCAATTCCATAGATGTTGGACTTTTTTTTTAAAGGGTCACGGGAAGGACTTTGGGACAAACTTTCTGTTTAAAAACAACCCTTACTGTCTTAAGCTAAATAAACAATTTGAGCCTTGGTGACTAGGGGAGTTGTTTACAGACAAGTGACGTCACGATTTATGGTGGTCAAGAGTTGGTTTCGTTTTGAATCTTGTTTTGTGTCAGTTGAGTTTGCAGCCTGCTGAGAGAAGCACCCAGCTCATCCTTTCTCCACCTCTCTGAGAAATCCTGAGAATCCAGTGCGTGATAGCTGAAACCCCTGATGCCACATTTCTCTGGAAAGCCTGCCAGACTAATCCTTGACGTCACCTGAAGAGAACTGCTCCAAAAAGATCCCAGTGACAGCTAAATATGTGTATTTGGGATGCCAGAAAAAGGACAACTGATATCATTCCATATCTTATCCTTTTTCTTCAAGAATTAACAAATATTTGGCCAAAGTATTTTTTTGTTTTTTTTGTAAAGTAATCTCTGCAGAGAAAACCTCTATTTTTTCTTCAACCAGTGTGTATGTGCGTGAGAGAGAGTGTGTTGGGCTAAGTTAGAAGGGAACTTTTATTTTTCAATCTGTGTTAATGCTTTGCATCTTTACTGGATATGTCTTGTTTTATAATAAATTGATAATTTTATGATTTACTAAAGAAACCTGGTTGGTGGATTTTATTTTGAAATAAAAATGGAGTATATAATTGGCCATATCGGTAATTGGGTAAACAATTAAAAATATGTTGTGACGCACGGAGAAGTGGAACTAGAGGAAGACAGTGCACTCTTTCTGCCTCAGTCGTTTCACAATGTACAGGATTACACTTGCTGTTCAGGTGACTTTGTTCAAAACCTGTCAGTGAAGTGTATTATGACCCTTTTTAACACAGTTGTTTTAAGTACAGGTTTCTTTAAAAGTGGATAACGTTTTTCCCAATGATATGAGGTGTTGAATACTTCACCTGAGAGGAATAGATCTTAGGGACTGAATACTATTGGATTGAGAGCAGCTGCTGTATTGTGATCAAGCTGGTGTTAACATAAAGGACTCTGTCTTTACATACTAGACTTGAATGTTGTTTCTTCTGCAGACTAAAGTTTGTGTTTGGCCCAGCTGCCCTGCATGCTTTGGAGCTGGTGGATCAACGTTCAGTTACACTTGTCCACTCCCCCAGTGGAAGGTCCCTGTACCAGGTATAGTACTTGGTGTTTTTAAATTTCTATCATTTTTACAATTATTTGATTTTTGTAAATATGACCACTCTGGTTCCCTTATGGCCCAGAAACATACAAGGCTATGTATTTCCCCATTGACCATACAGTCCAGGAAGATCCCAGCCTTGGTGTCCAATATGTGCCACACTAGTCCAGCAGGGGCAGCAGTGTCACCCAGCTGGAATGTGTCTGTGGACGATGGGTAGTGTCAGGATTGGGGTCATCTTTGATGCACCACACAGTTGAATAACATATTAACACCCTGTAGGAGGAAGAAAAAATCTGTACCAGCCAATTAGACTTTTTCTCTATACCTTTGACTGTGTCTGCTTATCTTTTCCCATGATAAGCTCCTGTGTCAACATTTCTAACAGTAAACTTGTCACGCTGTAATTAAACCCTCCTGCCACTGGTGACATTGCACTTCTTTATGCATAACTACTTTCTTTTAAAAGTGTTGAACAAAATTTGAGTGCGTATATTTTTCTTCTCTGTGCTTGAAATAACAAGCATTGTCCTTGAAGCATTTGCAGGTGAGGAACATCATGGAATTTATGCAAATAAGAGCTTCATCTACACTACTGTATGACTCCTGTCTCTCAAAACCAGCCTTATTTCATCCAAGTGACAGTTCTGTTCTCATACCAGGAGATTATTCAGTTCATGTTGGTGTTCAAAATGGGTTCTTCATCCTGTGGACTCATAACTGAATACAGACCCCCAAGGTGGGGGAGATTTTCCCCTATAAGAAAATTGGAAACTAGTTATAAAGGACAAGTTTACAATTTTATTACTATTACAGTACATGTAGAAAACCATCTCCTTTGAAGACTGACTGGACTCTCTGTGCCCACACCCTCACACCAACATTGCTCTGAATAAAAGTGAATCTGCATGACTCTCTCACCTTTGTTTCCCCTTTTTGTGTTTGTGGTGAAGGATTTGTAGGGACAAGCCTTTGTCTCACCGCCTTGTAACATCACACCATTTAATCAGACTGTATTTAAGTAACATGATTCACTGTGCAGTGCCAGGGAACAGAAAATAGACAGAATGATTGAATCATAGAAACTTGCAGCACAGAAAGAGGCCATTTGGCTTCTGGTGTCTGTGCTGCTTCTTTTAAAGAGCAGTTGTATTAAGTCTAAGGATAATCCCAGAGGCCAAGTAAGGTCAAAACCTGCTTGCTAGTCTTAATTTCCCAGTGCAGGACAGGACAGGACAGGCAGGGTCTGTCTATTATTCAGTCTCACCTCTTCAGCATATCAACTAGGTGACAGTCAGTGCCTTGTTAATCTTTTAACCATGTTAGTAGGATATTCATGCAAACTGCAGCAACTATTGAGCTGGGATTGAGAAGCAGCATGGTTTCTCATGTGCCCCCTTATTGCTCTGTGCTAACATTCGGAACTGTGCTATTTGCTTGTGTGGATTTGGTGACTTAGTCAATCTGCGTTCCAGAACACACTATCGATTTCCCTCTCCCGTTGATTTCCCTTTCCTTTTAGCAACATGCTGTGCTCCTTCTGTCCCTGACATGCCTCAGATTTAATAAGATGTCCTAGTTTCACCCTCCCTATTCAGGATTTAGTGACATGTTGTTTCCCCCTCCCCCAGTCCAAGATCCAGTAACTCCTTAACCTTCCCCCTTTCCCAAAGGGTTTCATGAAATCTTCTTGTTTTTGCCCCTTTATTTATTGTGTTATATCTTTATAAGGTGCTCATTGCACCCCAAATGGTTTATTGTGCCCAATTCTGGGTGCCACACTTGAGGACAGATGCCAATGCCTGAGAGAGGTTGACAAAGAGATTTATGAGAATGGTACCAGGAATGAGAGACTTCAGTTACGTGGAGAGACTGGAGAAGCTGGGGTTGTTCAAACTTTTAGAGAAGAGTGATCATAGTATCATAGGTTTATGATAGCTATGGAAAAGGACAAGAAGCAATATAAAATTAAAAAAATGCTAGATTGGAGGAGGGACGACTTTAGTGGAGTGAGAACGGATCTGGCCCAGGTAAATTGAAATCAAAGATTGGCAGGGAAAACTGTAACGGAACAATGGCTGTTTTTAAAGAGAAGATGGTTCGGATACAGTCGAGGTACAATCCCATGACGGGGACAGGAAGGGCAAACAAAGCCAGAGATCCCTGGATGATGAAAGATATAGAGAGTAAGGTGAAGCAGAAAAATGGGCGTATAACTGATGTCAGGCTGATAACACAAGTGAGAATCAGGCTGAATATAGAAAGTTTAGAGGGAAAGTGAAAAAAGAAATGAGAGGCAAAGAGTAGTAGTGAACAGCTGTTTTTCAGACTGGAGGGTAGTATACAGTGGTGTTCCCCGGGGTGGGTTCTAGGACCACTGCTTTTCTTGATCTATATTAATGACCTAGACATGAGTGTGCAGGGCACAATTTCAAAATTTGCAGAAGTTGCAAAACTTGGAAGTATTGTGAACTGTGAGGAGGATAGTGATAGACTTCAAGAGAACATAAACAGGCTAGTGGAATGGGTGGACATGTGACAGTTGAAATTTAATTCATGGAAGTGTTAAGTGATACATTTTGGTAGGAAGAACAAGGAGAGGCAATGCAAAATAAAGAGCACAATTCTAAAGTGGGGTGCAGGAACACAGAGACCTGGGACTTTAAGTGCACAAACTATTGAAGGTGGCAGGGTAGGTTGAGAAAGTGGATAAAAAGGCATATGGGATCCTGAGCTTTATAAATAGAAACGTAGAGTACAAAAGCAAGGAAGTTATGAGCCTTTATAAAACTCTGGTTCAGCCTCAGCTGGAGTATTGTCTCCAATTGTTTAGGAAGAATGTGAAGGCTTCAGAGAGGGTTTATGAAAAGGTTCCAGGGATGAGCGTCTTCAGTTACATGGATCGATTGGCGAAGCTGGGGCTGTTCTCTTTAGAGAGAGAAGGTTGAGAGGAGATTTGATAGAATTGTTCAAAATCATGAGGGGTCTGGACAGAGTGGATTGGGAAAAATTGTTCCCATTGGCGGAAGAGTCAAGAACCAGAGGAC